>NC_043998.1:18226419-18548086 GCF_902150065.1 Myripristis murdjan
TCCCCTGGCTTCTGTCACCAACCGCTGTCTGAGTGTCTCAGCCGAGTCCCCATCTCCCTGCGGCTCCGGCTTGCTCTGCAGTGCAGTGTGCCAAATGTGAGGTAATTAAGACATAGAAACTCCTCCACTCAGTTGGGAAGGGGATTGAAAACCTCATATCTGTCAGACGTGGCAAGATGCAGCTGATTTCGCCTGCCTTGGAAGTGCTTTATAGGCGCTCCAATTACTATGTGTACCATAGGCGCTGGCATGTGGCTCGCATAGCGGCGATGTGCATGGTTTGGGAAATGAAGAACTCTGTTTTCTTCTTGAATAGATTACACAGCTGCCACAAAGCACTGAACTACCTACTGTGCAGTACACTATGCACAGGCTAGAGTTGGATACTGGCCTTTTAATGTAATTCACCTGTGATTTGATGAAGGTTCCTCCTTGACTTACATCAAACATATGCATTAAATAATATTAATTTTCATAACCTCATCCTTACTACTAAAAGTGGCTTTAATATTGAAAAAGACATGGTATAGAAATACCTTGGCATTTGTGTCGGTGAGAAGATATTTTTCAAAATTCATGTATCTAATTTGGTGGGTAAACCAAGACAAACAATTGTCTTTTTCTTCAGGAATAAATCCTGCCTCCCATCGTACTGCAGAGAAATCCTTGTTGAGGCAACTGTTGTATCAGTTTTAGATTATGGCGACATCTTGTATAGGCATGCTTCAGCTGTGACTCTTAAGCCCCTTGATCCTGTCTTCCATGCTGCTGATGCTTACAACAGCCATCAGTGCATCCTGTACAAAAGGTCATTCAGTCTCCTCTCTCTGAGAAGTGTCATGTGCATATGTATGATGTATATTTATTTGTTTACAAGGTCCTTATTGGATAGCTGCCTTCATATATTTCTTCCTTGCTAGTCTGGACCACAGTGGGACTAATGACTGGCTTACGCTCCATGTCCCTCGAGTTCACACTGACCCAGAAAGATCAGCTTTTCACCTGGAACTCACTACAAATCACTTTAAAATTGATTTCTTGGTACCTCTTGGTCATTTTAAATCCATAATCTTAAACCTTTTAACTCCCATTTGTGCCTGTTTTAATTGATTTGCATGTTACGTATTTTATTAAGTCTATTTATATGTTAGTTTTCATTGTTTGTTCTTCTTTTTCTTGTATTTTTATTATTCTATGTTGCTCAACATCATTATAAATGAAGGCTTGGTCCTCAAAGATTTTTGAGTTTAAATAAAGCTACAAAATAACAGAAAATTTTAAAGTAGTCTGCAAAATCTGCAGTCAAATCTGATTTGCTTAATCACTTTTTTATACAGTTGTGTATTTCTAAATTCATTCATTCTTAATTTAAAAAAACATATGTATTGTAATGTATCACAGAATTCTTCTATAAACTACATAATTTATCGTCACATGACTGTCTAAATACTGTTTCCCAGACTTGTCCACCATGACAAAAATGAGATTTCATGAAACCTCTGAATACTTTTTTTTTTTTTTTTTTGTCATCAAACTGATCAAATTGAAAGATTTTCAGTGTCAACACACTAAATAATATTGGTAACAATGTGAGCCTTACAAGACCATATCATTAAAGCATCATGCAGGACATTACTTTAACATCACAGTGAAATGAAAAATGTACATTGTTAGCAATTTTTTCATGCCAGAATACTAATCTATTTAACAATAAATGGCAGAGCACTTACAATATTTCAATTAGAAAAAAAATCAAAATCCCATGACTTCTGCATCCTGTAACATCAAAGGTAGTGTTATGCTGAACTAGTAGGCGTGGACAAAAATTTCAACCAGTGAAGACTTTACAGTTTTGACAATCACATCCCTCCTGTCAAATGAAAGTGCCTCTCTCTCCCTAACTGATCACCCATTGGTTTACACTTTGAAAAGATGCCTCTCTGTGGTAAGCCCCGCCCCTAAATACCTGTTTGAACAGTAAATCCACCAAATTAAGGAAGCAAAGGCTCTCAATCATCGTCATCATGACTTTCAAGTCTGCTGTGGGTGCTATTTTAATGTCAGTCAGTAACATCGCAGTGTGGTACGACTACGTCACACATAGACCTGTTCCTGTTGATTCACAATGAACCAGTGTGAGTGACTCCCCCTCCTGTGTTTTCACACCCGTATCATATTCCCTCCATGCCTCACTCAACAGGAGGTTAACAGGCTGGCTGGATATATATGTGCAAACGCCTCCCTCCATCCAACATCCTCCTTTCCCCAACCCCTAATGGCCCCTGGGGAAACTTCATTATTTATCGCTATTGAAGGGCCCTTTCAATTATAATACCTCAGCCCCCCGTCTATTACCCCACGGTCTGGGGTTGGAGATTGAATACCTGTAGCCTCCATCAACGATAATTCAAACGCCCCGCGATGTGAAAAGTTCATGGGACCTGCGCCGCCGACAATGTGGAGGCAATTTGCCGCTGTGGTCAGAGAGGGTCGAGCACGCCATGCTGTAATGTGCAGCGGGGGAACGGAGCCCGTGACAGCTAAGAGATGTAGACACGGCTGCCCGTTATTCCCTCTGTAACCAGCAGCGGAGTGTAAGTAGAGTTTATCAGCCCGACGGAGCCCCTCTCAGCATGTTAAGTCTCTCACGTCTCGTGTGATTTTCAAATTGGAGGCTAATGCCGAGCTTGACAAGGTGTTGATCCCTTGTCCCTCCAGCTTGCGTGCCACCCGAGCAGCAGTGTGAAATGGATGCCCGGCAAAACATCGCTCGCTTTATCGAGAAACTCAGAAGTTCGGTGTGTTTAATAATGTATTGCAGAGATGATAAAAAGCTGCATTTAATGGTCGGGCTGCCCCAGTTAGACTGATTGCATTTTTGTTGCATTAATTCCCTGAAAGCAACAAGCAAAACGTTTCTCATAATGGTTTATCTACTGCAAATGTGAAATTAGTGAATTGTTAAGGTGCTCCATAAACAACTGCCCAGTATAAATTGATAATGATTACTGATTATCACAACAGCCGGAGTCATTTATCAGCCCATACAGCACTGTGAGACCAAGACTGCTGAGCAGGATTGCTGGCCTGTGTGTGTGTGTGTGTGCATGTGAATATGTGGATGTTTGCGGCGCGTTAGTGCATGTGTGTGTGTGTTTACCGAGGAGATAGAGATTAGAGAACGCAGTGTGGGATCAACAGTGATACACAAGCCATTACCTCTGCCCCTAGATCAACAGACTAATAGACTCACTACAAAACCTAACATTTGATCAAAATCTATCAAAAAACAATAAAGGACGACTGAGCAAATTCACACACAAACTCCAACACGCACCCCCTTTCACCTTTTCAATTTTTAATCTGCTGGAAATAGATTTGGAGATGGATCCCAACCCGGAGCTGATAAATTTTAATTTGATCCCTCCCATGCATCATTATTTGCACAATGCAACTGGCAGTCGCAGCTTGTGTGCTCCGAATGGCAAGTCTGGGTTCAAATTCTGCACGGAATACAAAATTTCCTGCCGCACTACAAAAGGCAATCATTCCATTTGTTTCCCCACACAATGGCTCCTGGATAATGGTAATATCGGGTGGGGGTGGATGGAGGAAAAGGGACCAAGTTATCTGCCTTCCCCAGTCTCCGTCTCTGCCTCTTCCCTATGAATAATAGATTATAGATGAGAGCAGGAGTTTGCCTTGCAGGGAGGCGGGCACAATGCTGCTTGAGGTCAGCGCAACGCAGCCAAGATCACTCCTTACTATGTCTATCCAACGCTCGACGAAAAGTATCCTCAAAACGCCCTTACTATGACTATTTATAACTGGTGTTTTATCACTGCTAGAGCAACTCACTTTGTGGAGGACATGGCTGCTCAATATTCAATGTCAGTCTTTTCAATATGATAAACAGCTTGGGCCAGCTATTTTTGGCGTCACTCTTGCTAAATATTTTGGTAGCCCAGGCTGTGGAGCGCTCTGCCGTTGTGCACTTAACATCCTTCATCCCTCTTGTGCCGAGCTGAGGTGCTTTTATGGCTGTTCTGTCGAATCCTCCACTGACAGGGAGTGACACTATTGCCTGATCAACGGGTTAGCGGTATTCAGAGAAAAAAAAAAAATAATAAAACCAAAAAAAAAACAAAAAAAAACAATTGATGCTGTTTTTAATTTTAATTAATGTCGTCAAGACTGAGGGGCAACTTTAACGGGGGAAGGATGAAAGGAAAAGCTGTCATTTTCAAAGGCGCAGCATTGTCCTTTAAGCAGCGGATTGACAGTCCTCAGATCTGCGCCTGTGTCTCTAATGAAGGAGGGTGTTCACTGCTCACGTTCAGTCATAAAAAAAAAAAAAAAATCAATTAAAACTAAACATTGGATTCAATTCCCATACCTAATGCTCAGAACTAGAAAAAAAAAAGAGCCCCGGCAAGGCAAAGCTTGAAATTCAAAGACTGGGAGCAGACCCAGAACACAATTCACTCGCTGATGCCAACCTCCTTTCATCTGCTAACGCATTCGCATGGGAGGCAAAATGGTCTTCCGGGATAGATATTTAGGGCAAAGTTCACAAGTTCATTTTATTTCGTGGGCTGTGGCATTTAAAATAATCTTATCGGTCTGGGACGGAGCAGCGGAGAGGGAGGGAAGGTGGCGAAAGAGGGGGGCCGAGAAGGTGTGGATTTAAAGTTGTTAAACGTTCTTTTCATTGGAGAATCAGTCCCGGGGGACGAGTGGAGGACATCAGGAGAGAGACGGCCTGACTCCATTTCCAGACTGTTTGTTCTGAGAAGTTACTGTAAGTCTTCTTTAATTTGACTCTAAAGAGGAGACTTGTTAAACCTCTGTGGAGCATATGGGGGTTTTAAGTATTATGCACTTCCATTAAACATATATAAAACTCCTGAACAAACTTTGGCAGCGGTAGCAATCCAAAGATGTGATGCTTCAGCACATGGCAGGTTCCAGATTCATCACGCAGCACAGCCTCCACTCCACCTTATTTGTGTACAGTACCCCGTTGCTCAAAGATGATGAATAACGAATCTAAACGAGGGAAATTAGCATGAAAAAGTCCTTGCATTTCAACCGATGCATAAAATATCTGCACTTACTTTAATGAGCGGCGATAAAAGTTGCCGTGCCGCGTGGTGGGCAGCGTCTTGATTGATGTTGCACATTAAGAGTACGCTAGCGTGCCCAAGCAAACATCACAGCGGTCTCGTCTGCCCGATGTCCCCCAACTACCTGCCTGCAAGGACTCACGCTTTCTTTCCCTGCCATTTTACCTGCCAAACTATTACACCACAACCCCCTCGTCTTGCTTGGCTTCCTCGCCTTTTACCACTCAGATATTCCTTCTGCAGTGCATTTCTCGCATATTCCCTCTCCCATTTCTATTGCGAAGATAAAAGCTGTCTCTCGCTTCCCCCCCAGCATACCTTGCTGCCAGACAAATAGCTCCACTTGTTTCAAAGTGGCCACAACAGAAGGACAATGATAAGAGAGCTGTCTCCCGACTGTCATTTCCTCTCTCTGCCCCCACATCTCACATCACTGTAATTGACTGCAGTGTATCTGGAAGTGCTATTGTTCCTCAGGATACCCAAGAGTCTTGTCAAGAAGTGTAGGGCGGCTTGTCATTCACTGACCTTAACATATTTGCCTTCTGCTGGTATTTTAGAAAACGCTACAAGGCGTTTGTGCCGTGTGTTAATTTTCCAGACCTGCAGATAGTCATTAATTCTGAGTCCTCCACAAAAGGACATCATGGATTTCTAGCAGATTGTGCAAATGAAGGTGGAGAAATACTGCAATTAAGAGTCTTAGAATGGCCGCAAAGGTTCAGCTACTCACTCTTAACAACACATTTTTCTTTTCCGCTCCTGTCCTCTGCTCTCCCTGCCGCTGCCTCTGCTGGAGGTGAATGATAAATAGGAATGGCATACCCTCCCTGTTTACCTACCAATACCCAGTGAACCTCAAGCATGTGTTTACCCGTGATAAATACCAGGGAAAAATGCATATGCACTCATACCAGTGCCAAAATATTCCCAACCAAATCTATGTACAGTAACTTTTTTACACTTGGTGCAGTTTCTCACAGTTTCAAGCGTTACCTCTGCCCCGATCCTGGCATCTGCTGCATATTCAAATGAGCGAGCTCCTGAGAGGGATGGAGATGTTCATCTCTCCTTATTGTGTGTGGAAGAAATCTGGCCTGGTCTCTCTGGCTGTTAATGAGAGCCGTGGCCCCGGCCCTGTTCTCTCAAGGACCTTATTAACGCCTTCTTATTGGTTATTCCAAGGAGTGCTTAGCCAGCAGGTCAGCGGTGCCACCTCCCCTGAACCTGACAATCAATTTGTATGAGCAGGTACTCTGTACCCGATAGGAGCACACTGTCAATCAAAAGACCCACCCAGCAAAACTGAGCAACTTGGCTGCATTTTCACCAGCCAGGCAAACAGATGTGGGGTTTCAGATCGCTCCCACAAGTGGGACCCGGTTTTCAGAGTGTTTAAACTCTACAAGATGAACTTAAAAATTGTGAAAGAGGGCCTTAGAGAGGTCATACAGCAAAGGTAGACAGATAAGCTGTGATGTAGCAGTTAGTCCTGTCAGTCACTGTGTTTGCATGTTTCTGTGTATGCATGTGTGAGGGGATAAGGAAAGTAAGGTGACACATGTAAACATATTACATGATTTCCTGCCATAACTGGTTACTCTTCATAATCCTTTTTCTTGTGGCCATGGAAATGAATACAAAGGAAAACAGCCAAACACAAATTTTAAAACCCTATTAATTTGTCCTTAAAAGACCATAAGGTATCTACATACATCAGTTTGATACTACTATTATAATGTATAATATGAGTTTTGGTTGTAAATTTTCATGTCACACTAAAAATCTGGGTAAACAAGTCTTGGAAGCCTCTGTAATGCAACCGAGAGCCAAGAGACGCCTCATATGTAGCTCGGTAAAGCACACAGTCCAATCATTAGGATGGTGTCTCACAAATTGGAGCGGGTAGAGGAAGTGGGCGACTGACTCACTATTTGATTTGACATGAAAAATTTGAGTTTTGCGTCACTGGAGTAAATAAAGATCAGATCTCTTTCCTCGCTATCTCTCTGGCCCTGTCTCCGTCTTGATGTGCCACAGCTTTGCAGCTTGGTCACCGTAGGAGTCAGTTCCTGTCTGAGGATGTGATATTTTTTTTTTCTTGTGCACCTTAAACAACCAAAGGTTTTTGAGGGCGGATGTTTTCATCCTCTGCCTCATCAGCCCAGAGTGTTGATTACACGGGCTGAAGATGATGATACTGCCTGTGGGCTTGTTGTTCAGTGGAATCTGATTCATGCGAAAAGAACAGGAGATGACTGTTTCATAATCAGTGGAGGACTGGAAGTAACGAAACTCAAAGAGGGTTTTTTTTTGTACCTTGTCATCAAGTTCTCCAGAAAAGGTAAACAAAAGAACAAATTAGAGGCGAACAGCTGTTGGTAAGTAACAGCAGAACCAAATGACTGCTGTTTGTTTTGCTTGCTCCTTTTTTTCTCCATGAGTCCTTTCCCTTGATAGTCCCCATGCTCTCTTTTTATACTGCAAGTTGTACAGTACAAGCCAACTACACAAGGAGCCGGCCAATTAGTGGCACTTGCACTTGTTAATGTGCTGAAATTGCACTGTAAATAAAGTTCTGTGATAACATCCCCATACTAATTCTGCCGCTGCATCACCATACAGTATCCACCATTCCAGACACATCATATTCATAAAAACAATAATTGGCTGCCATGAAAACCAATTTGAGTTCCTCCATAGGGCAGAATTAAAAGTTGGGACTTAGCTAGGTAATGAAGTGTGGCACACACTATGTTGAGAACGAGGGCTTTGTCTGAAGTAATCACTTTTCTGGATGCTGTGGCTTGGCAGGATTGTACATCAACAAGACTGACATATGGAAAAATAATTAAAATGGACGCATTCAGCCAATCGGAGCTGGCAAGCTGAATGTTAATATCAAATTTGCATGCTGGCTGTCAATTGACTCTCCTGGCGGAGGCAGAAAATTTCAATCAATCAACCAACATGCACAAGAGTTGTAATCTCTACATCGATGACATGGATTCTCAATCCAGTCTGCCTATGTGCTTCTCTTTCTTAAACACACTCTGGCTTGGAAAAATATGTGTGACACGTCAAAGACTCTGGAATAATGTGACAGTGATTTACAGTGCAAAGTTTTGGTCTGTGACAGTGAGAGGATAAAAAGTACACCGGAGGTCTTCTGTGACAAGGGCAATTAATATTAGGCTGCTATTCAGCTTCAGTTTGCATAAACTGGGAGCGATGGTGTGCTGTAGCACTGCATCACCTTTCCCGACAAACGGGGAAGAAAAGTTACTCTAATTTCCTCTCATCTATCTTCTGAGATTATGTTTCCAGGAACTTTTATACAATTACCAGAGACTCAGAGGCATCAGACTCAGTTCTGCAGTTTTTACACCGTGGACTAACAGCTCTCTCCCAGCTGACTTTATGATGCCGCACCCACAAAACAGATCAGTGGGTATCCTCATTAGCTGAGCTTAGTTGACAGAAGAAACAAGCTCACTGGCTCCTAATTCTGGACAACAGGACAAAAGAGCAGCGGCATAGGAATGTGTGAGGCGGCGCATCGATCTGGACAGATGGCAGAGGGGACAGGAGCAAGGCGAGCAGCTGTGCTTGCTAAATAAAATAGGTGCCCGTTAGCATCCGTAAGAGTTACTGTCACTCAAGGAAAACCCTCAGGTGGGGTAAAGTAAAGAACCTCTTTTTTTCACCCCTATGATTAGCGAAGGAGGAATTTTTAAGCGCTTAAGTGGAGCAAAGTCAAAACGAGCAGCCAGTATTTCATTACATAAAATCTTCCAGAAAAACAAAGAATGAATAAAGCATTCACTGACAAATTTATCCTCCGGCATCCACTGCAGAATAATCCTGTCAGTAGCTATTGGAACCAGTGTTTGTTTTGCTATACAAAGGATAACGTCCAGGTAAACCCACGGCTTTAGGCAAAGCGTGATCATGCCGCCAACAGATGGCCACCCACCCTCAGACTACACCTGACTCCATACGGTAGGCTTCGGAAGGAGTCACGCAACTCCCCCCCCAAAAAAAAAAAAAAAAAAAAAAAAAAAAATGAAATCCTCACACAAAAAGAGCTTGTCGCTCTCGGTGGTTTGGCTGCTGGGACAAAAAAAAATGTCAGACCCCTCTCCTCCAACTGAGGAGAAGCTGACTTGACATAAATGGCCTGTAAGCTGGCGTGAAATGAACTGTAAAGACAGCATGCTGCATGTGAATGGGATGGAAAGGGGGAGTCTCTCTCTCTCTCTCTCTTGCTCCTCTTTCTCTCCCTCTCCATTCTTAAGCCATGTAATGCTGAAATTGCTCATGTTCTGTTGCTGCTAATGTTGAATCATTACTGATGTTGAATTGCTCTTGGACCATTGAACTTTGAGTGATGTTCTCCCCTCCATCAACAGCCACTACTGAGGTGCCCCTGAGCAAGGCACTTAACCCTCAGCTGCTCCAGTAGAGCTGCTCAGTGCCTTATAGTCGGAAAAAAAAAAAAAAAAAAAAAAACTATGCATGTCCAGTCAGCTTCCTCTGGATAAATAAAGGCTAAAAGAAAAAAAGAAGGGGAAGAACTTCATAGATAATCCAGGCAACAATCCAATCCACACGACCACATACTGTAGGTTGTTTGTTCCAACCCTTTAATGCGACCAGAGGCAGAAATATCTACTCACATTTACTCATGTTACTCTACTTGGGTAGCTTTTTGTGTATTTCTTAAAGTCCGTACTTTTCCTCTCACTTCATTTTTGCTTGAGTACTGTACTTCACTACATTTTAAATCGCAGATCATCAAAGACAGATTGTGGAGCCGTTTACAGTGAACGCTCAGTCAGCAAACAACCATGAACCGAGTCATTTCTTTCAATCGAATTTAGACTCAACTGACAAAAATGTGGGAAAAAGTATGAAAAAAGGGGAATCATATCAATAATTCGGCCTGATGTCGAGAGCCACGTAGAGTCAACCATCATGTTATGTGCTTATTCCACAGAATATGCAGAATGTGCCTTTAAAAGAATATAATTTGAAGTGTGTCTTCTCATCGCTCAGTACCCGCATGCGAAACGTCACACCTTGCATCGTAATTGTTTAACTATAGGTCATAGTAATCTTGAGTCCTCTTATTGGATTCTTACACATTTAGCTCTTTCCAGCTGACACACACCAGACATAAGAAACTGCCAGTGTTACAGAGTCATGAAAACAGGAAGAAGTCATCTTGCACAAATGCATATATTTTGTGCTTTTTCCCCAGCCAGTCGTTTTTCTGATGGAAATTTGTGATCACGAGCCACGCCCTCTGTTCAGGCCCTTGTCATGTGTGCTGGCAACATCACAGAGATCTCTGCTTCCGAGGTAAGCCTCTCTGCGTCCATCTCTGCTGACCCAGGCAGGAGCAACACACAAGTTCAATGCAGATTCCAAACAATAGCAGAGCTTTGGAGGCTTGGTATACCTGCAATATGTCAGCACTTGCAAGTGTGGACTTTTGCATTGGAACTAAAGGCTGTTATTTATCTCTTCACACCACCTCTCATTCTGCTCTCTCACATTGCATTCTAGGTGTCACATTTTGCACACAGTACTTTGTGCTGAGGAAGAGCAGTGTCTTGGTACTCAGCAATGCAAGCCTCTGTAGTGACTTTCGTTTTGAATTCCACAATGTTCCTCTGTGACTTTTCCAAGACTCACTTAATGCACAAATCAGTCATCAGTCAAACTCAAATCTTAAACACTTGAGTTATTGACATTGTACCTTAAATCTTTGCCCATTTTACTGTTTGGTAATGTATTTTTCTCCATCCTCAGGATAACTGGCTGGATACAGCATCAATGGTGTATCCGTGTGGTGTCAGTCTTTTTCTGTCTGGTTCCATTGAAATCTTTAACTTTTGCTCATCCTGAAGATACCTGACACTTGATTGTGATTTAAAAGGTGACAAAACTACAGCCAAAACCAATGACAGATAAAAACGAGCATTTTAGGCCCAGGTCAGATAGGGTTAAAGGACCACATCAACACTGTTAAATATATCTATTGGCATTGCTCCTTTAATCTAGGACTGTTTTGTTGTTTAGTAATGCATTTTCTCAGTTCCATGGAAAACTGGCCAAAAACAGTAACCGTCAGGTTTGGCATCCGTCTCTCACAATCAACCAGCGCCATTTTTCACCAACAGTCAACAAACATACAGGGAGAAATCCATCAAATTAGAAGCAGAGATGCAAATTTCTCCAATGACAGTAGCTTCCATGAACCAGAATGCACTGCAGCCACACGACACATTGCATTTTGAATAAAGGACTTCTGACTCCCTTTTTTCGTGTCTGGAAAAACTGTTACCGCACAACCGCTATCAACATTATATGTAACTATACTATTGGTATAAAGCCAGTATTCCTCTCCACTTACAATAATAACTCACAGCTGAATGCAACAAGTCCAGGCAAGTTCTCTGAGGGTTGTTGAAAGTCATTCTGGGCAATGTAGGAAATCACCAGCTGAAGTGGAAGTGGATGAGGCAGGTTGAGGGGAAAGTGGGAGCAGCAAAAAAAAGTTAAATTGCAACACTTCATCACACAATAACTCTCAGAAGCTACTGAACATCGCAGATTGATGATGTATAACGGTGGGAGAGCGTGTGAGGGTGGATTTCTCCTGCACTCCACAGCGCTCGTGGCTGATCTTGTTTGGAGTTCAGTGCTGGGTTGTTTTGTACCCCGGCAGACAGATGTGGAGCATCCAGCTGCTGTGAAGCTCAGCAACACCCCCCTGACCTCACCTGTCCTCCCCAAGGGGGGCGCTGCCACACACACGCGCACACACACACACACACATACACCGCCATGTAATTAACAACCAAATACACTTTCTGCCTGTATAATTAAGCGCCGTAACATGCTTACCCAACAACAGCCCAGATAACTATACCATGGCTGCTAAACTATTATTTATGTTATACTAAAAAAAAAGATGATACACAGCTCAGGATGAGATTTATCTGAACCTATGTGCAAATTTTCAAACATCTATTTGCATCGAGCCTCAGCTTTGTTCCTCTCAGCTGTTCTGAGAGCCTGAGTGCAAAAGAGCGAGCCAAGCTGTGCACACACCTCTTCAAAAATTAATGGGCTTGGTGTGATGCTAATGAAACCGGACTATTTTCTTGCTGTTAGCCTTGGGATGACTTCATCTAATACTGTGAGATCGCATCCACTTACAGATTCAGAGCGGTTATGGCCGGATCTATTGGATATTTTCAGACTTGGGTCAAGTGATGGATCAAGTGAGCAGTTTAGAAATCACCACCATAGGAGGAATAACGACGGCATGTCATCGTGAGCTTGGACTATAGGCTGCAGCAATTTGTTACTTTCCATCAGCCAAGCAGAGAAGTGATGTTTTATGCAGCCAAATCCATTTGTGGATATGAACAGTGGTTATAAATAAGAAGTAAAAGGCAGAGTAGCTGTGGGGAGCCTTGGTTAAACTGATCATTGCCTCTTCTCAGCCACCCTGCAGTTATCCTACTCAAGCGGCATGCTAATACCATGCAGGAACAATATCCAAACCAAACTTCAGACTCTTGCACCATTGATTTTAGGATTCAATCCACACTAATACCTGCCTCTAGGCACAAGACAGCCAAATAGAGATGGTGAGAAGAGGGAAGAGGTTGTTAGGGAGCACAGGAAACACAAAGAATAAAGTGAAAGAATGGAGGCACTAGAATATGTCGTCGCATTTTTTTTTCTTTTTTTTTTTCCCTCTGCAGTTCACCGAGGATTTTAGTCTCACCGGACCTTTGCGAGATCTCAATCTGTCACTTCTTATTTGTTTGGCAGCAGCGGAATCAAAGACTTCTCTCAGTGAGAAAGCACAGATTTGACCGCTCAGATGCTGGATGCTAAGCCGTACCCCATGCTGTTGTTGTGACAAGTATGCAGCTGGAGATGCAAGTGCTGCTATTGTGATATTTGTACAGAGGGAGAAATCCGTTTAAAAGAAATTCATAAAACTTAATCAGTTTTTTCTCTCATTACCCATCTCTGGTTGAGTTAGAAGGGGGGGACTACAAAGAATATCAGCTGTGTTTTTTCTTTTTTTTTTCCCAACACTGGCTGTATATGAATACCATTGTGAAACGGACCCCCTCTGGGGATGAAAACAAACGAAGCAAAAAAGAAGCAGGGAGAAAAACAGCTAATTTTGTGTAAACATAAATACGATGGTTCCTCATTAGAAATAAGAGAGGATGGGTGCCTCCAGACCCCCGCAGTTGCGCGCCTGGGAATAAACCCCGTGATACTTTGTAGGAAAGAGCAGAGATGCAGCACAATGTGGTAGCAACCCAGACAGCGAAAGCAGCCCACGCCAGCCAAGACCTCCCATAAATCTGAACTCATATTTATTATAGCAATGACAGCTCATCAGTTGTTGTAATTAGGATGATGAACATGAGAGGTAGCTTGGAAATGTGGGGGATAATATTCACCAGTGGAACCATTCCTTATATGAAATTATACATCATATCTTGTAGCGTATGCATGTTTTCACTAAACCAGGTCAGCTACCAGGAAAAACTCTCTCTCTCTCTCTCTCTCTCTCTCTCTCTCTGCAATTCGCACATTCAATAAAACATTTAAACAGTTTCAGGTAAAGAAGCTTGCCTTGCCACCCCCGCGAGGTGACACATACATTGTGCCTGATTTGTGGAGCCAAAATGGATGGAAATAAATCACAAGAGCTTGGCCAACATGGCTGCATACTAATCAGGATATTACCCATGGGAAAACTCTGGCCCCGGCTAATGACAGCGTGTGTGTGTGTGTGTGTGCGCGTGTGCGTCTAGGGTCACCTTCTCCACCCTGTTGCCATCAGTGGCAGTAAATGTGTGCTTGCCTGTGTTTAATTGTAAAATGCAGAGGCAGGAGTTTGTGTGAATTGCTGCGAGGAAAATTGAATCTGGAAACATTTCACCTCCTTCGGTGTCTCACTGTTCATCATTGTGTTGCAAGTGGAACATTACACTGGTGCTTTACCATTCAGCGGTGCTGTACAATGGTCTTAGATAAGCAGAGTTAATTCAATCGTCTGTGTGAGGGGAGAAGAGAGAAGAAGCTGTTGTTAGGCAGGGAGAGGCACTATACCTTTCTGATGGCCTCGTCCCAGCGTCACGAAGCCAGAGGAGATGAAGTTGTGAATGTCGGGGCCTCCGCTGCTCCGCACGCTCTCCTTTCCATAGTGGAGACCTGTTCACACGCACACACACATACACACATACACACGTGCACACACACGCATACAAGCACACAGAGGCAGGCATGCAGGGCCCCAGACGCAGGATATTACACGCAAAAACATTCACACATACGTATGTGGAAATACACAGGGGTACATGCGCACACACACATGCGCATATGCACACACACACACACATACGCACAGATACAGTCAGCCGGGCAGACATACACACGCAGTGTTAGTTCATTTTGATCAAAAAAAAGCATGTCAGCATTATGAACAAAAGCAATATAACGTCACAAATTTGCACAGTTAATGTTGTTGTTATTGCTTTGACCCTTTGAAACCTGACTAAATTCATTTGATTTCTTTCAATTATCTGAAAATTTGCAAAAACAAAACAGAAAATTAACAATGAATTTTTTTTTTTTTAAATGACATGAAAACTACCAAAAAAGAAAATTAAAGTAAAAAAGAAAGAAAGTGTATTTTGTTCAGAGGCTGAGATAAACCCTTCCAAAACGAAAGCCTATCCACGGGCTGCTGGGACTCACAGGGTTAATGTACTGAATGGCTTTAGAAATGCAAACTAAAATGGTGTGTCATCTGTCAACGTTGCCGTTATGTTCTTAATAGCACCGGTTTTGGCTTTTTCCTGGCATCAGATGGAAAACGTCCCTGTGGTGTCATTTCCCCAGAGCACAGATGGAGAGGCGATTTAGAATATGTGAAACAACAAGCAAGCAAAGTGCAGCGATCTTCAGGAAAAAAAAAAAAAAAAAAAAGCAATATGTTTCAACCGCCCACATACCAATGCACTTTGAACTCAATCACACTTCTCCCCTGCGCTGCTTTCATGGCTGGAGATAGAACATCTTATATCTGGTGGGGTTATTTTCCCATTCCATCATACAAGTAATTCTGTGTGTGACACACAGTCGCCCAGACACAAACACGCACACGCTCGCCGTTGTCTTCTTTTGTCACCTTTATCATTGGTAGGCCACGCCACGACCCGCTGCAACAACCCTTGAATCTGAAAAACCCTTCAAAAGCAATCGCCTTCCTCCTGCTTCCATTCCCAACTCATTAAGGTGAGATAGCATGAAGAGCCTGCAGGGGAAAGGCTACGCATTATGAATTTATCGTCCTTGATACAAAGAAAATCGTGACTTTCACCCCAACGATGTGCCATGAGAATGAGCATGTGCCGGAGCTGGCGGGTGCAGGGGATTCATATGGTAATCATTTTTAATCAGACTTCCACCGGACACCTATAGCTCTGAATTACTTCTGAGAGCAGAAAAAATGTGAATAATCAGATAATGATATTATGGAATGAGGTGGATGTGGTACTGTGCAACGGGAACTTGGGGAGGTTATCCTACTCCAAGGTCGATTAAGCTTTAACACAGCCAGGCGGAGGTAATTTACATGGTATACTGATTTTATAGCATTATCAGATGCCGATCTGCTGTAGTGGACATGGTGCCATGCACATCATCTCGATAAAGTCGTTCAGCTGTAACTCCGCAATGCATATCTTTTTGTCTTCATCTCCCTCGCTCTTGCTTTCTGCTCCTCTCCTCTCTCTCAGTCAGAGGTATATGTTAAAACCTCTCCAGTAAAAAAAAAAAGGAAAAAAAAAAGAAAAGAAAGTCAAGACCTGCAGCTTTCTAAATGCCATCTTGGCAAATACATGCCCTTTTTTCCTTAAGTCTGCTCTCCCATGAAACTAATGGTGCAGAGATGACAGCGCTGAATGTACAGTGAGTCCCGATCCAGCCTGGTTCATAATTAACTAGAGGCTGCCTGGAAAGAGCCACTGATGGATGCCTCCTTTCACACCTGAAACTCCTTAAAGGACCATACCGGTGATTTTGAGCGTGTGACCCATTTACTACCATTTCCCCACATTTCACATGTCTGCGAACCATTTTGCAAATCATCACCACATTTTCAGAATTTCAGTTTTTGCCACCTTACAGCGTTCTGCTTCTGTGGCTTGTCGTCACCATTAATAAGCCACACAACTGATAATTGGCTGTGTGAAGCAAACGTCTCTCCAGGGACTATTTTCCATGGCGAAGGGCCCATTTCACACCGTCCACTGTTAAGTCATCAAAACACAACAGTGCTGCTGCTTTTAGGAAAACAAATGTAGACGACTTTATTACAGTGGAGTAAAGAAAGCTTCTGTCTCTGAAAGTTCATTTTCATATCATAGTGGAATGAATGGAAACCAATCGCTGGATAACAGGGAGGAAAAATGATATCATAGTTCTAGTTCTTGCTTTGAAAGATTACCGAAAACGTTAAATATATACGTTTTAAAGACATTGCGCTCAATATGCAAAATCACTGGTCCCTTAATGCACACACACACTCACATGCACATGCACAAACACACACTTACAGGGCCAAAGGTCCTGCTGAATAATAAGGGGCAATAATGAGAACTACTGCAAAAGACAATTAGGTGGGTCTCTCAGATGCTGAGGCTTGACACAGAGGCACTCAGGAGGAAGCTTCTATTAAACATGTTGATGCAGTCAGCATAGAAATGTTGCTTTTAACATGTGGGTGATGATTACCTGGCCAACAGGGAGCCAGCAAGGTCACTGTGGAGATGTTATCAGTGCACAATTTAAGGATTAATTGGTGGGAGTTTGGGGGGCGGAGAGGAAGGGTGTTATGTTATGTGCCTGTGTATGTGTGTGTGTGTTTGTGTGTGTGTGTGTATTTGAGTGTGGGTGGGTGGGTGGGGAAGGGGTGGCCAACTACAGAATAATATTATACAGTGCCTATCGGCGAATCATTAGAGTAATTAAATCACTGTTTCGCTATTCAGGCAAAACTCATGAGTGCTGCATGGGTAGCAGAAGACACAGTATACACACACACACACACACACACACAGCTATGTGCTTTAAAAATATCTGAAGGTCATGTCAATGCAGGCTAAATAGCTGGAACTGTTATGTTATTGTCAAGACCTCTAATTGTCCGCAGCAGCTGACCTTTATTCTTGGGAGGCTGTTCATCTCCAACAAAACCAACCAACTGCTCCAATCCCTACAGCCTTTTTTCAAAGACCGTCTGCACCCCACCTCCTTCTTTATGCTGCTTATTCTTATACTTCTGATGCAGTAAACACAGCCCCATAACTCATAATCCAATTTGCCTATTCTTTTTTGCATAAGTGGTATATGGGAGTGCGTTTTTCTCCCCCTCTGGTTTCTGCTGGGTAAACCGAGATGGAGGAAAAAGCTATTCTCTGCACTACCTTAAAACTGTATTTCATCATTCTGTGCATTAAGAAAATGTCAGAAAGGAAACCAAGCAACACTTTTCAAAAAAGGCAAATCTTTGCCTGTGGTGTGTGGTAAATAAATCAACTTCATCTAAAGAGAGCTGTAGGCCAAACTGCATTACTCACAGAACCAGTTATTGTTTACTTTAACCGACGGCGAACTCCTGTAAAGGTATCTACTCCTCCCTTTCAAGGTCTTCTCCTTGTTGTGGCTGCAGGGCGCACTATGTTTACACCCCGACCTAAAAGAGGATCTGAGCCCCACAACAATGCAGAGTGGATAGGAATAAAAATAGCAGCACATGTGCTGGTATCATATTATGCTGTCTGTACCGTTTTTGCTCCAGGCCCTGTTTTTTTTTTTTTTTTCCAAAAGGAATATATCATTCTAAAAATGTAGTGAAGAGTTTTGCAGTGTATCAAGGATACCATGACATCGCACAAGGCCCACAATCAGGAATAATTTCCGCAGGTATTTTTAGGACTGGGCCCTAAACTAAGCTCTGAGGGGAAAAAATGTCTTGGCAAGGAAGTGATTACTCTCACCCCGCTGAGAGCAACTGGGCATCATTATGTTGAGGATCAAAGGGGAAACCAATGTTATTCCCACTCTTGACTCAAGTTGATAGGATCCTCTTGGGCCCTTTAGCCACTTGCTTTATGAGGTCTCTCCACCTGATTTCAGAGTGTCTCAAAAAGCCTCTGGATGTCAAGTGCCATTCTCAGCAGCAACGGCTCCAACCGAGGGCCCACTCCTCGGGAGGAGGACTGCCTCCCTGCTCTGTGCCAAATGCGCATTTAGGCGCACATGAATATGCATTTTCTATGTGAGCGAGTGGGCTCCCTCTCCACGGCACTACAGCACCATTGAGCCTGTTAGGGCATAGAATGGGGCACCCAATTTATACACACACATTACCCACGCTTTCGCTCGGGCTGTCACTGCCTTTCATGTCCAAACCCGTCAGGACTGCTGTGGTCCCTGATGAGGGGAGCTTGGCTGAGGCGGACTGAGCTGAACAGAGCCGAGTTATGTTATCTAGCAGTGAGCACTGATTGTGTTCAAGGAGGAAAAATACTCCCAGTCATGTAGAGACACAAACAGACACATAAAAGTGATGCCTGGGCTTTACTGGGGATTAATGCACACAAGGTCACGCCGGACACAGCCCAGCACGTGCAACCGTGTGCAAGGCGTGGACACCCTGCATGGCTAGCCATTGAGAATAGATGGATACGATGAGGGCAAGATACTCAATGACTGAGTGCAGAATGTGGTGGCAACAGATACTGCAAGAAACACAGTTCCTGGCAAGTTTCATGATGAATGGTGACATACAGGAGGTGGCTTAGTCTGGCCCCTGAGGTCTGCATGACACACAGCGAGCACAAAAATTTCACAGCATGATATAATGGCACAATAAAAAACTCACATTAAAGGTTCAATAAGTGATATTTTACGGTCTCATAGTGCAAAAAGACCATAATGTATCTGTGGGGGCTTGATAGCATCACTGATCAATAACAATGAGTCAACGGCTACTTTTCCAGGTGCTCATGCTTCAGGCTCCCTTTCAGTAGCCGCTTGTTATGGAACCAAAATACGTCTCACCCAGTGTTATTGTCAAGTTTCTTGAAAAGTGCATATTATGGGTTATTTATGTCAATTACAGGTCATTGCAAGCTGTACCAGAGGCAGAGCAATTTTGCTGCAGTTCCTTGGTCACAGGTAGAGGTCAATAAAAGTCACAAATTACTTTAATTCTTAAACTCTGCCATACCCACTGGTAGGTTTGTCATTGCTGTGCAGCCAAGCTTTGTTCAAATCCACAGAACATTATTTGAAATTCCAAAGTTTCCAAAGATACCAAATATGTCCTGCTGAATCACAGGGAAATGGGAATAAAATAATGCACAAGACACCTAGATATTTTGTATTTGTTGTAATGCTGCAGCTATAAAACAATGGCATCTTGCCTTTGAGTATTTCATTCAGTATAAGTGTGATGAAGCTTCAGTGAGCCAGCAGATATAGAATGTGGATGTGACACTGTCCTTCAATATAATGTATATAGCTACTTCAGGGGAAATATAAGGGGAAATCAGAGTTCAAGAGGGAAATGCACCTTAGGAAACTGTTTGCATCTGATAACAGAAAGATATTTAAGTCACGACTTTCTAAAACGATTCAGGTAGCAGCTATGGATGACTACAGACACCATCTCAGCTTTCATCTTTCATCACCAGTTTCAGCGTTGGTTCATGCTGTTTTATCATCTATTCCATATCAAAATGTTTTTTGGGTGAGGCTGCACTCTGAGACTTGTGCACACCACTCTCTTTGCCTCAGCCTCGCTCTCTCTCCGTGTCTCTTTGTCTCAATCTCACAGGCTCCCTTTATGGTACTTCTATACCGGCTGTGTCTAATTTTTTTTCCATTTCTCTGCCTCCCTCTATCTGATAAGACCTGTTTCACCGAGGAACCTGCCTGCACCCCGTGACTCACTTCTCCTGCTTTTTCTGCAGAGTGAGGCCGTATTACAGATTTATGCTCCCTGTCTGCTCTCTGAATCGTAGGGTTGAATCACGCTGTGTGCACTGGGTGTGAGCACTGTCTGATTCACCCACTGAGCGACTGAGAGGCCATCACTTCCATCCTGTCAGAGACGGCAGGGCCGCCTTACCTCGCCAGCCTGTAATTATCTCCGCTAGAAGGCCTCTCTTTTTCTCTGTCTTTCTATCGTGTGTGCTCTCTCGCTCAAATCGGATGATTACTGGATGTTAATATTGAAGATTACACCGTTGAGAGGGTGAGCACAGTGGATCCAGTGTGTGTATGTGCAGTGTTTGAATGCATCATACTCCTCTGCTGCACAAGGAAAAAAATAATTCAGACACACCGGCAAGAATGTGGGCACACAAAGGATCGATTGACATCTGCCTTCCAGCAAGGTTGACAATCATTACACAGTGAAGACACCGAAGTGCCAATCAGTGGGAAAGCTTTAGGACTTTGAGAAGAAAGAAATGACAGATCTTACCGTGGTTGGACTTGGAGGTATGAACAGGGGTGTAGTGGTTCTTGGATGAGGTTCTGACTGGTGTGTTGTCTTTGGGTGAGCCGTTCATCGCTGCAAAATTCTCACAGTCATATTGCGATATGGGTATGGGCCCCTGCTGCCTCAGAATGTCTGCAAGGGCCCTGAGAACGAGACAAAACAAGAAGAACCGTCTCATCAGAATATCATTCTGGGCACCAAAAGGGATCTTGTTCTTTTTCATTCCTAACAGCATCGTTCTCGGCGCAGCTGAACTGAGCGCAAATGATGTGATAACACGTCTGTGTTCTGCACGCCGAATGGCTGCTAATTGTTAAGACAGTGTTGTGCTATTACAGATGATTCAGGGCTGCTGTGATTTTTTTTTTTCTTTTTCTTTTTCTGGTACATGACGAATGTTCATTTGCAAAAGAAACAGCACTGGGTTTGTGAGTACCTACTCTAATTGGGTTGAATTTGAATGTTTTTCAGACCGCACCAGGTGCATATGGAAGGATGAAGCCCTCAAGGGGAAGAGTGGAAGTGAGGGAAAAGCAAGCATGATGAAAGAAAGTTCAAAAAATGTTTGTTTGCTTATTCTGGCATCACTTCTTGAAGAGGAAATCAAATTATTTTGCATTGCCGCCACAGCTGAAAGCCTTTGTATGACAAATGCATCCACAGCGTAACCTTTGCCTTCATATTAATATTTTAGCTTCACACCCTATTGCTGCTCCTGTTATTGAATGAGCTGTAGTGCAGGCATGTCGCACGACCTTGATAAAGCCTCAACCTTAACGTTATCCATTATTCACAGTCTTAAGATTGCTCAAGTGTTGAATTACACATGCATTAAAAAAATCCCTATTCAATCTTGAGGAAATAATGTGTGTCAGCATTTGTTCAGTGATGTGACCTACACTCTACAACATGTCGTCCACTCATGTATGATAACCCTCATATGGTGAGGCCCCCAGGGGAGTCAGGACCCAGCTGAGAAAGTGAAATACAATCGTTCGCCATGGTATCTCGAGTCTTTCAACCACACACTAGTCAAATTCTAGCTTGAACACACCAGATCGCCACAGAGCGTGTGTTGATGTGCAGTGGGTGGGAGAGAATGGGCGGGATAGATTGTGAAGTATGATCTGTGACAGCTGGTTGCCTTGACTGGATGTGTGTTTCTCGAGCAAAATATCTGGGCTATTGTTAGTTTCAAAGATGAGAGACACCATTTTTATCACAGTTCGCTGGCTTAATGGTGCAAAAGAATGATTGTATCACAAAGACTGCGGTAGAAACTAAGAAATACGTCAAATATGCATGTTGTACATCAGTCTCTCTCGTTCCCACATACACACACACACACACTCACTCACACACACACACACATGCACACACACACCAGCCTACAAAAATCACTTTGATAGCTCCCTTTGAACACCTCTGTAATTATTTTGAGCTTTCATTCAGATTCATGGTGGGAGTCAGGATTCCAGCATCTGCTGTGAATCTAATAGAATTTGATCTGAGAAGCACTCTATCAGTTTGGCTGTAGATGGTAATCTGTTAATTAATTTCAACACATTGCCTGTCTGGACAATTTCAGCTTCATTTCAGGTCATCCTTTCTCAATTAAATGAGAAATCCCGGGATTAGTACATGGTACATTGCACGCTACTGCCTTTATCTTTATCTTTGTGACTTCATTTGTGACCTTTGACCTTGCCCCCTCTCTTCTTCCCATTCATAGTCAATATGCATCCTCTGATGCAGTCAGATCGGGCTTACCAGATAGGATGGGTGAGATCTTGGGAGGGTGTGGAGGACACTCACAGCTACAGATATTTCACAGGCTCATTTCTCCATTTGCCAAAGGAGAAATACAACTCAAACAGACTAAAGATTTTCACTGCACACAGTTCATTCTGACATGATCTCGAATGGTCGTGTCATTTCTTTTCCTTATGCATTATGGTATTGTATTACAACGTGTTTCACACTTACCTGTGTATATTCATTTCCTGAGGCGGCTCTGTGGCTTTGTCATAGGCAACTTTGGCCGACACTCCCAACACTATGATCAAGGCTATGATCCCACAGGTGATATACACAGCTGTGTTGGTCTGATCCATGCTCGGATCGTATGTTTCACCGGTCGGGACGGGTGACGGGGCCGCCGTTTGCACCCAGATCGGTGTCTGGTAGTTTTTGCAGGCTTTCTGATCCAGCCGGTCCTTTTTGTACTCGCAGCAGAAGCGCAGGTAGCAGGTCCCGCAGCAGAACCGGTGGTCCGTGTTATTGCACTCGAACAATTTGTCATACTGGCCGCTGACATCGTAGTAGCCCAGGCAGGTGTCGTGGTTGCTGGTTGGCTGGGGTTGGACCTGGACGGTCTTCTGTGGAGCGGCAGTGGGGACCGGAGCGGTGATGTTTTGCGGCTTGGGACCCCTCTTGGATGGCGGCTTCGGCTTTTTACCGCCCGTGGCGGCGCTGAGTACGCTCAGCGGGTCCAGGTATATGAGCAGCAGCAAAAGGTGCCTTATCCCCATGGTGCGATGAACTCCTTAAGTCGCTGATCTTCTGTTTGGCGAAGACACTTTAAGTCTGGTTAAACGTGCAGAAGGCTCAGTCTTGCGTAAGTGTCGCCACCCGGTCTTCTCTCCCTGCTGGCTCGATCTCCGTTGCCGCTGTCATGCTGAATGCAACTATGGGTATTGTCGACGGCATTTGTCGGCTTTTATTACGCAGTAGAGGAACTAAAGTCCATTGCAGCCCATCGGGAAGCGGGGGCAGGAGCACATTATGTCCTGACCGGGAGAAGTGCTGAAGGGTGGCGGGCGGCGTGCGCTCTGCTCCGGGCGAAGGGCTTGTGGAAGCCGCGGCGCGTCGCTGTCCAAGGTTCTGATTTCTGGAGACACGTCCCGGGAGTCAGCCCTGCTCTATTCAAAGTTACGCTGGAGCAAAGAAACAAGCGAAAGGGCTTCATTAAGCATTATCCTCACGTCAAAGGGGACGAACGCGTTCAAACAAACTGTTCACATAATTTGGCACCCCCAAAACAAATGATCCCATTTTTAATACTGGCCAGTGTTTGCTCTCTCACAGCTGTTTAGCAACTTGTAAAACACGACATTTTTGCTCAGTTATTTAAACACAAATATCAAATTCCAGCTGAATGTGATATTTGTCCTCACGATGAGCGTTAAGCCCTGCCACCGCAGTAGTCAGTGGAATGTGGGCGATTTCTGCCCATTTCAAATAGAATTTTATCATAGCGGATAAACAGCTGAATTATCTGCATTCCAGTTTTATTGAGGTACTCGCAGGCTGAGTATAGCCTAAGTATGTAAAATCCAGCCTACCTCTGCTAGGATTCCCGTTGGGGAGTTGCTGTCTGTCTGGGTCTCCGAAAGTGAAGAGAATATCAGAGCTCTGAACTAAACCTCTCTCTCTCTCTCTCTCTCTCTCTCTCTCTCTCCTTCTTCTTCATCTCTCCTCCTTCTCGTCTTTCTCCCTCCCTCCGTTTCTTACATCACTTCGGCGCTGGCGTCACAACTCCAAGCCAAGTATCGGTAAACTGCATCCACCCCTCCGACACCCCCCACCCTTCTCAGCCAGCCAGCCAGCCTGGTTATTGGCATTAACACCTCTAAATTAAATGGCTGCACAGCGGCTCTGTCTGCAGAACATGGTTGCTGTCCATAGCAACTGCCTTTCACTTCCACGTGTGCAGTACCCGCCTTGGCATTTCCATGTTTATTTGTTTATTTGCATTCACTTGCCAAACAGTTTCCTCAGCATTCCACAACCTTTTTGTAAGCTAATATGATGGTATGCTGTTATCATTGTCAGCTGCGGGCCTGTAAACAAGCCTCGTTTTCGGGATGAAATAGTAATTGGCTGTACACTCTCAGTTAATGCACTCACTCTTTCAGATAATGTAATTCCTATTTGTCAGTAGCCAAGCCATTGCACCTGGGGGGATTATGTGGAACTGATAGGCCTAAATTGCCAGTGAAGTGTGTTTCAACACAGCTGCACCAAACTGAAGGAAGCTGCACCAGACTCCAAGCACACCACTTTGTCCTGGTATTCATCTATAACCATGGTCACCAACCATGTTCCATAGAGAGCCATGCATATGCAGGCTTTCATTCCAACCAAACTCTACAGCAGCTGATTCCACTGATTAACATTTATTCACCCAGATAGGAGGACCTAATCAAGTGAAATTACATGCCTTAATGTTTGCTTGCAGTGAAAACCTGAATACACATGGCTTTCAGTGGCACATGTTTGGAGACCAGTGGGCTATGCTGACAGCCAACTGTACTCAAAAGGTCTTTTTTATGTAATTACAAAATACTTGGGCACCCAGTTATAAGTGTTGAATCTGCAGGATGAGTCTGTGAGCTTAGAAATGGCAATGATCCACCTGGGTTGGAAATGCATGCAATGTTGTGAGAATATGCACTACTATTGTTTATGGCAAGCAGGTGGCTGTAATGATCTGAGCCAAAATAGCCTTGTTGAAGTCTGCAGCCCAAGTGTCACAAGACCCCTGAGATATATAGCATATGGGAAGAGGAATTTAAACTGGCATCTATTCTGTACATGTATAATCAAAGATGCATAGTGTAACATTTCTTTGGTTAAATTTGAATGTATTGTTTTCTTTAAAAAATCCATCCTTTTCTACAGGGAGTCTTGGACTTTAGTTAACACATGGCATCTGGACTTGGTCCTGATTGACTCCCTCACTAAAGAATTACTGAAATCCATCCAATCAGGCCAGTTTTCAACAGTGAATTTGAAAGCCTCCACTCAGCAGGTTTACCTCATTTGAATCAGAGGAGCTGGTGTTTTCTGGCCAGTCAGGTGTGATGGAAAAGAGCAAGATTCTGGTCAATTCTCAGAGTGAAAGAGATCTCAGGAGACTGTGATGTCTTATGCAAAAGATGTTTATTGACGCTCAGCTGAGGAGAAGAGAGTATGAGCACTACAAGTGCAAACACTGAATAGTACCACACCAATTCTGAGGGTTGCTCACCGGCATGCCTTATTTGAAGGAAGTATCTTTACCTGAGTATGTTAGAGGTCAACAGCTCTGTGTTCGTGAAAGGCGTCAGTCTGCCTGGTCTTGTCTCCCTATAGCTGGCATGTCTCAGACTTATGGGCTTGGTGGCATGGAGACAGTCCATCTTATCAGTGCAGCTCAAAGGGGCCTAAATGCTACCTACAGCTACAGAGAAAATTCCTTCACATCAGGGTCCAGTGTTGTGATTGTGAGGGACTCAGTCTTCAAACTCCATTCAATACCCTCTCGACTAAACTATATTTATCTGACAAAACATCACAAAGAGCATTTCTTTTATCCTGCGCCTTGGTATTTTGAAAACAAAATCATGAAAATTGAATAATGCTGGAGCTTCAAAGCCTGCCTTGAATCTAACTCCATCAGCGCTGTCTGTCAAAGCTTGCAGGGTGAAGATCCTCCTGTTACAGCCGTGCCAGCTCAGATATCATCACTTGCAAAAGGAGAAGGAGGTCACACAAAGCTGACCGCCGCCATATGATTGTGTGACATTGTTTATGAAACAGACAAATCGCAAACCCAAGGATGAGCTCCTATAGGATGAGCGGGCGTCTTTCCCTGACTGTAGCACTTTCACTGCTGTCATCTCTGTGCCGATAACCCTCCCCGCTTCCCTCCTGAGGAAATACTGAAAGAAGGTGGAATGCCAGTTCTCATTAGAAAAAAAGGATTTCAAAAGCTCCCTGACAGGAACAGTAGGGGAAAAAGTCTTTGCATAAGCATCTTCTTCCACGATCACCAGTGGTGTGACTGGCAGCAGGTTAGGGTACCAAAAGATCCTAATTTAAAGTTTAAACCCTTCCAATAAAACTTAGCTTCTGAGTGGCTTATAGGCGCCCCTGCATATTGGACTAAATTTGGTAGACTGACTTATCCCAGGTATGGATTTGCCCTTCAAGAGGCTAAGAGTTGAAATTAAAACTTTCACCAAAAGCACCTTTTTATTACAACTGTTAAGATTTTGTGCATCGCTCACATTCAGTCAGTCAATATAGGTTTTGCATAGTGAGTAACACTAAGAGGGTAAGACAGTGTGATGGTATTCGTGGCTGAATCTCGCGCCAATAGCACTGCTGATTGGGAGGCTGAGAAGCAGTTGCTTGGTAACCACTTTTTACGATGCCATCCATACTTGTTGTAATGAAAAATTTAAACTCCCCACTAGTGAACTGTTCCCCGAGACTTCAACATGAGATATAGATGGGCTGTGAGACATATGGATGCGTCTTAAAGCCCCAGAACTAAACAAAAGCATACACTGAAGCAACAAATAAATAAATAAATACACACACAAATATGAAATACAGGCCTGGATACATCTCCAAATCCAGCATGAATGGTTTAAAGCGCACCCATAGCCAACCAAAATGTGCAGACAGAAGGTAATGTTTTAGTCCCAGTCCTCCACATCTGTGTGCGGCAGGTTGTGAACCAACTGGGATGATGTTCCATTAATGTTTCAGATCCATTTCTGTTCCTGCAATAAACATGATTGAGGAGGCATCCTGCATGGAGCTGCATTTGGTGTCATTACTGCATCAGTTTTTCCTGTAGCCTGTTTATTATTGTCTGCACTAATTTGGATTTTTGTTTGTGTTACTTTCAGCACTGTGTGTTTTTTTTTTTTTTTTTTTTTTTTACTATTGTAGTCTATTCCATTCTATTCTATTCTTTTCTGTTCTGTTCTACCCTATTCTATCCTCCTCCTCTGCTCACTTTCAGTGTAGCACTTCAAATACAGTCAAGTCCCTCTGAGATTTGTTTACCATTAAGGAAGAAAGTGAGATCTAGAGCGCTCCAAAAATCAGCTGAAAAGCCTTTATTCTACTCGACTAGTCACTGATTTTTTTTTTTTCTTTAAACTTGCAATTATGACTAGCCAAATAGAATTAGGCTTTTCAACTGACTTCTGCAGTGCCTTGGATCTCTCATTTTTCTGCAGTTATAAACTTGCAATTATGACTAGCCAAGCAGGAATTAAGGCTTTTTAGAGATTTTTGGAGCGCCTTGGATCTCTCTTTTCCCACATAACCACCAGCGGACCCTTCTCTTTTCATCCAAAGAGCCGCCAACTCTACAATCTTTAGCATTAGAGGTTAGGAAACGCTCCAGCTTTCTATCTGTTTATCATTAAATTGACCTCAGATCCTCTTTCTTGCCTGAAATGATACAGTGTAATTGAAGGGGTGGGAGGGGTTGGGGGGGTGGTTGGGAGACAGAGATGTGGGATGAAGAATAAAGCCTTTTCCGAGCAGTTTCCAACGTACAAGACTTTGCTGTTACAGCACTGACAAAGCAATGAAGCGCGTCCCTTCTGAGCAGGCCTCCATTGTTCTTGACTCCTCTCACTCTCTCTCCAGGGAGCGATCCTTTATACATGCCATGTTCTTCTGCCATTACCATGACCCAATTTCTTTTGAAAAGTATGTTTCCCAAATTACAGAAAGAGCCTGGGCTGGTACAAGGGCTTTTAAGAGAAACTGTCCCCTTGAGTTTAACTATGCGTGCTGCTGAGTCCTGCTCGAGAAAGTGCTTTGTCAAGAATTTCTGATAATGCTCCACTTTTGCCCATGGGGCGACAAGCTTGAACCATAGGCTTTGGGCTGGTGGAGTGTCAAGCTGGACTGAGAATTAAAACACAGGCAGCTTTTTCACTATGCAAACAGGGCATGTCCTGTACTGACAAGAGGGAGAGGTGCCTCTGCTGACACCGTCACCTGCTTTAGCCCCAGATTCTGTCAAAGAAGGTGAATAATCATCCACATTCCCAGAAACAACCTTTTCGGAATGGTGTGCTGATGCCAGATGAAACTGAATGAATGCATTACATCAATTTTATAAGCGCTAAAACATTTGAACCCCATCAATATTTTCCCTCGGCTCTCAGAAGTTTGCCAGCCGCCCTCTCCTTAGTGAGAGGCGCGATGAATTGTGTGTCAAGTCTGGAGTAATGGCACTTGCCAGCATACTGTCATCACTTCCCCATAACTGTCTTGTTAGCCTAAAATCCTGTCCCTGCTCCTGTCCCTGGCACCGGCACTGGCACACTATAATATTTCACTAATTTACAGCCAGACTTACAACTGAATGAGCCTGTTTGATGTTCAGTGTCAGGACCATATATTCAGGGAGCTCCTTGGTTGGCTTTATAAATGATTTTTACCATAGTGCCGCTTTGTAGAATTTAATGAATTGGAGTTGATAATGTTACTGTAAAAAGGGAATGTATTCCCATACAAGATCATAAGGGTTACATTAAAAATTTAATTAGTTGCAGGTTACTGATAAATTGCTAAATGTGCCATCAGTGCAAATCAGTTGAGTTATTCCAACTCATACATACATCAGTTTAATCTAATTACCTTAAAGCGTTATCAGATAACTTTACTTATGAACTCTGTAGCATGTTATTTAAACTAGACAAGATTTTGATGCAAAAATACACCCTTTCTTATCAGACTAGAGTATGAAGTGGAGTTTCCCATCAGATGTAAATGAGATGGCATAGATTCCCTCTGTTTGCTCTAAGGAAATTGTGGTGTTGAGTGTGGGCAGAGCTGTCATAGCCTGACAAGCCAGTTGGAAACTGTTGTTGGAAACTGTTTGGAAAATGGCAGGCACTTTTTTTTTTTTTTTTTTAAATCTCAGTTATCACTTGATTTCTTTGAAAACACAGGGGAAAAGGCAATGGGCAATTAAAAACAACAACAGAAAATTAGTTCATGCAAAAAAGAAAAATGTGCATAACTATATAGGCTA
Organism: Myripristis murdjan; assembly: GCF_902150065.1. NCBI lineage: Eukaryota > Metazoa > Chordata > Actinopteri > Holocentriformes > Holocentridae > Myripristis > Myripristis murdjan. The sequence goes on from NC_043998.1 coordinate 18,256,007, forward strand.
CATAATTATTAAAATGACATTTGATATTGATGATATTAATGATATTGATGATGCTGGATCTACATCAGATTTCTTGTTTTTAAATGCTTGTGAAAGGAATCTGAACTTAACCCTTTGAAACCTGAATAAATTGATTTCTTTAGGTAATATATGGGAAACATATGATGAACAAACTTGTAAAAAATATCCTGAAAATTATCAAAAAATTAGTGGAAAGTTGCAAGAAAATTATCTGTAAGGGGAAAAAATTGTGATAATATTATGAAAACTAGTAAAAAAAAAAATAATAATAATAAATTAAAACAAATTTAAAACAAACAAACAAACAAAAAACCTGCAAAATTACAAAATAAAAATATTTAAAAATATTTTTAAAAATTTACAAGAAAACTGCCCCAAAAAGTCACCCAAAAAATGCATAGTAGATAGAGCTAAACTGAATTTTGTTCAGAGGGTGAAATAAAATTGTTCAGATTGTTCATCTTCAGCCTACATCTGTTCTAATCAAGGTAAAACACAACCACATGTTTTTCCCTCAGGCCCCCAAATGTCTAGGGACAGCTCTGGGCTCAGGACACAGGCAGGGAAACCTTCTCTGCCCACAGAAAGTGACCAATCAAAACTTGAGAGCAAAGGCAAACTGTCAACAAAAGCAAGCCAACGCCCCCACCAGAGAAAGCTGGACTCAGCAACATTACATCTTTTGTCTCTTTTGTCTCTCTTGTCCTTTTGACATAAGCATAAGCATAAGAATACACACACTGTGTGCAGTTCACCGACATCAAAATGCATCATTTCTGGGCACTGAAGTTTAATTTTTTCTAACTACCTCTTGCTGCCATTTGGAGGCACCAGCGTGCAAAGTTACCTTCTTCTGCCTTAAATGGTTAATTTAGTCCAGTGCAGAGACCACACTGAAGAAGACCCCTGTGCAACATCTGTTTATTAAAGCATCTATAATCTCACCCCTGTACTTTCAGTAAGAAATGTAGACCAGAACGATCAGTTTCTGTACTCAGATTAATTTTATTACATGCAATAAGTCACTCCCCAGCCCTGCACACACATGGCACAAGTGAAGTTCTGGACCCATTTACATATTGCACAAATGAATCATCATCGATCCACAATAACATAATAAAGAAGTAATGAAGCCCATAAAAGTGGCAACATACATAATACATTACTGTGTAATTATAGCAGAAGCCAGGAGAATTAATAATCATTACAATATCTGAAACATTTCAGGTTTTATTACAAACAGTGCAACATCACAAACTGATATGCATAAATCATAGTTACAATATTCACTATGCTTGTTTTTTTTTTGTTTTTTTTTTTTAGCACTGTAACTACCACAAGCACAGTATGGTTAAGTAAGCGTCCACATAAAAGGGCGCCACATCGGCGATGATACACGTTTGTCGATTCAGCTCCTGCTGAGCCTGAGGGAGCTTAAATGTTCTCTCGCCGCTCCTGAGGTGACACTTAAAGTGGAGTTAAACATTAATGAGTGATTATTTATACATATTGTGGTCTCACAAGCCTCTTTACAGTATGCTACAGTATGTAGCTCACCTCCCCACACAGGTCTGCCTATGTGTTTCTCCCATTAGCTGCGCAGCCATCACTTTGCAGGGCGAACGCACGGGGATGTAACCCAGCAGAGCTCTGCACTTCTGAGGTAGTTGTGGGAAACACGATGAGCCCCCGCAAATCATGTCAATGCCTCCCTGAGGACGACTTTTCCAGATGCCACTGTTTTCCTCTTCACTGATGCATTACAGTGTTTTTGTGTGTGTGTGTGTGTGTGTGTATGTGTGTGTGCGCACATGTCGAAGCTCGAGTATGAATGTGTAAAAGTGGGTCACAGCTGCCAATATGAAAGCATACTCCCCCACTTTCTCAAAGCAGGGGCTTTCCTTGAGCACAGAGGAGAAATGAAAGAGTGCATTAACCTTGTCCTTCCAGCGCCCTCATCCAGCCCGATTTCCCACCGCACATTTCCCCCAGCAGCAGCAAGAGGCACGCGGCGCCAAACGCTAAAGCATTCATTTCCCAAATAGGCTGTCATACTGATGTGCCTCCTTCCTTCTATCTTCCCTGCCCCTTTCAACTATCCCTCCATTTCTCTTTGATATCTCCTCTGTCTCCCAACACCGAGAAAAGCTTGTTTCCTAGGTTCGGTCTTATCTGTGCTGTTGAGGAAAATCCATTTTAGAGTCCCGCTTTTTCAATTTCTGCCCAGATTATTGGCCTGTGAATATTTCTTGAATATTCTGGTTTCTGTGTGTTTTTCCCCCCACCCAAACACTGCATTTTCTGTCGGCTACTAAAGAAGAAATGAAGCACGAGGTTTATTTGTGAAGCAGTTGTTCTCTGTCTACAATTCAAGGCTGTCTGTTAACATCATTAAGGAGTGATTACCGCATGCAACTGACTAATGAGCACCTCTGACAATAGCTCCTGCCCTATGGTTTGTTAGTTTTTGCGCGGCCAGAAGGAGGAAAGTGGTTTGTTTTTTATTGTATAGTGTGAGCATTAAAATTAAAAAGGAACAAAGTACATGAGGTTAATCGCCACCTCTCTGGATTATTGTCTCCCTGTCTTTCTCTCCTTCCTGTTTCTTTTTCTTTCTGTCTATAAGAGTGCATTATTAAACAGCCTTAGTGAGATATGGGCCTGTGAGAAGGTCAGGCAGAGGAGCATCCGCAAATTGAGACCGCACCTCCAGACATTATTTATCGAGCCTGACACATTTACATCAGTCCGGCAAGTGACGCTCAACATCATCAGCGCCGTTTTCCAGCTCATTACCCAGAGTTCCTTCAGTCCTGTGTCCTGTTCTGAGAGATGTTTCCATGTGCTTTCGTCCATCATTAGCTATACATCATCCAGCGCTGGGATTGATCATTCAATTGTCTTACATTGCAGAGGGAAAACAAACAGTAGGAGAGCCTGAGGTCTTTATGTGTTACTGTAAGGTTTATTTCGATATTAATGAACGCCCCTGGCTCTGTTTTTCTGCGTCATCTGTATGTCCACTGCAATATTCCCGTCACGTAAACTGCTTCATCTATTTCCCATCAGCCCTTTCTGTCTCAGTAGCCCTGCGGATTGTGAAGCTGCCTGAAGGCTGCCGTACAGAAAGACACTCAACTCCAGTCTAACTCCATATACATCATCTTAAAGCCGGCGTCATGCCTGAGGGTTTTAACCCAATTCACTTTTGCCATCCGAGCCTCCCCTATACCCGGTCTTAGGTTGTCGGTCAAAATCAAACCTGCTTAATTTCTGCATCTCATTTTCAATGGTTTAAGAAGGGAAAAGCCCACAGTGTGAGGAGGATTTGATTGTTCAATACGATTTCTCTAAAAACTGGTCTGGATTCAAAGTCTTGAAACCTAAGGGAGCCTACAAAGCCGCAGATCATGATGATGTAAGCATTAAAGGAGAGAGAGAGGCAGAGATAGAAAGTGTGCAAGAGAAAGAGAGAGAGAAAGCAAGAGAGAGAGAGAGATGGTGAGAGAGAGAGAGAGATCAAAGGTTGCTGCCATGAGCGAAGCTGGGAAACGACCTCTTCTGCCTGGATGGCCATGCTCACGTCAAGCCAAGCCACAGCTGTGCTGAGCTGGCTCTGTGACTTGGAGTGTGTCTATATATTTGTGTGTGTGTGTGTCTGTGTGTCTGTGTGTGTGTGCGCACAAGTGTTTATATGCAAACTTTTGTGCGTGTGTGCATGTTTGTGCATGTGTGCAATTGTGCTGTGTCTGGTATGTGTATGTGTCGGCTTGTGCATGCCGTGCGTGTGTGACTTATCTAGTGTGTGTGCATGTGCATATGTGTGTGCGAGAGTATGTGTGTGTGTGACATGTCTGGGATAAACAGCAGCTACCCTGCAGATACTCCAGAGACTGATGGCCTCAGATTGACCTTCATTATGAGTCCATGTAAAACAGTGGATCCTTCCGCTGACACTGCCCCTTATGGGGAAACATTGAATGGCTCGGGCCGTGCTGCATAGTGGCACCATGGCGCATAACAGTGAATCTGTTCCACACTGTATTATACAGAGGCAGCATTTTATAGAAGAATAAAAAGATGAGGTCAGCTGAGCCAGCCATATGAATTCAGTTTACTTTAACATTGCATAAGTCACGGTAAAACAAATCCTTGAATCTAGTATTGTCTTTAAATCTTTTGACATTCAAAGCCTGCCAGAGGATATTTCACTTGTTTCCAGTGCAAATCAACAGAAATCCACCTTGTTCTGTCTTGGTTTTTTTTTTTTTTTTTTTTTTTTTTTTACTGTCGAAACAAATAAAATCACAGTGGAAACAAGAGAAATTATTTCATCCCATCGACAAAAGTTGGCAAAGTTTCCGTTTTCAAAGCTATAGTAAGTTTGCTTCGGTACTTTGTTGCATTTACCCGTTGGTTCTGCTTGATTTCTGCTTGATTTCAAGTGAACCAAAATGTAGCAACAAAAGCCATGTGGGAGTTGTTATGTTCACATTCAATGGTCAGAAATCTGGTGAGGTTTGCAGGTGGAGAGAGGAGAGTTTGTTTTTCTTCCGGGATAGCAATCCAACATGAACCATCAGCAGAATTGGCATTCGTTCACAATTGTGTAATTGTCATCATTTGGGCCTCATACCGAGCCAAAATATGCGAGCAGAATGGCACATTTGAATGCACTTCAAGGCAATGTCTCGAAAACAATGTGTTGCATTTTGTCACTGTTCCAGGCCAACCATCAATTCATTTTGCTTTCCAACTCGCTGCTAGACGTTCTGTGTTGACAGAGCTCGCCCCCAGCCCATAATGCTCAGCACAGCTGGCTACAGGAGCTGCTAAAATCCCAAAAATGCAATGTTTCCAGCAGCGGAGTTGTTTGTAGCCAAACTAAGACCGCCTCTTCAACGAGGTCTCGGCCTGGTTGTTTTGGTCTGCAGCTGAGTGTCATTGCTGGTTTCACACTTTTCCAAATGAACCACACCAGCAGGTCAAAGCACCAGACTTCAATTCAGTCAGACTAAACAAGATGTTAGTCTGTTTTTGTGTGTATCATATATAATAGTTATTGTTGGAATTTGGCGTGTGGTTATAAAAAATATTCTATAGAAGTGTTGATACTTTTTTAAATTGTACTGGCATAGAAGGAAAATGACTACTAAAAGTTTACTCCATTAAAATAAAAAGTAGAGAATTTAAAATATATTTAGAGCAAAACTTACCAAGTTATTCCATGGGTGATTATTGCTGCTAGCTAGCCAACAAGCTAGAAAAGCTAGAAAACTAGCCTGCAGGCTAACACAAACCAATGATAATGTTGTAGCTGGATATATGTTAGCTTAGCTGCTATCACGGATAAATTTGAGCATTTAGCATTACAGTTAATCCCAGGGGCGTCTCAAAGAATTGGGGGCCCCAAGCAAAATTGACTTGGAGGCCCCCACCCCTCCCCGCCGCTGACACCCCTGGACCACAGCAAAATAAAACTTATGCCTCGCACCATCCCACCCTGCCTGGCCAAAGCCTACAGGAACCACAGCATAGACATACAGTTTAAGTTCACCCACACTTTATTACAACAAATTATTTCTGACAGTGCAAATACCACTTATATATGTTGCATACTGTACACATAGTAATATTTACATTAGAACGTTTGCAATACAAACCTACAATACTACAAAAAACCCCACCACCATTCCAAAACAACAAACATATAAAGAAAGTGCAAATTGCATAGTAACTATAAAATCACACTCAAATTAACATTTCTCCAGTTTGTCGTTGCATTTAGTTCATAACCAGTCGCTGTCTGGGGGCCCCCGGCCCACTCGGGGCCCCAGGCAATTGCTTGGTTTGTTTGCCTTGTTGCTACGGGCCTGGTTAATCCACTATAGGTTTTGTGAAGGTACCAGGCAGTATTCGATGTCATTTTGAGCCAAGAAAGGTGAAAGATTTCAAAATAGCGAAACACAGGCTACATAGGCAAGTAAAAGTAAAATTTCTGAGTAAAAGTGTTAGCATTTGGGTTAGGGTTAGGGTTAACATTTCCTCCAAAGATTAGAAAACAGCAAAGAAAGAGACAAATGACTTAAAATGACTTAATTAAAAACATACACACTAACACCGAAAAATGTCAGTGTATGAAAAAGCTACTAAACTGCAGTAATTAAAGGAAGTGTAACTCATTAATTAATTGAACCCTTGATTTTCACATGGACTGAAGAATGCCACTAACAACACTTCAATGACTTTGCTACAGGTTTTGGTATGACACACAAAAACCTGTTGGCATTGTGGTGTACTTATATTGAATATTGCATCAGGTAGAGATGGATAATACAGTATGATGAAATATTTACAGCCGTGTACATACATGTGAGGCTGTAGATGAAAGCGTGCAAGGATAAAATCCAAGAGTGTTTGGAGCCTGGCGGGTCTCTGAGGCGAGAGACGGTGCATTGTGATTCAAGGCCTGGCTCGGGGAGAACAGAGCACCCAGGGGTCCTTGGAGGGGAGGTCTGGGGAGCAGCGGAGGGTCTTTTTTTTTTCGGATCACCGCTATTCAATACAAAAAAGGCCTTTTCTCTGGTCCCCTGCTACTCCACTGTTATTTAAAACTGAAGGACACAGAAATGGCCCACTCATCCCGAATACCGCCCAGCTCATCAAAACAGCCGCGAGACGACTTGATGTGGGAGCATCTCGCACTTTTCTTATGAGGAAAGAAAAAAAATGTGCATACGGCCGTCTCAGCACTCTTTCAGGCCCTGCACAGGGATCAATGTCATTGGTATGTATGGCTCGCCGTACGCTCGCTCACCCCCCCCCCCCACCGCCCCCACCACCCCACCCCATAAGCCTCCAGGCATCGTCTTCAGCACTTTTCAATATGGGATCAACAGAAAGAATAACGACAATCTCCTGACTTGTGTTTTTTTTTTTTTTTTTTTTTATCATAATGTTGTAATTCTGCATAGGAGATGAGGATGGCGATAAAAGACATATTCCACCGTCAGTCCATCAGTGATTTTATCTCACCTCATCACTATTTTATCCAGCCTTAGCGCGGATTAATTTGTTTGTCAAGATAGGAAAAAAAATCGGAGGGTCTGGTATGGATGTATTAACGCGCTGGGTGAGGCAGTTGTCTTGCCCTTCTACTGCACTTTACATAAACTGGAGGACACCTTCTGAAGACTTTGTTCCTCAGATTTACTTTTTTTTTTTCCTTTCAAAATGATCCTGCTACAAGCTATGATGCAAGACATGAAGGAGGATGTTATTTTAGTGTAATTACCTCAGTGCGACATCGAAAATTGCCCCGGTCCCTTGGCCACACGTTAGCTGAATGAATGAATACTCCAAGACAAATCCACTGCAGGAAATGTGTTACTTCCCACTTTGTCTGGAGGAAAAAGTTCCCTTCTTAGATTTGACAGGGTGAGAGATCTGAAGGGTTTTGCGTCACACTGATCATTAAATGTGAATGTGAAGCTTGTACTGGTGGATTCAGGGGAACAGCCCTCTTGCTGTGGCAATCATCCAAAGAAAATGAATTAGCTATGTGTGATTGTATGTATCCTTTCTCAACAATGTGTAATCCACCAATAGGCTATATATATATAGATATTTTTTTTGCTCAGCCGTGGTGGATGTCTGCAATACATGAAACCTGTTGAGGGTCCATGAAAACTGAGCTCTGTAATTTAACGCAGTAATCCTTGAGATCTTGTGTTTTAAATTGTGTTTCTATCTCGTTAGTGGTCCGTTTTTTTGTTTCTATCTTTGGTGCTAAGCATTTATTGCTGTGGTATTTTTGCACTACATTCCCCACATTTCCGCCTCTGTTTAGACTCTCTGTCGGCGGAGTTTGATTTTTCTTGGGTGATGTGCTTTTTCTTGTCTTTTCAGCATATATGGCTATCGCTACTCATACTTAGCTTTTCTTCTGTTTATGCAAAACAAACCGCTGTAGCAGCAAAAAAACTCAATCCCCATGAGGGAAGACCCAGTATAAAGGTTTCTTGAACTGCGTACAGGGTGAATCAGTCTTCTTTTATACCATTTGGTGATATAGACAGTAGCAAAACAGACATTTACCTCCACAAAAAATGCTGCAGAATATTATTTTTTTAAAAACGTTGGACTCAAATGCGCTGGTTCATGATATTGGAATTGCAATCTGCTATTGGCTGTTCTTGATCATCTGTGATAAACTGTAGTTCGTCATGGTTTATGTAGAGTCAGCCAATGGCAGATTGCAATTGCAACAGAATGTTTTTAACCAACAGATGTCACTCTGACCTGGAAAACAGTCCAGGTTTCTCGTTACAAAAATTTAAAAAATACAAAGTTGTTATGTCACTGATTCCATATATTGAAGTCCCAACCATCCCAGGAGTATGAGTACCTCTTCAGTGGTCCTCCTCTTGCCCCTGCTCTTTTCAGAACCACAGGAGGTGTGTTTGGTTGGTCGCTTTATTTCAGATGCTGGCACATTTTACTATGAGTTTGCTCAGAGGGCCACTCCAACATGAGTGATCTCACAGACGAGATAGGATGCAATCTGTCTTCTCCCAAGGCTCTTTGTCTAATACTGCTAATTAGAGAAAGAGAGAAAGGGGTCAGTCTCCCCCTTCTCTCTCTCTCTCTCTCTCTCTCTCTCTCTCTCTCTCTCCCACACACCCACACACACACACACACACACATTCTCTCTACCAATTACTGGATTAGATGGCACACCACAAGGAGTCACTTAGAAACCCCGGCGTACATCCTCTGTCACTACCAATATAAGACTAATGGTGACTGTAACACTGCACTGAAGAGCCCTGTGGTTTGTGTCTAAAATTGGCCATTAGCTGATTACTGCAGCTTAGTTAATGTAAAACAGCATGCAAATAAAGGCTCAACTTTATTCATAATTACTCCCAGGACAAAAATGCCATTACAATAAACACAGCAGTAATGGAACAATTTCATTTGCCGTCTTAATTTTGTATTTTGTCTTAATTTTCATTCACATTTAGACGATTTGAGAGGGTTATAGGGAGCGTGATCTGAGAAATCTTCACTGAGGGAAATGTTCTGCATATCTCCGAGAAAGGTCTTTTAGAGAAATTTCTTGGAGGAGCAATGGAAAATGAACACCCAAATTAACCATCCAGATGGTATATAAGGCATTGCATACATAGCAAAATATAATTTGGCCACACATCCATGCTTTTTCACCGTTTGCTTTCTACACATGATTTTTTTAGACATAAAAAATAATGGGCATCTCAATCAAAAGGGCTGTTGCCAGCCAACAGAATAGTGCCAAAACTCACCATCTGTTCCTGCTTGAAGGAGGAGGTAACAGAATAGTGTATTAAAGCAGCTCCATCAACCTTGCCTTGGCTGGAGTGAGTAGAAGTTGCTCCTAGCCACTTGATCAGTCAGTCAAAATTAACCTTCCCAGCAAGAGAAAATTGAGAATCTGGTCTTGTAGTGGTTAAGGCGAAACTCCTCTCTGCAGGGGTTTTGCATTGATACTGTAAACCGGCCTGCATGAAACGCCTACAGGTAACAGATGGTTGAAAGACGTCATTGAATATTCAAGGTGTGATAGATGTGAATGTGTGAAATGGAAGTTGCAGCATGACCCGAGTGTAAATTCAATTGGGAAGCGAGGAAGGAAATGATTTACAGTCTAATTAACGGATTTGGCATCACACGTCTGATATTAAAGAGAAAGATCTGTGCGTGTTGAACCATGTGGCACACGTCGAGATGATAATCCCGATGATAACGGTTTGCTGCGGTGGCCGTATTGCCCTCGGCGATGATTGGAAATACTGAGAGATGAGATAGCACAGAAGCCTATTTACAAAGAGTTTCCCTGGTGGTTGCAACTGTAGTTATGCAAATTGTCTACTCGTGGGTACGGCGTGATGACTCACTCATGGGACAGTTTCACAAAGCTGGATCTGTGCTCAGCACTTCAGTGGAGAGATGTGTTGATTTCTGGCTCGGAGCTTTTATGTTGTTTTTCTTCTCCTCTGATTTCGCAACAACACAAACCTTAGAATTTCCCACAGATCCGACAAAATAAGCCCTAACTTTTGCCTGAATAAGTTGTGAGCTTAAATCACACCAAATCAAGCCTCTTTTGAAGAGGATAGGCCTATCCCCTTCTGCTTGTTAGCCAGCCAGCAACTTGACAGTGTTTAATTGATTAAACTATGAATGGCTTTGACGGCTCAGCTCCACCAAGAGATAGCGCTGAACAACCGCTTGGATGGCAGGCAGCAGCAGAGAGCCTAAAATCTCCCAATGACTCACAAGTGCAAGAGAATATGGTGTTGATTATATAATTGTGTGCATGCCTACTCCAGCAAGTCTCATTGACTCCAGCTTTCATACCGTACTGCTATCGTCAAAATTACACATTTACTCTACCACAATCTGTGTGTGTGTGTGTGTGTGTGTGTGTGTGTGTGTGTGTGTGTGTGTGTGTGTGTTTGTGGGTGGGTGGGCGTGCACGCATGTGTGTGCGTGAGCTCACAGTGGGTGCATACGCTTTGTGTGTCTCGGTAACAACCTCCTCACATGAAAGTTTTCTGTTTGTCTGCTCTCATTTGATCTGCTAACGCTCTTGTGTTTATTTGTGCACCATGTTGCCAGAGGAGGCTTGTTAGCAGGGATTGTTTATTGCCTTTAGAGGCCCGGTTTTGTCATCTGGTTTCTCGGCATCTCGTCAGCTGTGAAATAGCTTTACGATAAATTGACCTAAATTATGCATGGCTTTCGCGGGCCAGCGTGATGGTTCCTGACGTCACTGCGTCCCATCAATGCGACAGGAATTCAATGACTGGTACGTGTCTCAGTGGGGAATCTCTCCAAGGCCGTTCCTCGCCTAGGACATGTACAGTAGATGGAGATGGAGTATCTGCCCGGGCTGATGAAGTACACATGCAAAAACACAATTGCTCCTCTCACATTACCGCCTGACAGAGGGGGGACTGTTAAAATGATGCCACTACAGAGAATCTTTAGAGGGATTACCAAATGGCACTTAATAAAGAATGTGGATAATTAGTTTCAACTGCTGCCATTGCCAATTGTTGTTTATATCATTTCCGACAAGCTCGATTAACACATGCAAATTCCTTATAATCCATATGTGTGCTTGCCAACTGGTTTGCGTGCTCCTGACGGTAGTATGACTTCTAGTTTACAATTCTAATCATAAAGAGGAAACTCATTTCTCAAGAGAAATCACAGTGGAGTTTACTCTCTGTCAGATCTGTCATATGATATTTCTTATTGGCCGGCTTGCTGGCAATATATTCTGCCACCAATTAAATCGCCCATTTAATAATGAATAACTAGTGTTTACACCCGTTCTAATGTTCGCATTCATCCAGTGTGTTTATAGCTCATTTATTTTCATTCTCCCACTTCGCCCTCGGTTTGAGCCTTCAAAGTTTATGATATATGGGTGAGAGGTTTTCTATTACTCTACATGGCTGTAGATTCATCTCACCAAAGATGAGGCAGATTCGTCTCGGTGTTCGTGATAAAGGGGAAGAGAAGAGGTGCTTTTCCTTGCTATTACAAAACTGCAGGGAGAGCGAATTGAGTGCAGGTTAGGGTGCCAAATCCAGAAGGTAATGGTGCGATCACACTTACAGTTTATTTTCTTTGGTCTGAGCCATAGTGAAAAAGTGTTCTCCATTACACTGTGGAATTTTCAGTCATAAGTAAACCAGGGCTTGCAGACGAAAGTCACATACAACAGACCGAGTTGTGCCAAGTTAGGAGAGTTCTCTGAATCCAGTCTGCAACTTCAGCTAAACATGATGAACTCATCTGCACTCTTTTGCCACAATTACATAAGCATCGGTCCAGACTGTTGTTTGCACTCGCTTCATTTTGTTATATTAGACTTTCCAAGCATGAAGAACTGCTGGCTATCAGTTGTCAACATCTGTCTCCTTGCACCCATAAACTCGTGCATGTTTTCTGTTGTTGCTTTGGATTATGTTCCAACTCCTAACAAACTTCACTGAAGTTTTGTTGGAAGAAGACAAAGACTTTGTCAGACTCAGGCATTTATTTCACTTTCTAACCAAACCGAAGCAAAGGATTCACACACGCGGAGATTGCAATCAAACTGATTGGGAACTCAGACATGGACAATATGTCTTCAACCTGATTGAAATCATTCGGAATACAGATTCCAGCTTCACTGTTTGCATGGAAACTAAATAAAATAATCTGATAAAATGTGCGTTTACTTGCCACAAAACATTTAATCAGAATATAACTTTTTTTTACTAAGTTGTACCGGCTGCTGGGAAGTATCTAATCTGTTGGAAGTACAAATGTAATCTAGGCTAAGTTATGTTCACCAGTGGTTGCTCTCCCATCAGGTCGTCCATAAGACTGTAAAATTGAAAACTGGCTGGGTTAGAGCCACTTTTCTCATTTTGACTTTTAGCTTTGTAATAGGCACTCTTCATTCTCCAGCAGGTTTTTGATTTGGTCAGTGGTTCGGCGGATTCCTGCTTCATTCGTCCTTTCAAACGCTCTGTTTGAACAAGTTGGGGTTTCCAGCCTTTTGACCACGGAGGTGTTCAACAGTCCTTTAAAGATTTAAACTTTACAACAAAAAAGTTCTCTCAGACACAGAACAGTTGTGTTTTGCTGCCACCGTGTTTCTTTCCATCCCAGCAACTCTTTCCATCAGCTGATGCTCCCCCCATGTGGGACAAGATTGGGACACTAGATTTATTCCAACCAGAGATAAGCAACCAGATTAAGCATAAACGTGGTTATTAGGTGCTAATATTTTCCTGTTGAACAGATTATCAAAGATTTACACCAGCCCTCTCACCTGATTGAAACTTCCTTGTGATCAGGCCAGTCTCATCCAGTTGAGGTGGTTACAAGAGACATTTTTATTCTGATCGGGCTACTATTATCATTATTAATGGAATATTAGGGCACATGTAAACACAGCTACTGACCAAATGGACTTGAGCATACCTGATTTCTATCTGCTGAAATGATGGATATTTTTGATGCCTTAAATGGGAAACAGACTAGTAAAAGTGGTTGAAAAAGCCTGACAAAACACATAAGTAACTGCACACACTTACTGGAGAAAGTGCTTCCTAGATAAATACAGTGTCACGTTTTCCTTTCTGAGGCAGCACTGATTCAGTGGAGCAGATGAGAGTTGAGCTGGTAAAAAGTGGAGTTAGATTCCACTCAGAGAAAGGTAGCCCTGGAGATTTAGGGGCGAGAATTTGCTGCACGCATCGTTTGGTTCTTTAATTTAAGGATCCTAACAGGAGGAGTGGTGCTATATGGCTGAGCGGTTCCATCCCTCATTATAAAATGGCTGCTTGTCTCAGTCCATAGGCTCGGTCCTATTACTCTCACTATTGCAGACACAGGTTATTAAAAAGCACTCTGCAACTTATTCACAACAGGGGTGGTATTTGGGAGTGGCTTTTTTTTACAGTTTTTATTATTTTAAAAGTTTTATGTGTGCATTCATCCACATGCGTCTGTCTGGAGATGCTTTGATGTCGGCCTGATAGTGCTAAAGCTCGAACCTTATCCAGATTTTAAAATCAAACACTAAACTATCGTACACTGTCATCCTTTAAAATGGCTCATTCCATCATCTTATTACATCCTTTTATGTTTTCCCATACTCATTCATTCGATTTTATTCACACAGCTATAAAGATTCACATCTCTGGCCCTACCTTCTTGCATGCAGCGTGCATCTCCAGTGAAACTGCCTTATTTTATGTCACTGGATCGGCCCCCTCATCCATCGCCCGATTCCACTTGCTTTTCAATCAGTTTGCTCTGGGATGTGATCCAAGCTCTGGCTGCAGCCAGAGGGAGATAATGCAACCAGATAATGCATCCAGACAGTCTATTAATCTGATGACCAGCACAATGATGCCTGTGATATTTCTGACCCATTTCCAGCCCTTCTAACCCTCGATGTGAACTGGAGGCTCCTTGCATAAAGAGCACAGAGGCTGAAGGAAATCTAATGTAAGTGTCCAAAAAGGGACTACCTGGGCTTTGTTGGCTGCCAGCCTTTTTCAACTGTTTGTTACTTCTTGTTTTCAGCAGCCTCTGGACACGGTGATGAAATGACAAGCAAACCCCATGATCCTGCTTCTGTTCGGCTGACAGGCCATCCAGATATTACCATCAATTTTTTTCTAGCTCACTCACTCCGTTCTGTCTTGCTTGCCCTCATTTTGTCTATGTCGCTTCGTTTCCATTATCTCCCTGTTTTCTTCTTTCTGTCACTCTCACTCTCTTTCACCGCACTGCCCTCCCCCGTCCTCCTCCCATCCATCCACTCGGTGTCGGGTGTCATTTTAAGATGGTGGAGAAAAGAGTGTTTTGACCACTGCTGCTCCTGTGAGCTTACCTGGAGGCTGCTGCCAAAAACAGGATATAAAGGCAGGGAAGATGATGCCAGTTGCCAATAGAGTGGACAGGTATACACCAGCTTGGTAATAAGAGACACAAATGGAGGAATAGATTTTCCAATACAATTTTCATTGTTTTTGATCCATTTATAGAATCCAATTCCAAACAAATACCCCAGTACAAAGTTTGGAACACAATTTCTATTCAATAAAAAAAGTGAAGCATAAATGTTTCAGCTCAGACAAGCAATTTTATTTTGTTTGACTCATCATTTTGACACATGCTGATCACAGGAAAACACAAAAGCCTATTTCACTGAAACAGAGTGTGACAGTTAAAATACAGATAAACTATTTTGAATATAGAGAATGTGACATTATGAAATGGCAACATATACTGAATATTGATAATGTATTCATAAGCTATAGGCTGTGGCTATGGACGTGCGAGTTGGAAGTGATGATGTAATAAATGCGAGATAACATGTTAAATGCGCCTTTAAATGCATCAAACACATAATAAATCCTGATAATATGATACATTGCATCCAGATGGCAAATTCACACCTGTCACCCAACAAATACAGGTAAATATTTGAAGTGTTTGGTGTTTTTTTTTTTTTTTTTTTTTTTTTTTTTTCAGTCCAGCAGACACAGTGGCAGGATAAATGAAATAGCCAGCTGTCTTGTGGCGACACAGAGCCTTCATAAAAAGGAACCAAGATAGCAAACAATATAAACAAAGCAGAAACGCCTAAGAGAAGATTTTTAATGAAAGGTGGCGAAAGAACGAGAGAGGAAAAGAACGAAACATGGCGATGAGGTGTTAGCTTTGTCTCAGATAGGGGGCAGTTAAACTGGTTTGGCATGGGGGCAAAAAACTTCAACAAAATGGGAGCAAGTCACTTTATTTCTTTCAGAAATATGGGGGGAAAGGCAATAAGGAGATTTGAAAAATAAATAAATCAATACTGAAACATTAGAAAAAAATATAAGAAAATTACCACAAAATTAGTATTTTTAAAAAACTTGCTTGTTGATTTGATTTGTTGTGTTTCAGTGCTTTAAACGAGTTATTCAATGACCATGCATCACCCAAGATGTGCCAACAATGCCTATGGCAAATGTAATTATCAATTAAAAAAAAAAAAAAAAAACCTTGAGTGGCACTCCACTACACTCATGCATGTGGATCATAAAGTAAATTTGCCACCCTGACTAGATTATCACATCAACAGCAATTTGTTACATGAAAGAGGGTGTGAAATATTTCTTTTGCTGATGATGCAGTAATTATGTTGATGAATAATACACTAACTCAATTGACTTCATACTTCTTATCCTTATGTTACACCACATTTGAATGAATAAATACCACATGCTGTAATAATGTGACGTTCTTCCATTATTCACGAATTTGTAATAGCTTTTCAGACACCTTCAACCCATTTAAAGGGACATTTCATAACATTTTGATTCAGTTATTTATTAGATTATCAGTTGCTACCGGCGACAGCAGCCAACTCAGACCAGAGAATAGGGTTTTCTCCTATTATCCTCCTAATAGGTGGAGACAAGCTGCTCAAACTGCCTGTTCCAAAAGCTCTGATTGTTATTCTGTGGTCTGGGCTGGCTGTTGTCTCTCGTCTTCACACTCGCTGCTTTTAACCTCGCTGTTCGTGTCATTAGGAATTAGGGGGCAGCAGTGGAGGCCAAACAGCATATGGTGGCTGGAGTAAGGAGGGGGGAAGGAGAGTGTCTGACAGTAGATATGGAGAAAAACATTAGCTGGGACACGTAAGAAGACATACAGATGAAAATGTTAGGTGGAGATTGTTTCCAAATACCTCTTTGCTTATGCAGACGACTGAGGAAATGTCATTCATGTTTTTTATGCAGGATTCCACCGCTGTTAGGGCCTGAGATTGCCAAAAGTCATAAAAATGACATCTGGCGCCCTGACTTGCAGGAAAGGGAAATATTTTATGGCAACCTGACAGTTGGCTGACCTTATTGCACACTGTAGATATGTAGAGTTAGTAACTATTTTTGACATAGTGTCCTACATTTGCATGCAATCACTAGGAAACAGAATCCCTTTATATTTTATTTTAACATCTTAGAATATTCTTAATTGGACCCTTAAAAAATAAGGGGCTTTGTGCATGGATTAAAGAGTGATGTCAACAGATTGTGACATTACTTGCCACCAAAGACCAGGCTTCCTACTTTTCACCACTAGACGTCAGGTTTGACACAGTTTTGGGTGTGCGGGTTGGTTACTCTTTAAAAAGTTTTGGACTAATACCAGAATGGTATAAAATGCACCTAAAAAGTTCCATTGGGATCCTGTACTTAATTCCTGAAATATTAAATCAAGAGTTTTTTCCTCATCTTTGGTTTTACCCCAATTTGATACATTTTATATATTTATATTATTTCTGAATTATCCCTGAAATCCAACTTAAAAAGCAAATACCTGATTTTACAACTTAAATGGAAGTTGTGTACACTTATGAAGGTATTTTAAAATAGATTTTAGTTGTCCCTGAAATGTCACATTAATGGATATGAAGAAAAGTTTGATTGCCCCTTAATTCAAACAAAGATTGAGCTATCCCTGAGGTATACCTTCATTTTGTTATTAAGGGATAGTCTGACACAAAAAGTGCCTACTTGTGACTGGAATGGACTTGTTCTGGCTTTCTAAACCAAAGTTTGCTTTTTTCTAGACATTTTGTCCTTTTGACTTTTTGAATTGAAAGTGGGTGGGGGGGCAGTTTGAGACTACTTGAGAGTCAAACAAGGGTGACTTGGTCTGATTGCTGGTGTCAGCACTTTGGCTACATAAGTGTTTCAGGCATTCATGCAGTCCCAAACTAATTGATATGTGTTAGAGAGCGGGATATGCTGATGTGCCAGAGTCATTAGCCAAAATGTGAGGAATAATCATTTTGTATCAGGGCCATAGGCCAAAGGAAAAGAGGCCTGATTCTAATTCCCCAGCCAACTGAGCCACAAAGTAAAGTAAGCTCACCTGGACCCAGTCCAAAACCTTCCCTTAGAAGTCAAGCTCTCCTTAGTTTATCAGAGACAGGCATCAATATCCTCCAGGCTGATTTCAATAGCAATGCAGATCATTAAGCCCGGTCTCAGGAGTGAGTTCAAATGCATCTATAATCAGTGTGATAAAATACTTTAAAAACACATCGTTTGCGCCCATCTGTTTTGCCCGTAGTTTTCCTTTGCCAATTGCATTCGGAGCAGTAAAAGTATACATTACCTCCTCCTCGTATGGTTTTTATGATTTGATGTACAGGAGTCTTTGATGAAAATCCATATTTCTGTTTTGATATGCATATGACAAGCATTTTTGTCGGATGTTTGACTTTGTAAACTTTTATTATTTTTTCACCGAGTTGGAATCGCAGTGCACTCGTTCTCCCAGTGAATCAGTTTACCCGTGTGAATGTGATTGTAAGTACAGTAAAGGCTACAGTACCTGGGAAACTCAGCCACGGCGGATTACGACGAGCAGGTCTTACATGTCTGATACAATAGGGCTTAATTCACATGGCAGTGGTGATTATGTTACTGCAATTTTGCAACCCTTTTCCATTTGCACAATTTGTCTCATATGAAAAAGGCTTTAAGCCCTGTGAAAAATTGCCTTTGTGCCTCATCTTTTCATGCTGCCTAAACCAGATAAAATTGGGTCACAGGAAAAAATATGAATGAAACAGAGCAATGAGGGAGAGGGAGAGAGAGCAGATTCAGTTGCCAAGGAGTCCCTGTGACGTGTCGGCTTGGAGAGAAAAGACTGCAGAAGGAGAGAGGTTTTGCAGGGTGGTAGGGGAGCATTCAAATGCATGTTACAAGATTCATAATTGTAGACTATGGAGGATTGAGCCCTCATGTAGATGTCAGCATGACACATCTGGCCCCGATGTCTGAGCTCTGTGGTAAGGGATGTGATAAAAGCACTGGTGAAGGAAGCACTCCAGGCTGTTTATCCTGCCTCAGCTCACATCTGACCCTCGAATCCATATAATTTGCTTTTATGTCATGCAGAATAGTCATCTCTGGCCTACCTAATTTATATAATGACAGTCATCTCTTATTCGCCTAGATATGACGTGGTGTAAGGTTTTATTTACATCACTGCTTAAGGGTGGAAATAGCAGACACATTTGCAACTGCAGCCACTTCTTACTCTGTTAATTAAATTTAACAGGGATAATAAATGTTCTTTGAAATGATCCTTATTGATTTTTCTCCTCATAACATCTTTTGGTATAATAAGGACCAACTGGCGGCAATTTAATAACTTATGCCAGGAGCCCCGCACATCATCACCCCCCCCAAAAAAGTCAACCCCTCAGTGACCCACTGAGTTTAAGTTCCAACAAGTATAGGAGCTACAGCATCAGCTGGCCACATGACAGCAAACAGAATAAAAGTCCACTCTGGAAGCTATCACATTTTTCCGAGTGCTCAAAGTGAAACAGAATAAGCCTACACACATCCACACTGCTAAACTGCGGCGTTTCATCAGTAATCCTCTTCCCTTTTTAATTAAATTCATAGTTGTGGTTGTACAGCGCAAATGCAGCTCACACACAGAGGCGGTGGACAGCAGATAGGGAGGGATTGGTGTAGTCCTCCTCTTTGAATGGCCCTGCTATCACTTAGCAGAGATTGTCTGCTATGGCTTGATAACTGGCTGAATCCCTTTAATCTATTTTCATGTACCCCTGATCCTCTCACTGGTGTTTCCAGTCTCTCCCCCCCACCCCTCCATCATTTACCAGTAAAGTGACAGGGCTGGATGTAATTCGGGGATTGTATTGTTGCTGTCCAGGGGTGAAGCCCTGGGGAAACAGAAATGATGAATTCTCTTTACAACATCTTGCCTTTGATCCGTGTTAGCTTTTGTAGAAAGATGAAAAGTAAGGTGTCGCTTGCGAAAGGAGATCATCGGGTTGGCAGTGCAATTGAAAGACTTCAGCTCTCCAATGTGAACGTAACGGTGCTTCAAAATGTGATTTTGACAAAGTTCTGTTGAAGCTGCACTGGGCACCACTGCACTTTGGCGACCTTCAGTGTCAGTGAGAGATAGGATTGACTTTGCAGAAGTTTGAAGGACCCGGAAACGATCACTGTGTGGTTGGGGGTGGAGGTGGTGAAGATGATCATGTGTCCAACTTTCTAGCTCCCAGAGCAAACAGACCCTGCACTGTCTCTGTTTGGAGGGGTGGGACGGCCTTCTTGATTGAAGTCCAGCATTGTGGTTTACACTTATACGCAAAAGAAAAGCCAGAGGAGGGGAATAACTACTTGATAATTCTGACTTCACACTGCCAAGCTTTCGAGAACAGCAGCTTGAAAAGATTAGCTGAGTAACACCACCGTATTGTTGGCATGTTAATACACACTGTCCAGAAAGTGATTAGCAATAGCCATGCTTAATTATTAGGCTAATGCCTAATCAAGGGTTTGTGACTGACTCATGTGTTTTTTTTCCTAGAAAAAAGCTGTTATTAACATGCCATGTGGGAAATCTGGTGGAAATATGATTACTGTTCACCATTAACAGCTGCAAAATTGTGGTTGTCGATTAGTAAGTGGGTCAATAATCAGCAGTGTATCTGAGCAGTGAAAATATTTCATCTTTTCATGTTCTAGGTGTTCCTCAAAAATCTTGTTTTTGATACTATCCCATTCAAGATTTCTGTGTACTTTTTCTAGAAAATAGATGTTATGTATTAATACCCAAAGTTCCCATAAGTGCATTTCCTATCTTACGACAATATTTGACACTTTTATCAAGTATAAAGTCGGTTTGTTTATTTATTTATTATCAAGACTATTTTACACATTATTTTTATATAATAATGTAAGATATCATATCAATATTATCAGTATTATATACATCGTTTTCCTGCTGGAACTCTTTCATAACTCACTGCACATTTTATTACCACTAATTGCAGAAGCTTTTTTTAATTATCAAATCTGCCTGTTATCCACTAGTTAAATACACTTTAAAATGTGTTACATAAATAATCAAATTTCAAATTATAAATCATTATTGTGCACACCAAATATGTTTTTGTTTTTTGTTTTTTACTGAAGTTTAGCAAAAAGGATGAAAATAATCAGCTTAAACTTGTGCAATGAAAAATGTGTTGAATTTAATACAGGTCATTTTTGACCCACTCATGGAAGTGTGTGGGTTCTGATCACTCGCATCTAAAGGTTAACAGTGTACAACTCCCTGTGTGTTTCATGTCAGGGTTGTTCAATTTCAGAGTTTCCTAGTTGGCATTTCCAGGTGACTCTGTATGGTGTTCCATTGCATTTTTCCCAGTTGGAGGTTGGAAATTCTGGCTTTCCGCGTTGTCTGGAAATATTCTGGGTATATTTTGATGTACAAATTGCCTCGTGCAGCTTTAATATTGTACAAGTCAAGATTCAGCAGGCACGTCAGGTCTAAAAATGTGCCAGAAATCTGGAGTGTGCAGCTTACATCACATTTAGATGAGTGAAATGTTGACATGGAACAGAGAGACACGGGTCGACGTGCAGCTCAGAATCCACTCAGAAACATCACACGGACACGGAAAGGTTATGACAGCGGCCTATTGCTTTCACAAGTCTCAAAAACATTTCTAACATACCCTCCCGTCTCCACTGAGGAATGACTTTGCTGCAGCGCTGAGACAGTGATGAATAGAAGTGTTCAGGTGACTCATAGGGAAGCCTCTAACAGCTTAGAGCAGGGTGGAAGTGCAGCACAACCACTTTAAAGAGCCTTTCTTTGTTGGTCTGAGTTTGTAGTGTGTCTCAAGGGAGCTTTGTGGTCTTTTCTGAGTCATTCCAAGCTGGGAAAAAAAAAACCCTCACAGATAAGTACCTGAGTTAAAGCACTGATTCTCCAAGAAATATATTTTTGTTCTTGCACCGTGTCAAATGCTGTCTCGTGAAGAGGGCTTGGTAGCGACTTGCCCGGTGAAGCAAAGAATCCTTCTATTGCAGGAATTTATTTTTAATAAGATTGTGAACATTCATTTTAGGATGCAATCACACCTGCATTTTATTTCCTTGTTATTCTACATAGAGGGAAGGGACTTATGTTGCATTTTTGTATTTGGTTCATTTATGTTCACACTGCAAAAATACACACGTACCACAAATTGTAAACTGAAATCATGTGACTAATAAGTAGTTTGTTCATTGCATTGAGTTTTGGTGGCAAGGGAGGGAGAAACATACATTTAAAGCCAAACTGAACTTTGGCAGTGTTGGGTTGTACGGTTCCCTGGATCTGCTATGAGTCCACATGGTGGTCAGATATCCTCCTACAACACTGCACTATACTTTCTATCTCTCCATTTACTTCCATAGTGTGGCAAACCAGCTCACAAAATAATACTTCCAGCACATAAACAAATGCAGACAAAGCAGATTATGCCAGTATAAAAGCATCAGGTCCAAGTTCCCATTTTTTGAGGAAATTAAACTGCTCTTCTCTGCTCTTTTTTGAATAGAAATATAAAGTAGATCCAGCAAGTAGTGTGTACAGGAAGTTTCCACATAGTAACTTTGTGCCAAGAAGAAATAATCTGATGGTACTTTCACAAGTAATTCTAATTACACACAAAAAATGGGTACTGGGACTTGTTTTTCATATTGGTATAATTCTCTTGTTTATGCACTAAAAGTGTTATTTTGGGAGCTGTTTTGCCACACTGCGGAAG
Source organism: Myripristis murdjan (assembly GCF_902150065.1). Lineage (NCBI taxonomy): Eukaryota > Metazoa > Chordata > Actinopteri > Holocentriformes > Holocentridae > Myripristis > Myripristis murdjan. The sequence continues at coordinate 18,278,238 of NC_043998.1, forward strand.
TGAATGGAGAGAAACAAATACAGGATTGTGGATTTAGCGGCCGAGGGGGGAAACTAATGAGGATATTTCACCAGCATGTGGACTCATATAACACCCAGGTAACTCTACAGCCCAGCACTCCACCAAAGTCCAGTTTTGCTTTAATGTCTGATTTAAATGCAATGTCAAGAGCGTTTTTTCACTCACACTTGAGTTTAATTTGCAGGCCAAGTAGCCTAAATCAGGTCAGACTAACAGTCAGTTACGTTTGGCTGCTGACTCGGCTACTGTCACACTTGCGCCAAATCCATGTTGACAACAGCTGCTCATTTGAATCTTAGGTTAAAGGGAGTTCATACATTAAATAGTTATGACAAGCATATTTAAAACTGCAGACTAGCAGGTACACCGCCAATTTAGATGAAACTACCAGTAATTTATATATGCTCTGTATATGCATTCCTTCCAAGGCCCTTGTACCTCCTCGGGTGAACATTAGCACACAGGATGACCTGTTCCATAATTTACTGATCACCAGGTGGGCTCACCAAGTTGAGGATAACAACCACATTGGATGATAACTAAATGTAATCTGCTCCACCCTGATTGGTGCAACACATTTGATTACACAGCGCAGAGGTGGACCGTCCAGAGAGGCTGGGTAGGCGGCTGCACCCGGGCCCGGCCATCACAGACCGCTATTTTATTTAGAATTGAAACGTCCTTTACAGGCCCCGCCTCTTGGCATGTCGAGCAGCAGGCAGCGGGTGGGCCCATTAAATAAAGCATCATGATGACGATTCATCACCTGTACATGTAGCCTGTACATGTACTACCCAAAATCACAAAGGGATTGAGCCAACTTTATGCTCCGTTGAGCCAAATCACACAGAGAAATTAATCGACCTATATAATCACAGCACGCCACGGATGCAACGAATAATTAAATAAAAGTTTGTTGTGGATTTAGCGAAAATGCAAGCATTAACTACATTTTTCACATAAATTTCAAGCATTCTGTGTTCAGCACCACGGAGAGCGACAATGACTAACCCACTTCAGCTTCAGAGCAGCACTGTAGCTAACCGTCGCTCTCCGTGGTGCTGAACACAGAATGCTTTGAATTTGTACGAAAAATGTAGTTAATGCTTGCGAGCATCGCAGTTGCGGGCATGTGTTTGTTTGTAAAGCATGTAACTTACAATAAAATTGAATTGTAAATGTAACTTAAAGCTTTAATTTATTATGTAGCCAAGCACAAAAAGGAAACAGTAGGCTATAGTGTGTTCTAGCGTGTCCACCGCTGCGCACAGGACTGTGTCATGTTTTCTTTTTTTTTTTTTTCAGGGTGGGAGGGCAGCGGTGGGGGGCCCGATCATGCAGCGTGCAACCCGTCCCGGCCTTGATTTGTTCCGCTACTGACACAACGTTGATTTCATCTGTGTGGATCTGATAACGCGCCGACATGCTTTGGTAAAGTTGTGTTCCGGTGAGGAAATCTATTTTCTGACAGCGATGCCACCCGCCATGCCCTGCTTTCAGGGAGGCAGGGTCACACCGGGTACCACGGTAACTAAGACTGACTGGCATTCTCTCTTAGCCTGACCACCCATTTCTCCTCAGTGAGTGTGCCACTGCTGGGGGGTGGGCCAGGCACATTGATGTATGCATGCTTGCATCTGTGCATGTATGTAAGGTGGGGTTGCTGAGGGGCTTTTCACTGTAATACAGTAGCTGCAGGATATGTAACACGCTAATGGATCACAACATAACCGCCTTTTCACAGCAGACCGTCAAATAATAACGTCTGAGGAGAGAAAGGCACTTGGTGGCCTTTTCACACTACAAAAATGGGACGCAAACTTTTCACTCCCTCGTGTCTAAAGCGTTCAAAAGACACAAAATAGATAAATTATTCAAGCAACCTACGCTGGACAAGAAGTGGACATTTTAATGACCACTTTCCAGTTTATGTAATGTGCGTGTGCGCTCCTGAGTGTTTCATGTGATGAACGCCGTGTGTGCGGCTGGCTGCGTGCTGTGTTGTGTATGTGCCCCTGATTGCGTGCCGTGATGTGAAGGTGCCATTGACTCTATACCATGATGTGAGGACCGCCCACACAATTTGGCAAAGAGATAATGTCTCATCACAGAGAGGTTGCGTCTCGCTGCTCTTATACACAATGTGGAATAACTCGTGGTGAAATAGGGCGATGAAAGAGGGAAAATGACAGATTTGCCGCTTTGATTTTCTGTTACAAGGAGCCCCCAACGCGGTGGGCGTGTGTTCATTCTTTGATTTGCTCATGCGGTTGAATCCGACGGGATCCGGGGCGCAAACAGACGAAACACACATCGGCGTTTGCATGGAGCTCATCCCCATATTTATTTTTTTCTTTATTCATATCAGTGACGGCTGATGAATAATTTAGTCGCCTTTTCTGCTTCCCGCCGGGGTCACACTGAAGGTCCACATCCCAAAACCTCCCCTATTATCTCCAACTGAATGCATTAGCGCCGCCACCATGCTGCGAGCCTCCTGACCTTGCTGATGAGGGATTTCTGGGGAGAAGGAGATGACATCATCAAACGAGGACAGGTCTCTCTGAAGGGCAGCGCTCATCCGCTCCACTGGAAACGCACAGGGAAGTTTGCTGAGTGTTCCTTTTTTTTCTGATAAAGTAAAACCCCACACCTCTTCTGTTCATTTCATTTCCCAAGATTTGCCTCATCTTCTTCGTCCTTCATATTTATGCGGGAAGCAGTGAACCTACCCACAACTTTTCTTGTTCAGTGGAGTAACCAGAAGTTTAATCAGCGCCATCTATTTCAATTTGATTGTATTTTCTGCCTGAAATGATTGGAAGACACTGAAATCCACTGTTGCTAGATTTTAGAGGCAATTTGCCTTATATTGCCACACACACACACACACACACACCATCTAATGCCAATCACGAAATGAACACACACGCCTCAAATACAGTTTCCATTCTCCCAAGAAAATGGAGTAGCCCTGCAGCGGTTATTTTTACACTGAAACCTAAAATCCATGTCCAAAATTTCCTCCAACTCGTGTCCTTTTCCACGAACACACACACACACACACACACACACACAGGGGACACGGCTGCTTCTTAGCAACCAGCTCGCTTTGTGAAATCGGCTTTGCTTTCAATAATGTTTTAGTTCCCTCCCCTGTGGCCATTAGGTTGCTGGTTTTGGAGTACTCGCCATAGTGTGTGTGCATGTGTGTGTGTGTGTGTGTGTGTGTGTGTGTGTGTGACGTAGAGAGTGAGTGTGTAGGTGCTCATGGCTCAGCTCTCCATTATAGAGGTGATTAATGGCCTAAATGACACCCAGTTTGGACGTGAGAGTAAATGATCTCTCGTGCGCTCTGTTTTTCCAAAGAGAGATAGTATCTACTGTTCTCTCCCTTTCTTTTTCCCCTCTTTCTCTAACTCAATTACATTTTCATCATTCCTCTCTCTTATGTCATTTCAGAGCTTGCAAGTTGCCGCCTCACTTTCTATATTTCACCCCATCTCGATCTTCTGTGTCTCTTTTGATTTTCTTTCCATTTTTATTTGGCCCATCGGTCCATATTTCACTCTGTCTTTTTTTTTTTTTTAGCTTTCCTGTCTCAGTCTGTATCTGTCTCGGGTCTCAATTCTCTCCCTGTCTTAATCTATTTACTCTCTCTCTTATTGTTTCTTTACTCCTAGTACTGACTCCTATCACTTTCTGTCCTCTTGCTTTTTGCCTTTGTCACTTTGCCTCATATTTAGCTGCTCATGCACAAATACTCCCATATTATTTTCCCCTCCCATTCATCATAACACTCATTTCCTGAATAAAAGCTATCTTATGCTTTTTTTTTTTAATTCCCCTTGTCATTTCATGGATTTTATTGGTCTTCTGCTATTTTCCACCATCTTATTTCGGCTGTCATTGTTATCCAGTGCAGCCGTGCTTTAGCTTGTCATTTTCTTTCTCTTTATGTATATATATACGCATTTGTCTTGAGATGACAAAATTTTTGAATTACGAAATGTTCAATTAAGCCTCTTGGGATTTTTCCATCTTCCTTGTAGACTTTATTGATTTCATCTCCTATTTCTGTGTTTTTGTATCATTGCATTTAATCACTGTATTTTTTATCACTTTTATGTTTTATCTCTGTGCTATGGAGAGGCCACAGGCAAAAAAAAAATAATAATAATAATTTCAATGTACCACATGACATGAAATGGTATTATGTGCAAACAAGATAATTCAAGTACACAGGATATGAATTTTCCCCTTGTTTTGGTCAATTTAAACCCCTGATTTTTATTGCTTTGTGATTTCATGTTTGCATAATTGATGCAAACAAATTAACACGTTGCCACAGTTTAATCAAATTTGCATATGGTTTTAAAATGTGCACTTGGGTTATCTTATTCTGCAAGTTTCAAATTAATTTCCTCCACTTAATCCGGTAAATTTGCTCCATAGCAGTGATTGATTTGGTTGAAGCAGCTTGATATTTTTGCTGAATACAGATTTATGTGGCTGAATCAGGCCTTTGATAGGCTCAAACTTTGTCCAGCTAAAAGCCAAGGCTGATGAGGTATCGAGGCATGGTCTGCTTACAGCATTCGCAATGCGAGGTGTTTTTGTTGGCTGGGTATTGACAAGTAGGGCTCTTCCCTCGTCAATACACAGACTGGAGGGATGTTATAGACTTTGTAAAGGATTTGTATCAGTCAACACTTAGAGCTCTCCAACAAAAGTCTCCGAAAAGGGGATGGTGTGATTGCACTGTCTCCACACATTAACTCAGGCCTGTATACACTGAGGAAACAGGGTGCCTTGCAGGACCTTGAAAACAAACAAGTTCTATTTGGATTAAGAAAAGTTGAGGTACTTCATTATCAAAATCAGTGCCTGAATATGTTGCTGAAAATACACCTAAAGTTGTGTTTTGATTTTTTTTTTTTTTTTTTTTTTTAAGAGGACCACTGCTGAAAAAAAAATCATTAAGGGAATTTGTGTGTGAATTGAGGATTTTAGAGGCCACAGTTTTAAATGGAATTGAGAGTTTAAGTCTGAAGGGTTTTGCGTTTTGGAGTGATCTGCAACCGAGGTGCACATTTTACCTGTCATACATACAGTATATGTTTGTGTTTGTGTGTTCTGTACATACAGTATGATAATGCATGGTGAATGAGGCTAAACAGTGATTTCCTAAAAGATTATCACTGTCAGATGATGCTTCCACTATCATGTCCACACTGAATTTAAGGATTTAAGAACCATGCCAGTGATTTTCAATGTTTGGCTCATTTTCTACAATTTCTGTACATATGTCATTGCAATTAACCATTTTGTAAATCATGCGGGCATACTAAAGACTTCACAGCTTATAATCAAAATTCCCCCATTTTTCAAATTTGAATTTTCAGTTGAAACAGCCACATTATAACAAAATTGTCAACATTCATAAACCACAGGACTGACGGCTGGCTGTGTAAAACAAGTGTTTTCAAGGGGACTATTTTCTTGCGGAGGAACCATTTCACTCCAACCAATTTCAGGTCAAACAAATCACATCCATTCTGCTGCTTTTAGGAAAACTAATATAGAGGAATTTATTCGGTGATAGAATACCGGTATGAAGAAAGTCTGAAGTCTCTGAAAGTTCATTTTCATATCCGAGTGGAATGAATGGAAACCAATGGCTGGATAAAAGAGAGGAAAAAGTTCTAAAATGCAACTGCTTGGGAAGAGATTAACAGAAGTAGTAAGAAGTATATACATTTTGTTGATATTACTCTACCCATGAGCAGTATGATCCTTTATAGTGAGTTTAGATGGGTTAAGCCTCCACTATACATTCCTGTACATGAAAAAAAAAAAAAAAAACAGAGTAATGTGATCCGCTGCTTGTTTGCACACGAGGTTGACACCTGACACTTGACTCCTCACTGCTGTGACAGCAGCCTCCTTGTGGTGCCGGTAAACAGCGCAGCGCCGCGTGCTGCCTCTCCAGTCGCTGATGACTCTGTGAATCCTAAAACACCCACCAGCACCATCCAGCAACCCCAGCCCCCACCCGCCTCCCCCCCCGCTGCCACCCACCCACCCACCCAACCAACCACGAGAACTTTGATTCCTATAGGAGTGGGAGTGTGTATGTGGTTGGGGGGGGGGGGGAGGGGGGCTGAGCAGGAAAGCAATGCATCAAAACGCCTTTGCAGTGCCGCTGATAACACGGCGCTGCCTCAGGAATAATAGAGTTGATTGAATTAGCCATCCATTTTTCTCCACGCTCGTACATCTAGCAGTGCCTTGATCCCACTGGCAGCCAAACGCTGGTGAGTGAAAAGTTGGAAGCGGGGCGGGGGAGTTGGGAGGGGGGGAGAGGGAGAGGGGTGCTGCCTCGGACCAAAAAAAAAAAAAAAAAAAGAGAGAGAGAGAGAGCAGACAAAATGGGAAAGCGAGAGACATGAGGTGAGAGAATCGGAAGAGGTAAATAGATGGATGGGTGAGAAGGGAAGACAGCGAGAGAGAGTGAGTGCATGTAGGGGTGAGGTGGGGGTGAGGGTTCTTTAGGGGTGGGGGGGTGGGGGGGGGCTGTCAGTCATTTCATGGTCTGTCATAATGGGGACCCAAGCCTCCCTTTGTCTCATGTCCTTCAGGTCCTGTCCTTCAGCTGCTGAAACCAAAGCAGAAAACGTTATAATAGCAGCTTTCCTAAAGGGAGCATTCAGCCATCAGACAGAGAGGAGAATGAGGTCCTCTCACCTCTTGACAATTAAAGACACCCCCCACCCCCCCATCCACCCAAAGAAAAAAAAAAAGAAACATTCCTTTACTTCACATGAATAATTAGAGTGTACGCCACACTAATCAAAGCTGCCGTGTGAGGAGGTGCACCATGGCATGTTTGAAAGCAATACATCTAGAAACATCTGAGACCTGGAATACAAAAGAGACATCTTTGTATTCGACACACCGTACGGCGGTGAGGGGGATATGAAATATGAAATGTTGCCCCTCAGAGTGGAGAAAGAGGGAAAAGGTGTCACTCCTGATCACACCGGATCCTATGGGCCCTATAGACTTTGAATGCAGCTGCTGCTTATTAATATTCCTGTCTCACCGCGTGCTTTCATGGAGGCTGAGATGGGATCGCGGCGATAACTGAAGTACATGGCAATGGATGCAATCCCCTGAATTACCTAGAACCTGACTGGCAAGCTAAGCCTCCTATAAGCCTGCCTGGAAGTAAATCAATGCCTGTAATTGGCTTGTTTCTCTCTCTCTCTTTCACACTCTCCGTCTCTCTCTCTCTCTCTCTCTCTCTCTCTCTCTCTCTCTTGCTAACTTCCCATGAACACATTTGACACAGGCAGAATTAGTTGTCTTTATTGCTATTTATGCAAGAATGGAGAATAATTCCGTGTGTGTATTAAAGGACTGCAATTTCTCCATATTTAACATTGCAACAAACCATTTTGCAAATCATGCAGGGTGCTAAAGATTTTCCAACATATAATAAAAAATTGCTTTATTTTCAAATTTGAGTTTTTGGTTGAAACAACCATTTTATATTCCTCTGCAGCAAACAATGTTGTCACCACTCATAAACCACAGAACTGATAATTGGCTGTGGAAAGGCAACATTTCCTTAGGGACTATTTTCTGGCGAAGAGACAGTTTCACTCCACCCAATTTCAAGTCATCAAACCACAACAGTGCTGCTGCTTTTATGAAAATTAATGTGGAGGACTTACAGTGATGGACTAGCGGTGTGAGGAAAGTTTGAAGTCTCTGAAAGTTCATTTTCATGTGGTAGTTGAATGAATGGCAACCAATGGCTGGATAAAAGGGAGGAGAAATGGTATCAGAGTTCTAAAATACAGCTGCTTGCTGTGGGAGAAGATTAGCAGAACATGAACGTGAAGTTTATACATTTTGTAGATATAACACTAAACATTCAGAATAACTAGTGTGATCCTTTAAGGAAGAGACAGAAGTCGAGACAAAAGGGTTTAGGCAAGAAGACAGAATGTAAAAACAACGTACATTTGTTCTTCAATCTTTGGTTGAGCGGTGATATTTCAAAACTGCACCCATATTTCCTTTCCTCATCTGTCTCTGTTGAACTTCTCCACTATCTTTAACGTTAAAGATAGAATTGGAGGAAATTAAAGTTATATTTACTGTTTAACTCGTAGAGACAAGATTCTGGTGACTCACATAACCTGTCATTACTGACACTGTTAGTCTTTATGTCCAAAGCTCAGCCAATAAATTTCAAAGTGAAAAACACCTTAAATCCAATAAATTACTTGGTAAACAAAGTCACTGGTGGTGTAATAGTGTTTTGATATAGGATGCCATTAACTGTCAGTAACACCACCCTAATGATACCGCATGTGTCATTTCTCTTAAAGGTTTCTAAATGCTGAGCAGTGCTCAGATGTGCCAGTTTAAAGCATCTCTAGGTAATTTTCGCACATCAGCAGCCCCAGATAGCAGCAAGAGGTTTGAATTCGCACGACTTTGATATCCAGAATTTCTGTAATATGATATCAGTAAATTGCACACAGCATGTTTGCCAGTCTAGACTGTGACTGATTTATGGTCTCCCCAATATATCAAAGGGGCAAGAGGCGTCAGATCTAATCCCACAAAAAGCTGAAATGTATTCCTTTCAGGGGAGACACCTTGTATTTTTGTTTTATTTATTTATTCATTTTCATTTTATTTTCTAGATGCTCATAAAACATGCATTTTCCGGCTTCAATTTCTCACTTCCTGTGCGCTGAGAAGATTTCCTGCCACTAATCGCTCCTGACCTCATGCATTCTTATGGGCAAAAGTGTAATGCATCACTGATGGATGGATTTCCTCTTGTTCAGCCCAGAGACATTGCTTAAATTGAAAAAAAAAAAAAAAAAAAGGCATATTTTTGGAAATTGGAAATGCATAGTGAAAAATGTTAAGTGAGGTCTTTTAAATATTCCTCTCTTTGTCAGAAACCTTCCACTGTGCCGGATCCGTGTTAAGTGTCATCATTTTTATGACTTGCTGGCTGCTGGTTTGGAAACTGTGATGACTCAACAAATTGTCCTCGCCGTTTTATTTCACTGTATGTCGAAGCGACGGCACGACATCAACCTTCTGGCTGCGGATCGAGAATGAGCTTTCTGCTCCCGGAGCCCGCGACCTCAGCCATTCAGAAATGGCAGAGGAGCCTGACCTCAGATCAGAGTTTTAGAGGTGCTGTGGCTTGGCCCTGCAGAGTTACGCCCAAAGATAAAAGACTTGGAGTGATGGAGGGGTCAATTGCACCGACCGTCTGCAGTTGAACGAGGATGGAATCCTACTGAGATGGAACCGAGGGGGTGGACGCGCTCCTTCACCTTTACACCCTCCATTCTTGCCTCTCTCTTTTTCCACCGCAATCCATCTCCCCCTTCGTCCCTTACTCCCACCTCTTCAATCTCCCCTCTCCTCTTCCTATCTTCTATCACTCCCTTCCACCCTTTTGTACCACCGTCCCTCTGTTTTAGCCGCATCACTCCACCTTGCTTCCCCCCCACCCTCCCTCCCTTGTCCTCTCTGCGTTGCCTCTTTAGATTTATCACCCACATACCTCTGCCTCTGGTAAGCTCACAGGCCTCCGTTGCTAAGCAGAGAGAGGGCAGAGATCTGCCTCAGGAAGCAACGCCTCGTTTCTGAATGAGGTGACACCCACCTCTTCGGCGCTGACATGAGGTCAGACACTCAGAATGAGATGCCGCACCCACGTCAGTCTGCCTAGAACACATGGCAGAGGTGAAACGCGCGGCCTCATCACTGTCTTTGTAATAACCACCTCCCTGTGGGTATGTGTATGCTGGAATGCACGTGTGCGTGTGTGTGTGTGTGTGTGAATTGCTGAATCGTAGCCCTGTCCCTTGTCTCTGACACGCCGTTAAGGTGAAGAGGGACAGAGACAAATCTATCTTCTTGTCACAAGGTGCTCTGTGCCAATTCCCAAAACCCTGGGCAACATTTGGAGGTGGACAGGATGACGGATAATGGTGGTTCTCCATTGATGAGTTTATTCTACAATCTCTCAAATGTGAACAGTCTCGCAAATTTTGTGCATGTGCGTGTGTGTGTGTGTGTGTGTGCACTGGACGTGACAGCGGTGTCAAGGACATCGCTAGGAGGCGAGGGCCCCTGACTCACGCAGGGACAGAGGTCTGGCGTAATGAGGTCTCCCCAAGCAGAACAACAACCTGCCTGTCACACACACACACGCACACCGAGCTACTTGCTGTCCAGCTCGCACACACACGTAACACGCATGCATGCTGGCATGTTGACACCCCCGCTCACATATCAGAATCACATTAAGTCTGGCCACTGTGTTCCACTCAACTCATTCCATTTGTTTTGATCGATACACGGAAAGTGATCCAAGACTGGTCCAATGCCTTCCACTGACAAACGCGGAGTCCCAGTGTACAGTTCCCGTCAATAGAGAGCCATGCAATGCATTCTGTTCTGCAACGGTGCTTATCAGGGACCAGCAGGACTGACCAATAATCAAACACACGCATGCCTGTTTGACCCTTTCTGTAATGGCTCCTCCCATGAGAAAAGGGACACATGCACTCACCGGCTACCCCCCTGGGCATAAATTAGCACTCTGCTACTTAACAGAGTGAATATGGCTGTGTTTGTGCTGATAGTTTCCAGCGTCACGCAGCGCTGTGATGCTGAGAGCACGAACACACTCTGTAACACCTTGGTGATAGTGGGAACAGAGAGACTCATCACCGGTGCTGCAATCCAATTTTCACATTATGCCGACGAGCCATTGTTGCCAGGCAATGGCGTATCGATGCCGCGCTTAACTTGGCACAACAAGTTTGTGTCTGCATTCCTCTGTCTGTTTAATGGCGGCAGATGAAGCTCCACCACACCCTGTATCTCAGAAATGTTTTGCTGTTCTGTTTGCGCGGTGGAACATCTTACATGGCCGTCCTCGGGTGAGAAATAAAGGAAATTGAGATCGGATAATAGTTGGGTTTTGTTGAAGTAGCGCTTGTTTTATGAGTAACATCTGCAGCAGCATGTATCCCAATGGAGTCTGATTCAAAAATCAATCCCTGAAAAGCCATTTGAAGTAAAATGTTGTTAACAGGTGCAACTTCAATACAAAAAGTAACCAGCATTTCAAATAAGAGCATTTATCAGCTAATGTTGTGTGGGAGTAAAAGTATTATTGAATAGGAATATTGATACCTGGATTTAAGAGGACTTTTTTTTTTTTTTTGAGACTTTGTGATAGTGTGCATTGCCCAGTTTGGCTTTCCACCAGAAATAAACATTGCCATCTAGTGTTGTTTGTGGCAAAAGTAAAGCTGATGCCTATGGGCTGCCTCATCAAACAAGTGGAGGAATAAACCCCCTTTGCACGGCTGATATCCACCTTCAGAGTGTTCACTGCACACTATCGTCTCCACCACCCCATCCCAAGCTCTGCTCCCTCTTTCCTTATCTGGTCTAAAGCCAGACAAACAGATGCGCACAGCACCGCAGAAATACACCAGCAGACAGACTCATAGCGCAGAACATCTAGGATCAATAGCTTTCTGGGATTGCAGCCAGAAACACTTGTATCCTCACACTAGTCTACACTCGCTCCCTCTGTCACTTTACCCATGTTAACAGAGGAATGTACTAGGTTAGGCTGTATCTTCTTATTAGATAACAGGATCTCACACTATACAAACAATTTCAACTAGCTCTGTGGTGTCGGGCCCCCTTCTGGTAAATGTTCACAGGTACTTATCACCTCCTTTTCTGCACAGGGAACACAAAAGAAAGCACGGGCATATTCATCAAAAGCGTGTTTAGTGACGCTTTTGTGCATTCGCTGTAAGTCCCGACCGGAGAGGCGCCTGATAGAAGCAGTTGAGGGAAGGGGGAAGAAATAAAATCCTCAAACGGCGCGATTGCAAGTTTTCTTGCCGCTCAGGAAGATAATGATATGGCCTGTGTCGCAGTAGAGGGGACAGAAAGGGTGGAGTTTGAGCAGAGGAAACATGTCAGTAGTTTATTACTGCCTGCAGGCATGGGGAATCTGAGGGGCCACAGACTGATCTACAAGCTCTCTGTGCAGGCAAAGGGAAAACAACAGCAGAAATAGCCCGGTTGAAATGAGAATACATTTAGAGAGAGGATAGCATCTATCCAGCCCCCCCAAACAGATAAGCTAACATCTAATATAGCCGGTGCGGTCCTCTGCAAAATGGTGCCTCCAACTCCCCACCAAACGCAGAATCTGTGCAGAACAGTAAACACAGAGAGCCGGAGTCACTGAGGAGAAGGATAGCTGCTTAATAACTTGTATTTGTGAAATTAAAAGGAACCATCTTAATGATTGGTAATTGTAATCTTGCTATTAAGCTACCAGTGCTTAACATTCCCACCATGGTCACCGCATTTAATGGTTTCCACTGGAAAATAATTCATTTCATCAATTAATGAGACATGGCCTTATTGTCCCGGAATTCATTTCTAAAGGGACTTGGACTGAGGTTATCTGAAATTCACTCATTTGAGAAATTTAATGACTCCTTACTTCTGGGACAGCGACATGATTTATAGTGCTTATTTTCCCAACACAATATGCCTACTGCATCAGAATAGAAATCACCCTGTGTCCAGGTCTGTCCAAAGCTCCAGCAGCCCACATTTCATTTGTGCTCCCCATTAGTAATCCAATTACGCAAAATGCCTCCTGTCACCGACGTAGCTGATCGTTTTTTAATCGTATCAAAGCCTTTCAGCTCATTCGTTTGTTTGTTTTCAATCGACCACAATCTTGGTCACGGGGAGGACACAGGAATGACACTGTGGCTAATAACGGACTAACGGCAATTTGGTGGCGAGGTGGAGGGATGCTGCTGCAGCTCTGCCCCCTCCCCTCATCTGTTGCCAGCAGCTACGAGATGTTTCTGTCTAACTGCAGACCATTCCCTGTAGGTCATACAGGAGATAAACTGCAGTCAACATGATTCCACACACGTTGCACGTCCGGGTCAGTCTTTAAATACTTGCCTGATTCGGAGCCGTGGCGTATACTTGAAGGTAAAGAATCAGCCTTGGCAGCAGAGGAGGGCCTGCACTCAATTTGGAATCAGACTTAACATTCTGTAGGAGTGGAAGTCAATACACGCAGACCTCCCTTGGGCTTTGAAAAGGGGAAATGGTGAGAAATGTTGACAAATAGCTAATCAGTTAAAGGCTAGATGAAGCAAACCTCGCGTGCCTTTCTGCCAGCTGAGATAAAAATCCACCAAGTGTAACTGCTGTGAAAGATAAGGGGGGGATCTCATCTGCTCCCATCTTCCTGCTCACCAATCTGCCAGCATCTGTCTCCGTGCCTCTCTCTCTCTCTCTAAGACACTTTCTGTCTTTATCACTCTCTCCTATTCTGTCCCTGTCTCTACAAGAGCAGCTCTTCCATGGCAGACCATGACAAGGCAACTGCCCTATAACTTTACATATGCAAAAGCAGGCCAGAATTCCCCAAAGTATGTGTTACAAATACGATTCTGTCGATCCATAGTTGACTCCGACCTCCAGATTCACCTGGAATCCGCTCAATAAAGCAACACATCGTTATGGTTAAAGGACCGTCAGACAAAGTGGAGAAGATGCTGTTCTTGCCATGTGAACAAACAGCACACATCCCGCGTATTTTATATTCACCATCGCTTTGCTGACCTTCTCGGAAAGGTCAGTCAGCGGATCCATCACGCCTCCAAGAAATCACACCTACTTTCACGCAGATGAGAACCAAGAGCAGGAGTGACAACCATCGGCTTGCTGTCACTTAGATTAGATGACACCCGGTGCGTTGTAACGTGCACGCATGCATACATGGAATAATGTATGCCCACACCTGTCAGATCACGCATCACATACAGGGAGCTGGACTTAAAACTGTGGTGAAGTCAAGAGTGGAGCATGTATCAGCGCCTCCCACTGATTCACCTCCTGAAATGTTCTAGAGCGACCATCACGGGACACCCCGCTGAAACGCACGCTGATGAAAGTCCTTCGGGTGGGTTAGCCGCTCCGTGATTCAGGGTTGACCCGGGCCAACTTTCAGTGCTATGAAACTCCATCATGTATATTTCAACCAGAGCGCTCATTTCCATCATGATCCTTGAAGGGCTTCAAGGAATGAGATAGCTAAAGGGCTCCAATATCCTAAACATTTGTTGTGGAGCAAATGCCAAACACACACACACACACACACACACATACATGCACACACACACACACACACTCACACTGCAGAATGGACATTGCATTTTCTCATTTCCTTGGGTCCCATCCTCCTCACACCAACCCAATCACCATGACGACCTTGAAGAGGACAATTTGGCCATAAGACCCATTTTTCTTTTCTCTCTTCCACTCCATCTTCAGCCATCCCTCCCTCCCTTCTCCTCTTTTAATCCTCCTCTGCTCTCACATGCTGCCTGATTTATACGGCCGGGGTGGAAGACAATAGCCACTCAGAAGTGGAGGGTGGGAGTTGAGGGGAAAGAGATTTCACTGGCGTCATGACTTTGCCTGGTCGGGTTCTTGGGCCACATTACAGCAGAACGGCTACCGGAGACATCATGGCTAGTGACTATAAACAGCTCACACTGTCCTTGGAGGGCAGACCATCTGATGGGAACTGACCTTTCACCTCGGAGAGACGTCTTTGAGTTGAATGTATGGTGTGTGTGTGTGTGCACTGGTGTGTGAGGGTGTGTATATTGAACAAGCAATAGCATGAAAGAGGTTTCGACAGCGAACACAGTGTTCTCGGTGTTGCTCTGTTATTTCTAAATTGCATCCATGATCCTTTCCTTTAGGTGTGTGTGTGTGTGTGTGTTTGTGGGCGGGTGGGTGGCTCCGTATGCGTGTGAGCGAGCCTGAACACCATTGCTTGCCTCTCCATGTTCAGCCCCTTGGGGATAAACAGCAGAAAAGTAACTGCTCCTCCTGAAATACGCTCTATCAGTTTAAATGCAGCACTCCAATTTCCACCCCGGGTAGGGAAAAGATATCATCTCCGATTTGAAACCCCGGCTTCATCACCTCCACATCCCTCACTTGTGGCTGGTGCAGGATGTGTAAACATTTAATGAAACGGCTCTATTCAGCGCCGCAAGTTCCTCGGAACAGTTTTGAAAAGTTGAGCAAATCCCCTTTTTATACCGCCAACAGGTGATAGAGGCAGAACGTGCTCGGCGGTGGAGGAAATGGAGGGAAAAGAGAGGGAGAGGAAGCGTGAGAGGAGGCTGTAATAGGGATCTGGGTGCTGGCTGGAAGGCTGGGTGGAGGCTGGGAGGTGGGTGGGGAGAGGCGGAGGGTGGATGTGGAAGCAGGGGAGGGGGGTCCGACTGTTTAAACGCTCACAGATGCTCATGCGTGTCGAGACTGCCAATCCTCTGGGAAATCAGGGCCCGGGAAGCCGTCAGGCTCCCTGGAAAGATCCCCAGTTCTAAGCACAGAGATCTGACATTTTGAAATGTGAGACGGCCAAACCACCTGCCGCATCGAAAGGTTTGATATGAAGCTCCGATGAGAGAGACAGGGGTGGGAAATGGGCCTCATTTGTTAAATTTTTAGATCTCTTTGCTCTGTTTCTCCACACACCCCCTCCTCGCTTTTCTCTTTCTCTCTCTTTCCTCCTCCTCTTCCTCTCTCTCCAGATTCATCATCATTGAGCTATAACTTTCGGAAGTGTCTTGGTATCTCTGTAATGAGAACAACCCCCTAGATATTATTGATCTATGTCCTCAATTACCTTCCAACTCTCAATTATTTAATACAGTTCCAGCTCCTTTACTTCCAGAAGTTGTTCAAAAAGAAAAGAAGAAGGGTTTAACTCTCCAATCTTGGCTCATTCTGGCGCAGACAAATTGTTTCTGTGCTAAATGTCTTTTTTTTTTTTTTTTTTTTTTTTTTTTTTTTGATTGATTCTGCACCATAACACAATCTCTTGAGTCTTGGTTCGGGAAACAAGCATTTTCTAAGTCGCACATAGCCAAGGTGACCGACCCTCTGTCATTCATGTCTGCAGCTGCATTTCCGCTGTAGCTTAAGAGACAATCTCTCTGTAATGCCTGTGGAACAATTTCTGCCATTAGCCAATTTTAAATATGTGACAGAAATCAGGCCTCTGATCATGGCGAGTGGTTTGAATAAAAACAAACTATTGGCAGGAGCTATATGAGTTGAATGCCAGCCAAAATGCCCACCAGCAGCAACAGAGAGCAGTGACGAAATATTATTGTAATCAAACAGGGCTTATCGCCATTCTCGGCTTTATTGAAATCCTTTGCATGCTAAAGACAAACTAACTGAACTTTGTATGCTCGGAAACGACCCTCCAGCACAGCATCCATTCCTAAGCAGTCAATCAAAATGTTACGCCCCAAAGGTTGAGCGAGCTCCCCTTCACACTGCTTTTACAGGAAGAGTGGAGAAAAACAATTTTGGGCTGTTTTGAATGCAGATTTCTCACAGGCATTACTTGGAATGATTTTATTTGGCCTGTTTCATCTCCTTTGACGAAAAGCACAGCTTCATGAAAATGACTTCTTTTTTCCCCCCCTCATCATCATTATTATTATTTTGCAAGGCCTTTAACACCAAAAGTTTCATAGTGAACTCATTAACAAGTATTCTACAATTGCTCTTTACAACTGCAATTACAAGGATTGGACTCATCCTCAATAAATGTTAAATGGAGAATACAGCCTCTAACGTTTTAGGGCTTATAGCCAAAAAAAAAAAAAAAAATCCTGAAATAAAAAAATTACAATTACAGACTCTTTACATACAAACCACAACTCAAGTTTGCCATATTGAATTACAAAACAGCTAACAGCCATCGTCAGAAATCCCTCATCACCAGCGCTTATTAAGGGGAAATGTTTATAAAGTGAAAGCTTGATGCACAGGCAACCCAGAGTCTCCAGAAGATAAGTTGGGAAATGCTTCCTCACTTATCTTTTAATGACAGCACAGCAGTTTACAGGTACGCTTTATCACTATGCAGACTACAGACTGATGAGCAACTGGCAACCCGTTCAGTCAGACCAGACCTGTGTCGAGGTCGTCCATCAGAGAATAAGCCGTTACCATTGTACCAGAGGAGGCAGGACCCCTGCATTGCAGTATCAATGCAGGTTTAGAACTTTAACCTCAGGGACCAACGCCCTGGACTGGCTGTAACAGGCTGTAATAGACCTACAGGTTTAACAGAGATGTGTGTGTGTGGGAGCTAAACTTTGCTTAAGATCTTTGTGGGCACGCTTTCCGCAGTGAGTGAGTGTGTGTGAGCATGTGTGAGCGAGGTGAATGGCTGGTTGTGCAAGAGAATTACACAGTTATAAGGTGCAACAACATATAAAGGGGGTTTGGGATCATTTCCAATTAATTTCGGTTTATGATTTAAATATAGTTGATTTGCAACATTTGTCTGTGTACAGTATGTGCTCGTTTGTGTCTCTCATGCATATGTATGAGCTTCAATGAGGGGAAAAAAATATTGCTGGAGCTAATCACGCACTTTTCTTAAAGCAAAACTGTTCTCAGAAACTGCACTAAAGCTGTTTTATAAGGTTCAAGTGAAAAGGCTGATTTTTTTTTTTCTCTCTGACTTTCAATTAGCTACTGCTGGTTAAGCAATGCAGTGTGTTTCCAGTGCAGTGCTGTGGGCAGGGTTCAGCTCTCGACTCCCCCTTGCAAAGATGTTTGGCGCCCTCTAGCAGCCAAATTAACACATACAGGTGCTGCATGAGTACATCAAATCTAAGGGATTTGCATTACACATACTGTTCGTTATCATTTCACACTGTTACTATGCACAGAAATCATAGGCAGATGAATTTTGGATTTGGGCTGTAAGATTTGTGTCCAACCTACAGACTCTCTCTCTCTCTCTCTCTCTCTCTCTCTCTCTCTCTCTCCCACTCTGGCTGTGAGAGGCAGCATAATCATCCCCATTCCATCCCCATTTTCTTGTAATTTTCTCCAGCAGATGCCTCACATATGCCAGAGAAGCCACTCTGAGCCATGAAGGACTTCAGTGAGGGAAATCCATGCAATCTGCCATGTATTCCATTTAATCACAGGGCTTAATAAGTCATGAATTGTTCAAAGTATGATTTGGTTGCAATTTCAACACAATGTTTAGCCTGCTCAAATGTGCAGTATAGTCCGGTGTCATTTATCCGGGCTGTAGAGGGACACTGCACCATATTCTCACCATATTGCAAGCAGCAATGCTGTGATGCCAAACATAAATCCACAGGTGCAGAACGTTGCTGTCTTCAAGTGTTGTTGGAAAAAATGACATGTACAAGTTGATAGCAGAAGACTGACTCAGTAAAGAGTAAAATATAATTGCAATATTTATGGCAGTATATAGTAGTATATAATCTGTGTCAATAGAATACACATCTTGTATTCTGCACATGTTAATAGATTGCAATGCATTTGCATGTTTGGACACATTTCTGAACATCCATCAATCTGTGTATGTGCTTATGTGAATATCTAGAGCAAAATCTCTCATCAAAGGTGCTATATGTTTAATTAAATATTTATTGTGCTAATCTTATCATGTTTTATTGTTGTAATCACCTGTTGTATAATTATCAGTACTCTCTATTTGTCTTATTCAGTTCATATCTTTCTCTCTTTTGCTCCAAACATTGACGTTTTATCCAGGCCTAATCAAAACAGCTACCAACTGTGCAACTTTCTTGTTATTTTGGCATCAGTGTAAATAATTTGTATTGTATGGTCCTATTTTCACACTTTGTTTGCCATGCTTGTTTATTCATTTTAATAAATTCATTAAGTCAGGTACATGCTCATTGCATAGTGTCTCCACTTCATTCTGCTGCTGTTGCACAAAGCACCACTTGATTTCTTAATTAAAACAAGAGATAACAAGAAAATGACTTTTGTTACTAGGTGTATGTTGTTGTCTCCAACCAACGGCAAATGAATACACCTAGAAGACTTATTTAATGTTGCAATTTATTAACCGCAGGAATGACTTCAGGCTAACAAGCAATGACTTGGAAGTTTGCTCGTTTTATTATCACCGGGACAATACCTAGAAGAAGAACCCTATTGATTTTGTTGACCTCATGACCTTCTCCTTCAGGCCAGATTTGAGAAAGCAATAATGTTGTTGCTAATGTTGGCAAACTGAAAAAGAGAGTGTGTTGGATGCTTTGCATTGTAGGGGAGATCAGAGCAGGAATTTTCAAACTGTGGGTCCTGACCCACTGGTGGGTCCCAGCACATGGAGACAAGACAAGAGACAAGGTGGGTTATGGGAGGGCTGCATTAACACATCCTTTTCTCACTAATAAAGGATATACTTTGTAATTTTTTTTAAAATGTAGACACAATTTCTGCACCTATTCAGCCCCTAAAACACCACTGACTATGATGCTGCCCTTTGTGAGCAACAATGACTGGAGAATGATGGAGAAGCTTTCTTAGCTATCTGACAACATTGCCAGATTTTCAAAACCAAAAGCAGCTGAAAAACAATACGGATCACTCTCAACAAAACATACAAAAAAAAAAAAAAGGATCTGATGCTGTGTTTTTTGCCTGAAACATCGGATTCACTAGAAATTTAAATGACGTGTGATGTCCACTAAATGATAACACATTTTTATTCATTTGATCATACTGAATGCAAGACAGTAAATACAGATTTCACCATAGCTTGATGCTTGATAGTTCAATTACTTTTTAGACAACTTTATTTTACTTCACAAAATAAATGTCTCAAGACAAATAGTACCACTTCATGTGTTTTCCTCCATAAAAAAAAAAAAAAAAAACTTTGGGAACTCCTAGATTAAAGGGCTGAAACATCTCATTAGTGGGCACAGCCATATTTAACAGTCCCCAAAAGGTCAGCCAAACAACTGAAGCAGAGTAGAGACATAAACACAAGGTGTCACTGAGGATTTGGGTTGTTTTGGAACAAGTGTGTAGAGGAGGGAAGATGCAGGTATGTGGAGCATAACCACACCTTTTTCTGTCAGTTTACATTTTATTCACATCACAGCCAAGTAGCCATTGAAATCAATAGGGGAGTTACTTCCTCTTCAGTGATCTACCTAGTATACCCACTTCATCAACCATCACTACAGCCCTGTTTTCGGGGCTTATCACCAAAACAAGTTCCCAAGTTGGACGTGAAAGCTGAGCTGAACGCTATTTTCAAGTACAAAAGGGCGTTTCTGTCGTGTTTTTCCCATGTAACTTAAACGCAACATTGGTCTTCCCTGCTTCGTGGTGTGGCTGGAGGTTTTACGAGGTGCACGTAAAGGCAGCACAATGATATGACGGCGCTGGGAGCCCAGTGCAGTGACGTCACGGCGGGGGCGGGCTCTGCCCACAGGTGAGCGGCCACACAGGTGTAAGGTGGGGAAATGTGCGTCCTGAAAAACAAGTTAAACTCTTCCGTGCCGTTACTTGAGCTCCAATCTCTCCTTCGGCATGGCCCACAACTGCGTGGGGAAGTGTGCGCCGTTATTTTTCCTCGCCATAGTCTTTGACGTCGTGGGTCTGGCTGTGCTCCTGGTTGGGATTTTCGCCAATCTGCACCTGGACGGCCAGTTCTATGGGGATTTCCTCGTCTACACGGGCTCGCTCATTATTTTCCTCAGCCTGGTCTGGTGGCTTTTGTGGTACACCGGGAACATCCAGGTGTACGCGGAGGACGTGGACACCAGGAGCGCGCTGGACATCAACTTTACGCACTGGGCCAGGAAACTGTCCGAGCGGCTCTCCAAAAGCGGGATGAATCCTCTGGAGGCAGGGGAGAAGAAGAGCATGGGGAACGGGGTGGCGATAAATGGGACGCTGCCCGTTCACACACCGTCTCGGATTACGTGGGAAAACAGCAGCGCCCTGTCGGGTCACGACAACAAGGGATATGATGGAGCCGGTGACAGCAGCGCTCCCTGTGACAAAACCGTGGAGCTGGGGGTTTTGAAGAGCTCAGACGTGGCTCTGCAGACGGCGGATGACAAAGCAGAAAGGCTTCTCTGACGGGAGCTGGTGCGTATTTCACTCCTGACAGGGAAATAAAATAAATAAATAAGTAAACAAACGAATAAAATACCCCCCTTTTCCCTCCCCTCCTCCACATCATCTAACCCCGGGCCACCTCCGCATCCGCTCCCCCTCTCTCTCTCTCTCTTGTGTCTTGCAGTCTATTGTTGGAACCTGCTCAGATTTTCAGAAGCCCTTTTCTACCCTAACCTACTTAGTCTCCTGACACCATAACCTGTTGCATCCTCCAAAAGTAATGCAAGCCAATGAAAAATGTATGATCCGCAGCGAGACTATAGGCCATGTGGCGGCAGGAATAATAATTGCATGTCATAAATATTCAGCGCATTCCCCTGGTTTCACCCTAAACTCCTTTCCATCAGTCTTAAGTTGTTTTGCCTGTCGTTAACTGTCCACTGTTGCGGCTGTATCTCTTTCATCATCATGTTGCACCAGTGTCGTTGGTATGGCAGCGCCGGCTTCCTTCCCTCTCACCCCAGTCTTAATTATGAAATGTCTCCCATTATTGTCAGGGATCAGATGAAATGCACAGGGAGCTGGTCCTGAGGAATGGCTGCCCACACACAGGCAGCTGCTCCAGGACCTGATTGTTCACTTTCTCATGAATAATAATAATTAATTTTTTTTTTCTCCCCCCACCCTGGCCGCTGTGAAAAGATCTTCAGTGGCCCTTGGCAGGTTTTAGTTAATGAGCCTGGCCATTTCTGCTCACCTTCACAGTTCTGCATTATTTTAGCCGTCAGTTAAGGATTGCTTATAACTGGGTGGTAAGCCAGGCACCCTTTGGGCCAAAAGGGCTGAATTGCATTTTAATGGAAGTTCGCAGCACTTATTGATTCAATGGAATGGAGTGCAGTAGGCCCCCTCACTCAGCCCACAGATGCAAGGATTATATATAGGTCTGCTTCACATACACTCCCTCCCTCCACTAGTTCCAGGTAGTTAATTTTAATGTGTTTCAACCTGATTCTCTCATAATCTAACCTGGCTAATGAGCTTGAGATATGCAACTGTGTGGAAAGGCTACAGTCAGAAGAACAAACACTCGAGGTATAGCTTACTGGAAGTGTTCAATGCAGCTTTGCACCAAGAACATATAATCAGGAGGGTTTTTATCACTGGACGTTTTTTCCAATGAACACAGGCCACCGCCTAAGGACAACATTGCTATTGTCCCAGCCACCTGTGACACTGTTGTCATAAATTCAGACATTTATTGATTAGACTTGAGAGTAACTTGCATGGATAAATATTGACACAGGGAGCACAATGCTCCGATGTGTAGCAAACACGATTGCCCCAGTACGCTGATTACATTAAAAAGTTGGGTAAGAGGGGTGGAACAGATTGAGGTTTTAGATGAAGATTGCTTTATCGCCAGACGCACTAATGTTGCCATATGATTTCAGCATAAAGCTGTAGGCTAGTAATGACTGAGGAATGACTTTATGAAGACTCCCAAATCAAACGTGCAGGTGGAGTGTCTTAACTACTGCAGAAATCGAAGTGAAGTGAAGTGGTGGGGGTGATGCAATATGACTGTATGATTTGTTTGATCCATCATTCTTCTGTGCGGGCTGTACTTGTGCGATCATTAAGTCTAGAGAATGGGTTTGTGGGTGATGCTAATTCCCTCAGGTGGCTGTATTTGGCTGTCCGGTGCTATTCAGTCACCACAAAGGAAGCGAGATATACAAAATAGTATTGCATTTGAATATAGTGCCTTTTTGCCTGATGAATAAATATGTCCTGCCTGAGCGATGCTGTATATAAAAGGTTGATGTTTTTTTACCCTAGCTCTCCTCTTCTTCGCAGGTGAAGGTCTGACTTTCTGGTTTTAAAGGATGGACTTTCTCCTTGGACTGCTGTCCCCAAAAATATCCAAAAGACTGAAAACTTTTAGCCTGTGAACTGCAGACACTTTCATTAGACTGTTTCTCATTCAGGGAAAAGCCCTGCACCCACATGAAGAAAGAAGGGCTTGTGCACAGAGGAAGAAAAGGTCTTAAATGAACAATGTACATAGCGAGATTTCTATTTTTATGTGTCCACTTTGTGACAGATGTGAATTATTTTTCTTTGAATAAAGTTTTCACAGAAAAGGAGCTTGGTCATATTTTTCTGTGTGCTACCACTGACTCATTTAAAGGGGTGTTGCACCCATTGTGATAAAATTGGATATTATTTCACTTAACCGCATTTTTCCCGTTAGAAACATTCTTAAAGCTCCAGTAACTCCAGTGGAGTACTATAGCTTGAAAGTAATATTGTGGCTAGATGCTTCAAGTACCTTTCAGGCATCTGCCAGCCACCAGCACAAAGAGCTTAGATCTGCAAGCAAATAGTTCTATTGATTTTTTTTTTTTTTTTTTTTTCAGTGTCAACATTTTTTTATGAATCTTTTCAGGTTGTAAAAATTGTATGACACATCATCAAGCTCCTCCTTTGTTTATTTCACAATTTGAGTGGATTATCCTGGTTATTTTTAAGAATTTTAGCCGGGGGGAAGTCCACACCAATGGCAGTTAGCATTTGGAGCATCCAGCCAGTATCCAGCACTCAGTAGCAATGAGAGGAAGATAGCACTACTACTGTGCTACAGAACAGCTAGGAGGAAGTGAAGTAATATTGCATTTTTTTCAAAATGGGTGAACTATCCCTTTAACATCTGACTGTATTTGAGTGGGTATATCCATAGACGTCATACAGCTCCATCCTGGTTGTCTGGCACTGTTTAAAGCCAGATAAGAATGCAGTTACACCCACACAGTGAGCTGTGAATGGTGCAGGTGGGGCTGGAAGTTTCTCTCACCTCCTTTTCCGTGTCTGGCTCCCCTTGCTGCTGTCAGATAACTTTATTTAAGTGTAACAGGAGGCTGTTTCACTCTATCAGCATCCAGCATGTACTAGATGTCACTTTTTATGAAGTATGTATGAGCCTGTAGTTCTACCACCACACTTATTTTATCTCCGAGTTTGCAAAGATGTTTCCGGCCAACATATTAGGCTAATATTTCTAGCTTTTTCAAAACTACCTGTGGGTCTAAGATAAGGCCCTGAGTCCGTTGGTGCAGGAATGTAATGTGTTTACTAAATGAAGACAGCACAGCCGGTGTGAGGCGTAACACTGAGCGTGTTGTCATCATTAAGGAAATGCATTTCTCCTGCGTCTGACTTTGCTATGAGAAATATGTGAGATACAAAAGAGTGGCGTTACAGTGAGGAATGTGACTTGACTCTTTAAAGTCTTCCTCCTCGTCCCTTTCACCTCAGGCTGACAGGCAGCGCCGAGAAGGAAAGGAGCGTCTCCAAGGAAATATCTTGTAAATTTATTCCTCTGTGAACATTTTTTCGTATGTCGCACAGATAACGCATCGGGCAAGGCTGCAAATATTTACCTAAACTGTATGCACAGATAAATAGTGAGCTCCTTCTGCCATGGATTATAAGCCCTATCTTGGCCGCTGCATGCTGTTTTTCTTCGTCGCCATCTTCTTGGACGTGGCAGGCCTCATCCTCTTCTTCCTCGGCATCTTCGCGCCCTTCAGCTTCTGGGATTTCTTTGTTTTCTCAGGACCCCTCATTTTGTTCCTCAGCTTGGTGCTCTGGATCCTCTGGTATCTGGGAAACATCGAAGTACCGCTGGAGGAGCTGCTCCCCAAATGAGATGAGAGCTTCATTTGCAGCACAATGCACTTTCTGGGCATTCCTGAAACTGGTGGCGGAACTGAAACCTGCCAGCAATAGGTGCAAATCCTTAAATCAAGCCATTACTTAGCCTAGACGTTTTATTTTTATTCAAGCCATATTATGCAGTAAAATATTCCCCTTTAACAAAGTGCTGCTCTTTTCTCCTTTAGGTGATATGTCCTGGTTTCTACTTGAACGGTGAACTGGATAATTCAGGGATGTTTGTACTTTTCCTTCACCGCCCAAAGGGACATAAATCGGAGATGGCTCCTGCATTCTGAAAGCTCCAGACTGCCTTGTTCATTTTAAGGATGCTGTGAAATGTGTGTTTAATGAGATATGTTTAATTTATTGAGTAAAACCTTTTTTTTTTTTTTTTTTTTTTAAAGAAGTGGAAGGTTAATTGTGAAAACAGTATTTTAATCAGAACCAATTTTCCCTCACTGAAATACTGATGACTCACTCTGTGAAAAAAAGATTAAAAAAAAAAAAAAAAAAAATCACTGTACTTTATTTCCACTTGATTTAGATCTCAGTGATGCAGGTAATTACTTTTTAATTCACTTTGTGTTTATTGATTCAGGTCTAGAGCTTCTGATCATTCTCTGTGGTGATTTTCCTGTTGTGAAATCTGAGTATTGGTGGCTCAACCCATTCACCAGAAACCAGTCAAACTGGGTCCATTACCCACCGGGGCAGGGAGGGCTCTCATTTTACAAGAATGGCTTTCCATGAGGAGGAAAAGGCACAGACGTTTTCTCGCCCAGCCCTGAAATATCATAACGACACAGAAACGCAAAGACAGATTTACAGGCCGTTTGCAGAGATTTGTTTAGGATACATGCCCTTATGTCGAAAAAAAAAAAAAAAGCTTTGCATCAAGTATGTGACTGAACTGGTTTTCTCTGTCACAAGACAAGACACAGACACACCCCTCTACAGTGTGGCTGATATTTAAACTTTACACCACAGTAATCCCTCAGATCAACAATACAGGCCACTAGAATAGTCTTTCACCACCAAGTCAAATAAAGGGCAGGCAGAGAAAACAAACAAAAGATATAGATTGTTTCATAGATGTAGATTCAACATGCCTTTGATTTATTGGTGATATAGATAAGGTCCAGTACGGAATATGTTTACTTTAAGAGAATGTTTAAAACTGTAGCTACTATGTCAGATGCATTATAAAGATATACACAAGCCACATTCAGTCTGCCTTGTCACAGTCTTTTCAAAAGGGTTTTCAAAGGGGCGGCCATACACACACACACACAGCCATTTATCCTTGCACAAAAGGAATGTTTGGAAATGTGTCAGCAAAGCATTACTAATTCATTACTGTGGCTGCACTCCTCAAACACCACAAGAAGAAGTGCATTTATGTTCGCAGGCTGACATGTGATTCTAAGGTGTCAGAATCCCTCCGGCGTCAATTTACACTTCACACCTAATGCGTCTTTCCAGTGCCTGTTGCCAGCCGGTGAGCAGTGCACACAGCAACGGAGCGCCCGCACACACATGCACACACACATGCATGTAAACACCAACACGCACACACAAGCACTGGGTCAACTGAACTTGACACTGTTTCACTCAGCGCCGCGCTGACAAAAGGGGACAGGGATTAAGTTCGCCTGGCCGGTCGGTTCACCTCAAGGTGGTTGTGGTTCTGCCAGCACTTCACACTCCAGCGGCCTGTTGAGTCCCTCGCCATGACGGGGCCTCAGGGTTCAGAGGGCCACAGCTGTATGGGGCATGTGGGACTGATTATCGCAGGTCCAAATGGATATTATCAGGAATGTTAAGGGGGAATTGATACCTGCCTACTGGAGGCTGTTTATTAGGGTGCAGACTAGGGGTTTTCGAACTTTTTCAGTATTCTAGACCCCCAAGTTGACTTTCAACAAGCTGCAGACTCATATTTGGAGTGATGTTGCTCTATGGGGACCCTGGAGAAATTTTGGTTTGTGTTTCACTAGCGTTTACACGCAAGAGATCTGACCTCGATCCAGCATCACCCATCTGACCTTTAATTGATTTATATATATATATATATTTATTATTACTAAAGCTATATTATTACTAAAGCTCTGGTCATTCTTGCTAGTTTGCATATCACCCTTTTCCTCATGTTTTTGAGAGAATTCAAGTGAAGTTACTCAGGTGTCAAAGGGTTACGTTGTTTTCAACTTGACATATTGCGGCAAGATTAAACCAGAAAGAAAGAAAATGTTGATATGATCCCTATAAATATACATCAGTGTTAGTTGTATTAGACTGATATTATGTAAACGATGATTTCATTTCGGTACAATAATGCTTTTCTGACACCATAGCTAATTTGAGTTCATATTGGTGGCTAAAATATATCATTTCTTCCATAACTGGTCCTATCTCATGACCGATGTTGATATGTAAGGGACTACAACAACAAGTCTTATGAGCTAAACAAATCATGATGTTCAGAGGTCTTTTTTCTGCCAAGTTAATACTGAAATGTTACTTTTGTCATTAGTAATGCCATAAAACTTTTTTTTTTTTTACCTAACGCTTTTCTTTGTAAAAAAAAAAAAAAAAAAAAAAAAAAGCAAACTGAATAGATGGATGAAATGTTTCATCTGAGGAGGAGAACAAAAACTTGAAAATGAAAACCAATTAAGATGTAGGAAAAGTTAAAATATTCATGAACCAAAGGCTATGGTAATCAGATGTTTCCAGATAAATTTTGTCAAAGATTTAATTGGCAACTTGATGAGAATTAATTAGGGGGGAGCCTGAGATGTTTTATCATTGCTTCTAAAGAGTGTTTGAAAACTAAATTTTTGTGGTTGTCTTTCCCTGGTACAGTACTGATCTGTGTGTCTGCAGATGCCTGGATAGAATGACAGACACCAAGGTCATAGGATTTTTCTCAACTCACAGCAATAACAACATGGGATCTTTCAAATGAGCTTGAAACAATAAAATTAACTAAGTTTAACTTTTGAGGTTAACTGGAATGTGGATTAGAGAGAAAAGAAAAATGGTAATACTTGAAATATATGATATATGGAATTCCTGTGACATAATTTCTTCTTTTAAAATTGCATTTATTCACAATGAATGAACATGAAATTGGCTGCAATGGACTGGCTGCATTTATTTTTTGCAGTGGGGGGTTCAGTCCTGCTCTGCGCTCTTGGGCAGACAGCAGCAAAACAGAGCACGGCACACTCGACGGAAGAAGTGCCGGACTCTTCCCTCCTTGGTCTTTTTGGAGTCTGAAAAGTAAAAGAGCAAAGAGGAAAGTCAGAGCCTGAACCATCTTGAGGAAGCAAGGAGCTCAGACATTTCAGTTTCCTTTGGTGCCTCAGACACAACAGAAACTTCCTGCACTGCAGCAGCTGCTGAATCAGCAGCGTCTCTCTCTGGTCCAGCTTCAGCAGAGGAGGTCAGACTATCAGCAGCAGAGTCTGCTGTTTCTGGGCTCACTGCTGTGGTCTCCTCCAGGCTGGGCTCCTCACTCACAGCTGCATGGTGGCTGGTGGAGTCCACAGCTTCCTCCATCACAGCTGGCTGGGAGGTTTGGCTGTCTTCCACCTAAAGAGGGAGACAAGCTGTGTTCACTGTGGAAAATAAGAACAGTTTTCTTCCTCTGTGACTCCTGTGAGCAGGTCCTCTTACCTCTTCGATGGTCAGGAGGTCTGATGTCTCTTTGACATCTGGTGGCTCAAACATGAGAGAAACTCCTTCCACTGTGCATCTGACAATGTTGGCCATGAACTGTGGGCCAATGTGTCTCAGCTCCTCCTCCAGGACGTGTGGCAGGTACAGCGCTCTGATCTTCTCCAGGACAGAGAGGACCACCTCGTCCCGGACGGAGCGGGAGAAGGAGAGCTGCTGGTCCAGGAGACATGAGGGCAGCTTATTCATGACAGCCTTGGCAACTCCAATGGCCAGCGGGCCGAGTCGCAGTGACGGCCTGACAGAGGAGAGGAAAGGTGGATGGACCCAGAGGCCCTGCAGGACCTTTAACACAACCTCCATCACCACCTCCTGGGGGCCGTGGAGGCTGGAGCCGGGCTTCTGCTGGTGCCTCTCCACCAGGCCCCTGATGGTTTCCTCTGCCAGCCGCATGATCTTAGGATCTCTGCAGAATACACACATTCAAAATCAGTTGAAATGCACTTTAGTGGCTCACTGGGACATCAGCACACGCTAACAGCATGTAGCTTCAGTGAGAACTCATTACAGATAAATGTGACTCACCTGAAACAGGGACTGTTGGCCTCTGGGGAGTCCAGCACCATCCGGGCTTCGAACTCAATGTCCCTCATTTTCAGGTTCATGTTTGGTTCTGCTGCTCAGCAACAGATGAGCAGAGAAAATGTCTGGACATTCTGGCCAAGACTGATCCAGTTGTAATCAAAGAGAAAAGGCAGCACTTGAACAGAGGTTGAAACCTGTCTTTTGTCTTGGTCAGTCCACTGCCAGGTGTAACAGCACCTTTTTGACTTTGATCCACTGGTTTTGGTCAACATCACAAGGCAGCCCAGCCCAACCAGAGAACTAAACATTCACACATTATTGCTACATGTTTCATCATTTGCAGCACATTTCATGTTTTTGTGTGACTCTATTCAGTCAAATGACCAAAACCTGACAAGGTTATTTAGCTTTAGCTTTCTCTGAGCAAAATAATTATTTCTGTTGGAAATTAACAAGATAATTCAGTGGATCCAGTCCCATTTAAGAGAGAAACCTCCAAGTGAAAAATGCTAGCTTAAATCAGAGATTGTGATTGTGTGAAAACTCCATGGATTTCTTCTACTTTTTCCATCAGAATGCCTCTAAGCCCATCACAACCTGTTAATATTGTCTCGAAATGAGGTATTATCTAACTAAATTACTTAATATATTTTTCATGTTAAAAAATACACGAATACTGACCTGTATATGATCCTCTGATATTAAAGACACTAAATAAATAGTCCTTTATGTTTCCTTACAGAGTGCCTTCAAAATAAACAACCAGTTTGGACATTTATTGAGTCATGATGCAAAGCAGCAAAGCAGGTGCAGGTCACTAAGACTCAATATCCCTTAAAATATTCTTAACTGGACCCTTAAAAAATGAAGTGACTTTGTGCAGGGATGAGGGGTTTTGTGTTTTGTAGTGATATATCTGATATAGCCTAGGCTCGGTGGAAAGAAGTCATAAATTACATAAGTGGTTTATTTTATTGCCAAAAAGTCAAAAATATCTTTATCATTGTGCATTTCAATGTCATTATCCAAAGTTAATTATTGCCAACCTGCAGTTGCAGATCTACCTACATGTTAATCACCGTTAAATTGCCTTACCATGTATTACTGAGATTATACCACAGTTTCATTTTTAATTCTTTACTGATTTTGTTGATGATTAGCCACTGAGAAAAATGATTCCAAAAAGAAAAGTAGTTCCTTCTGCAACGTAGCTGCCATCAAGCGTCAAAAGAATTGAGACAAGCTCAGCTGGTAAATGTTTTCACCATCCAGGACCTCTGATAAAGCATCATTCATCCCGCCCACCGCTGCCCGAGAGACGGACACGCTTCATGGGAAAGCAGAGGGGTGAATGTGCACTTCACCCCTCCTTCAGTTAAGTCCTGCTCTCTTAATTTTCTGTGGCCTGTTGCATGAGGAAAGGGCGATATGGATCTTTACTGTGACGGCAAAAGCATTCGACAAATTGATCGCAGCCCTATGGCCTATTGAATAGAGAAGACCCCTCCTTCTGTGTGTTTGTTTCTTGGTTTGTTTTGTTGTTCACACATTTAATGTACCTGCATGGACATTTTGGTTGCAGTGTGTTTTTGGTTAAGGGATCATTTTGGCTCACCCTGTATAGTTAAACTATACCATCCTATCATCACCAGCTCTGATGCCGTAAGAGATACGTCTGCTCGCCTTAACCCTTTTTGTTGCCAGTTGCAGACACCAGGAGGCAACCAGGGACTGGAGACTCCCTCATGTGCTGCAGCCATATCAAACCCAAAGGACTGCCATCACCCGGCTTAGACTCTCCAATTACTGGGGCTTTGGTGATTATTATTTCTTTTATCAGACTTGTTCTTTTAATTTGCATTTTTAGAATTTGTTCTTAATTTGTGTTTTAGCCTGTAATAAAGTATTTCTTTATACCTCCACTGTGGTCTACAAGCTGTTTTGAGTCAGCTCAACACCCCAGTAGACAAATATTGGATTTTTATGCATGGTCAAACCCCACACCCGTGACAACAGACTGTCATCCAGCTCAGGCTCACCACACCTGCCATTGCAACAATATCTGCAACAAGAACAGGAGAGACACTCTCATAGTGACATACCTGGTCATATTAGGGCTTAAGGAGATTAAGATGGCACAGATGTTTTACCCTCCTCTGGCCGGGAGTAGAAATCAAATAATTAAGGTCAGAAGCCTTCTCCAATACAGTATGGGGGCCAGTGTATCTAGCCTGGAACCCACAATTGGTAAAAGAGCAAGAACTTTGTCTCCAACATTGAATTCCTTGCGCTCTGCTAACTGATCATAATAATGTTTCATCCTGTCTTGGGATGTTGACATCTTCTCCTTGGCCATCCCCCTTACCACATACAAGTTAGAGCTCCTAGCACTCTGGATAGTTTTGGGGATGCAAAATAAACTGAAATAAACTGGGACAGCACTTTCACTACTAACTTGGTTGTTACGCTGCACAACAGGTACGCAGCAGGATACTGAGTGCTCTGGCACATTACAGTAATCAAGTATTTACAGCCATTTTTTGAGCATGGCAAAGAACCAACACAGTCTGTTATCAAATGTTCAAATGGTTCACAGTAGGGGTGGGAAATAGCCGAGCAGGCACAACACCCTGATTTGGTTTCCGCGTCGTCTGGAACATGTGACATGTTTTAATGTAGGCTGACACGTCCCACTCTATGCACATCCAAAAGAAGTGTTTTACGAAGCTCTGCTAGGTTTTCCTTACACCAAAATGCCCACCCTCATCATGTGCATGCCTCAACACCTCCAGGCCAAACTTATCTGGCACAGCAAGCTGGAAAACAGCATCCCTGACGAAATCATCCCCCTGCGTAACCCAATTCCTCACCAACAAATCAGTGAGGAGGAAATAGCCCCAAGCAGCACTCCCTGATTCGTGACTAAACATGTCATTAAATGAAGGGTCATTATGCTGCTCTTTTACCAGTTCATCACGGGACGTGGACAAAGGAAAATCTGGCAAAGAAAAAGCAAAGGGGGCACCTCCATCACCATTTGTGGCCTCGACAGCCAGCTCTGGCACAGGACAGCTCATCGCTTGTCACTACACAGGCTGGAATGGCACCAGGAACACTTTTGACATTGAGCTCACCAGATACAAATGAAGAAAAAGAAGATACCACCGGAAGGAGAGGAGGAACGCTGGCCCAGACGCAATCACCAGCCAGGCCGTTACCCAAAATGAGGTCCACCCCCTCAATAAGCAGTGTGGGGCGTACGCCAGTTGCCACCTCACCTCACCTCATAAGGCTTTGGGACAGTGGCTTTGATTTTAGTGACTCTAAACTATCTGCTGAACTCAAGGAGGAATATGTTTCCTGTTAATTTCTCACCTCAGCAACACACTTCAAAAAAAAAAAAAAAAAAAAGAAGAAGGTGTGTAGATCTTTCCGGCAAAACATGGGCAATACGTGCAAATTGTTTACATAAAAAGACTGTCCACACCATTCAGGACAGCTTGACCCATCAGTTTGACCCATCAAGCTGATATAGAGCACCATTCAACGCCTTGCCTTTGCTGTTTACTGGCATATTTTTTCCAATTATATTTCTTTTAATACTTCATTATCCCGTTTTATTTTCCCCATTTCCAGCTGTTTCTCCCAAACCAGCTTTTGCTTCACTTTATTGTGCTCCAACTACAACAGCAAAGGTTCTTTTTGCTCCTCAAACTTAAATCCATGTGTCTGGAGCTGCACCACTCTGTGCAGGTCCAGTCTGTGCAGGACTCCTGCAGACCCGCACTCAAAAGCTCCATTTCCATCAACTTTACCTTTATGCTGAGCTTAATTTTGTCTTTTGTGTGTTTATCTGCAACCTCAACAGAAAAGTGATCAGCCACTTTCAACAGCTGCTCTGTGGTTAACCGCTCCAAACGCTCCTCAGATGGAGCAGCAATAAATGAGTCCAGGTCAGCCATTCACAACCAGCCTCCCACAGCCACTGAGCCCAGTAAGTGGTAATCCTCAGTAGGACCAAACTTGGGTTGGAGTCTCCCACTACCTTGAAGAAAACCTATCTAACTCCCCCTTAGTCTTTATGCAGCTACTTGTGGGAGGTATTCATGCACTCAGAACCCGCTGGGGAGACGAGGAGACCAGCATGCTGGCGCCCCCCACTGATGCCCAACGGAAGTACTCCTGAGCTGCTGCTCTACCCACATTGGACACAACACTGACCCCCAACCAGAAGACAATCCCAAAGGAAAAGCCACTACAACCAACCAGGGAGAACTCCACCCCACTTTGCACCAGGACACACCAGGAAAACACACACTTACCTTCTCATGGCCAAACAAATACACACCAAATGCTGGCACCTGACACCAAAGCTCTCAGAGC
Organism: Myripristis murdjan; assembly: GCF_902150065.1. NCBI lineage: Eukaryota > Metazoa > Chordata > Actinopteri > Holocentriformes > Holocentridae > Myripristis > Myripristis murdjan. The sequence goes on from NC_043998.1 coordinate 18,311,724, forward strand.
TGTAAAAAGAAAACAAGTTAGTTCACAACACCACAATGCAGCCTATTCCTAATCCAGTTCACTCCAAATCTGCAAATTTACCCACAAGCATGGTGTGACCATCTCCCAAAACAAACCAACCACATCAGGTACAATCTGGCAATGACAATCTACCAATCAAAACCACCAGAACAGGCATTCAAAGCAAGGCTAATGCCAAATGTACACCAAGTCACAAGGCTTTCTTACTAAACCAAGTTCACCAACTGGAGAAAACCCCACCAGAAAGCCAAAAGCCCCGAATTTGATCGGCCCGTTAGACCATGACAAGGAGGGGAGATGGATTCATAAATTCCAGCAAAGTTGTAATATTTATTGTAACATAAAAGGACCAACAGAAACAACACAGGTGGAGAATGAATGCCTGTGAAACCAGTGGTGAAGCTGGATGCATGAATGAGGAAGATGAGGTGGAATGATGAAGCTGTAACACAAGACAAAGAAGACAAACGGCCTGGAAGAGAGAGAGAGAGAGAGAGAGAGAGAGAAAGAGAGAGAGAGAGACTAACAGGCCACAGGGCTGTCACAAAGTTCATGTTCCAGTGTTTTGTTAAAAAATGTTTTCATAGTCTATCGGCTTCATAAAATCCAGTCATGTGGGACTCAGAATTCATGTCATCTCATTATCATTTAATTTCTTCAAAATAACTTTGGATGTTTGTTTGTTCATGAAAAAAAAAAATCACTTTTCTTAAAATCCGAACACCAACATCTATTCTCTCTATATATATTCTGTTATATAGATATTTTGCAGGTATATTTCATTATACATATAGTCTCTGTAAAGGTTTAAAGGTGAAAAGTTTCTAGATATTCTATAGATATATTTTAGCATATTTTATCTTTTATTATGTTTGTAGGGTAAGGGTTTTCTTTCTTATACTCTTTGTATTAAGCTACTTTATTTTATTTTGTTTTATGTTATATTTATTTTTCTAAAGATATATATTTCTCTCTTCTAGTGTTGACAGGTACATTTTGTGTAGTCTACTGTTGTTCCTGTGCAGTGTCTGGACAACCTGCTGCTGGAACACAAGAACTTTCCAATCTGGGATCAATAAAGTCCATCTATCTATCCATCAATGTAGTTTTTTAACATTTTATTTTGGTCATTTGTGCCTTATTAGATGGGTAAAATCGAGAGAGACAGCAAAGACGCAGCAGAGAGGGGACTGCATGAAAGAAATGGACCAAGAACTGAACCCAGGCCACTAAGACTTAGTAAATCCATATGTTTTTATGTGTCACTTTGGCTGATCAGTGTCAAAAATTAATCATTTTTACCTTGGTTCATGACCAACTTTTCTACAAAGATTGAGACAAATGTGCTGATAACTTGTAATGAAATCCAGTTAACAAACAAACAAATGGAGGTAAAACTGTAGCGGCTGCAGGTGTTTGAGGCATGACTGAAGCAGGAACAAAGACAGAGCTGCAGCGGTCTCCATGAGAGGAAATAAAAGAAGGGGTGACTTTGTCTAGATTGTTGTCATGAACACATCTTAATTACTGACATATTTCTCAAGTGAAAAAAACACAACTACACAAAGACACAGAATACAAGCAGAAGCAAATAAATGAACTAAAACAGTGGATGGAAGTGTTCCTTTTGGCTTTCTGCTTGTTTCTTGTTTGCGTCTTTGTTTCAGCATCATGTGATGAGCTAAACAGCATGTCAGCACCTCAATCAGAGAAAGTGTTTGTGTGCATACACTTCAATAACTTTGGTTGAATTTTCAGTCTTTATTACTTTGCATAGATGTTTGAATGTCCTTAAGCCTGACCCATGTTGAACTGTTCTTGTGTGTTTCAAAAAGGAGACAAACACTGAAACATTAATCCTATTTTTTAACTTTTCTTTTTTTCTGTGTAATACAACAGACTGAATAGATGGATGAAAGGTTTCATCTGATACAGGAGGAAAACAATCTGGTCTGATGTCTCTCTGACATCTGGTGGCTCAAACATCAAAGAAACTTTGGTCACTGTGCATCTGACAATGTGGGCCATGAGCTGTGGGCCAGAGTGTCTCAGCTCCTCCTCCAGGACGTGTGGCAGGTACAGCTCTCTGATCTTCTCCAGGACAGAGAGGACCACCTTGTCCCGGACGGAGCGGGAGAAGGAGAGCTGATGGTCCAGGAGATATGAGGGCAGCTTATTCATGACAGCCTTGGCAACTCCAACGGCCAGCCGAGTCGCAGTGACAGCCTGACAGAGGAGAGGAAAGGTGGATGGACCCAGAGGCCCTGCAGGACCTTTGGCACAACCTCCATCACCACCTCCTGGGTGCCGTGAAGGCTGGAGCCGGGCTCCTGCTGGTGCCTCTGCACCAGGCCCCTGATGGTTTCCTCTGCCATGATCTTAGGCTCTCTGCAGAATACACACATTCAAAATCAGTTGAAATGCTCTTCAGTGGCTCACTGGGACATCAGCACATGCTAACACCATGTAGCTTCAGTGAGAACTCATTACAGATAAATGTGACTCACCTGAAACAGGGACTGTTGGCCTCTGGGGAGTCCAGCACCATCCGGGCTTCGAACTCAACGTCCCTCATTGTCAGGTTCATGTTCACCTGCCAAGTCTGAAACAAGAAATGACATGGAGCATTCAGATCTGACATATTTACAGGATAAATCTCATGTTATGTCTTCATGTATTTCAAACTAAGTCTCTGCATGATAAAGTTCTTACCAGCTTGAGGAGAGGCTAGACTTCAGTCTCCTCCTGGTCCTCCAGTGAGAACCTCCACAGTCTGCAAACAGAAAGCAAACACAAAGCTTTGCTTTACTTTTGCTCTGTTTCCTGCTCATTAGAAACAGATGAACTTTCCATGAGCAGGTTAAATGGTAGATGTAGTGGTGGACTGTCTGTGTGTCTCACCTCTCCCTGAGAGATGTCTTGCTCCTCTCCACCAGGCAGTCAGTCATGTCCTCGCCTGTCAGGTGGGACAGGAGCTGGTTCTGCTCCTGGAGCCGCATCATGTGCACCATCATTTTTTTTACAAGACAGCATTAAGCACCAGAGTGCTTAATGCAAAAGCATGAGAGATGCATTGACTTGAATTGGACTTGAAAGGTGTTTTATTTTGGTGTGAGCCTGAAGCCAAGCGTGTCTCTTACTTGGGAGAAATAGTAGAACTCGGCTCTTTGTGACTCAGAGAACCTGTTTGGTTCTGCTGCTCAGCAACAGATGAGCAGAGAAAATGTCTGGGCTTTCTGGCCAAGACTGATCCAGTTCAACTCAGGCCAAGAAGATAACTAAAACTTTCACATTATTTACTACAAACTTCATCATTTTTAGCCCTTTATCATTTCATTTCTTTTGTTTATTGCCCATTTTTATCAATTTTCTGTAACATGATATATCCAACATTTATGAGATTAGCTTTCACTGAATGTAGTGCCACTCACTGTTGCTTAGGAGACATTTAGCATGTCACTCTTAAATTTCAGTGGCCACTTTTGGAAAAACAGATGAAATCTAAATCTCTTTCCAACTTTTCCTCATCTGTCCACGTACAGTTAAGCCTACAGTTATCCTAGCTCCTCTGACAGATGATTGGTGACCAGCAGAAGGCCCTCAGTAGAGCACCAACTCTATGCAATTGTCAAGATAATGCTAGTTTCACATAATGGACAACCAGACACATGGCACAGGGAGGAAAAATAATCCACAGCCAGCGGTTACAGCAAGAGGGACTAATCCCACATCCCTGCATAACAGTAAACGGCCAGCAGATGGCAGCACAGGTCTGCAGTTATACCATTAGAGTCTAGAGTACAGCTGAAGCTTCTGTTCAGCTTATGTAATACTACTACTATTACTACTACTACTACGACATCAACAACAACAACAACAATAATAATAACAATAATAATCATAATAATAATAATAATAATAATAATAATGATAATAATAATAATAACAATAATAACTAGACATATTGATTTTACAGACATTGCATAACAGCATGTCCATAGCCTTTAGGTGCATTTTAATTATCTGTAGTATAGCAGGCCTAGACACATTATTGTTTATCAGACATCACATCTGACCTCCCACCTGCCAGTGACAGCTGATGCTTAAGATCGATGACAGAATGCATGGATTATGCATTATGTGCACAAGTGAAAGGACAACTTTCTGAGGAAAAGAAAAAAAAAATTCAAAATTGGTGTAACAACAAAGACGAGGAGATACGAGATACATGAAAACATGAGATGTATAGATTTATGTAAAAGCTAACATTCTAAATAAAACGGTGTGCAAACTATGAGCTCAGCTGGTGATCATCATAAGACATCACTATAAATCTATTATATTTTCAGAAAAGCTTTTTTTTTCTCACATAAAATCATATAATCTTTTTCTATAAAGTCAGTATCATCTTTGAAATCTCTGCTTTAAATTTACTTTGTTTCCTTTTATAATCTTGTAAGATGTTTGACATTTTCATCCCTCCCACCTCTGTTGAATGTTATTACTATTACATTTATTTATTACTCTTTTACTTCATTTATCTTTGATATATTGATTTGTCTTTTGAGGTTGTTTTTATTTTTCCTTGATTGTGAAGCACTTTTAATTCTTATAATTTCCTAATGAATATTATTGTTATTATAGCTTAGACAAATACTGAGGGTGTTGCAAGTATATTCATATCCCTTTTCTAATTATTTTTTTTCTTGGTGATTTTGGCCTGTTTAAGGAAATTTAAAAAATATACTGTAAATTCAATACTTGTCTCTCATCATGTTTACGGTTACACTGCCTGATGAACTGAGGTGATGGAAAGCACTGGTCAGTTTCTAAATCATACATGGAATTTTATTGACAAATGCAAAATATTATACATTAATGGGGTTCTATGTATTTTGGCTAGATCTGCCTTGTAATTTAATTATTTAATTTTTTTTTTCTCTATCTATCTATCTATAGATGTGTATACATATATACAGTACAGGCCAAAAGTTTGGACACACCTTCTCATTCAATGCGTTTTCTTTATTTTCATGACTATTTACATTGTAGATTCTCACTGAAGGCATCAAAACTATGAATGAACACATGTGGAGTTATGTACTTAACAAAAAAAGGTGAAATAACTGAAAACATGTTTTATATTCTAGTTTCTTCAAAATAGCCACCCTTTGCTCTGATTACTGCTTTGCACACTCTTGGCATTCTGTCGATGAGCTTCAAGAGGTAGTCACCTGAAATGGTTTTCCAACAGTCTTGAAGGAGTTCCCAGAGGTGTTTAGCACTTGTTGGCCCCTTTGCCTTCACTCTGTGGTCCAGCTCACCCCAAACCATCTGGATTGGGTTCAGGTCCGGTGACTATGGAGGCCAGGTCATCTGCCGCAGCACTCCATCACTCTCCTTCTTGGTCAAATAGCCCTTACACAGCCTGGAGGTGTGTTTGGGGTCATTGTCCTTTTGAAAATTAAATGATCGTCCAACTAAACGCAAACCGGATGGGATGGCATGTCGCTGCAGGATGCTGTGGTAGCCATGCTGGTTCAGTGTGCCTTCAATTTTGAATAAATCCCCAACAGTGTCACCAGCAAAACACCCCCACACCATCACACCTCCTCCTCCATGCTTCACAGTGGGAACCAGGCATGTGGAATCCATCCGTTCACCTTTTCTGCGTCTCTCAAAGACACGGCGGTTGGAACCAAAGATCTCAAATTTGGACTCATCAGACCAAAGCACAGATTTCCACTGGTCTAATGTCCATTCCTTGTGTTTCTTGGCCCAAACAAATCTCTTGTGCTTGTTGCCTCTCCTTAGCAGTGGTTTCCTAGCAGCTATTTGACCATGAAGGCCTGATTGGCGCAGTCTCCTCTTAACAGTTGTTCTAGAGATGGGTCTGCTGCTAGAACTCTGTGTGGCATTTATCTGGTCTCTGATCTGAGCTGCTGTTAACTTGCAATTTCTGAGGCTGGTGACTCGGATGAACTTGTCCTCAGAAGCAGAGGTGACTCTTGGTCTTCCTTTCCTAGGTCGGTCCTCATGTGTGCCAGTTTCGTTGTAGTGCTTGATGGTTTTTGCGACTCCACTTGGGGACACATCTAAAGTTTTTGCAATTTTCCGGACTGACTGACCTTCATTTCTTAAAGTAATGATGGCCACTTGTTTTTCTTTAGTTAGCTGATTGGTTCTTGCCATAATATGAATTTTTTTACAGTTGTCCAATAGGGCTGTCGGCTGTGTAGTAACCTGACTTCTGCACAACACAACTGATGGTCCCAACCCCATTGATAAAGCAAGAAATTCCACTAATTAGCCTTGATAAGGCTCACCTGTGAAATGAAAACCATTTCAGGTGACTACCTCTTGAAGCTCATCGAGAGAATGCCAAGAGTGTGCAAAGCAGTAATCAGAGCAAAGGGTGGCTATTTTGAAGAAACTAGAATATAAAACATGTTTTCAGTTATTTCACCTTTTTTTGTTAAGTACATAACTCCACATGTGTTCATTCATAGATTTGATTCCTTCAGTGAGAATCTACAATGTAAATAGTCATGAAAATAAAGAAAACGCATTGAATGAGAAGGTGTGTCCAAACTTTTGGCCTGTACTGTATATATATATATATATATGTGTGTGTGTGTGTGTGTGTGTGTGTGTGTGTATACATTTGGTTTTTTTGTTTTTTTTTCATTAATGCATAGTAATCTTGTTTTTTGACATGTCTGAAATAAACAAAACTAAAAACTAAAAAACTACATTACCAAACAATGTACAGTTAGCGCTACAGGGAATAAAGCTCTAGCATATACAGATTTAGTTCCAGCTTTGGTTGCTTTCTGCTTTTCAGAGTTCAAGCTGAGCAAATGTATTGTTTGACAACAAGAGAGCATGGTTTCTTACCTGTAAATTCACATGCAAGGATATAGAATTTTGCCTTTATAGTAACAAGGTTGTTCATGTGTAGGGGAGACTGGGGTAAGTTGAGCCAAAGGGTAAGTTGAGCCACCCCCTGTTGCTAGGAAACGGTAAAAAATATTGATCATGTGACCAAATATTTAGGAGGAAGGCATCATTTCATGGAGTCTGTGAAGGTAAGAACCACATGGGTAAAGTGGTTAGACATTTATTTCCGAAAAATCATTTTTTACTCTTGAAAGTGAATTCAGTCTATCATCAGCTTCCTGAGAATTGTGTTAAGACCAAAACAGATCATTTTAAATTTGTTCTATACATCAGTTGTGGTATCTATGAGCTACAACATGAGGTCATAAACCTAGCATAAAAGTGCACCATTTTAGCTGTGGGGACTAAAAAAGTCAAAATGGTAGCTCTGGGGTAAGTTGAGCCATTTGGCCAGGGGTAAGTTGAGCCGGTAGGGGTAAGTTGAACCACCGGCTCCTGCATTCTGCGGTGCGTTCGGGGCTGAGGCCGGGGGGTCCAGGGGCATGGGGGAGTGCTGGAGGCCACAACTGCTGCCGCGGAGCCGAGGGCGAGGCATGGGCGCGCCACAGGACCCCGGAAAAAAGACTCGCAAACGCTCAGGCCGTTTTGACCACTTAAGCCTTTACGAGGGTTAAATATTAAATCTCTAAAACTCCCCAGACCTCACAGAGTTGGTGGTACAGCAAGGAGGTCTGAGCAATTTGTGTTCCCCTGCAACCTCGACAGGTGGAATACTGAGTGAAAGCCAGGGGCGGAGCTATGTGGTGGCCAATGGTGGCCATCACAAATATGTTACGTTCATATGTTCATAACTGACCTTACTGTCAGCAAGGACACCAAGAAACTTGTGTTCTAGTGTTTTCTTTCCAAAAACACAGCTGTTAATGTTCTCTTCCCAAGCGCACTTAAAGGCATGTTAAAACAGCTGTTTATTGTACCTGTTGAATTGTGTTTAATAAATAAAAATACACATGAATGTGAAGAAGTGACTGTTATTTAGGGAGGGAGAAGGTGAGGGAGGGGTGGGATGGAGGTGGGGAGGAAGGTGGGGGGTGAGTAGGGATATGGCTCAACTTACCCCGCTCCTATGCTCAACTTACCCCATACACGGGGTAAGTTGTGCCACGAGACCACTTTTTTTGGACATGCTATATTATGGAAACAGTTATGTTTACACTCATTCTGTTTGTTTGAAGAGATGCACAACATCCTGAAATATATGCAGATACATTAGTTAGCGACAAAAATATGATTGCCTTGATGTAGTGATCCTAAATATGAAAAATGGCTCATCTTACCCCAGTCTCCCCTATTATTTTTCAACAAGCTTCAACAAACAATAAGTTCTTCCAGAGTAAAATAAAATATTCAGCAATATTCTTACCAATATACAAAAATTAGACTTGCAATACTATGTATGTGTACATACAAATACATTTTTATTATTATTATTATGACTTCATGAGTAATTAAATATCGATTAGGCAGAAGCCAGCCCTCCTTCCACAGCACATCCTCCACAGGCTGGTTCTAGGATGAACTCCCCCGCGGCAAAGCCGTCATGGAGCTGCTGTTACTGCGGGAATGTCTTGTGCAGCGTGTATAGTGCTGGAGCTACCGGGGGCTGCTGGCTGGGACTGAACCATCCGTGCAGTGTGCAGCGAGGCTCACACTGCCCCGGCGTCTTGAACGCAGCTCAGCCCAGAGTGATGACGTGATGGCCGGGGAGCACGTGTGGCATGGCGCACGGACTGGCTCGCTTCTCTGGAGGTGAGTGCAGCCCGGTGGAGGTGGGACCACCCACACCTGCCGGACTGAGGCTGGCCAGACACAGCGGCTCTCTCACCGGCACTGACAGCACAGCCCGGCTTCTGTCGGCCTCATGATCTAGAGCTCGACCTCCATAGCAGCCCAGCGCTCGCAGCATGGTGGCCCTACTACGATTTGTAAACTAACCCGCTGCACGGAAATCCTGGCACGGTGTGCTCTGGGAGCCGGAGTCAGCTAACGCCAGGTTCAAACTGCAGCACTCACTGGCCGCTTTATTACGTCCACCTGTACAACCTGATCTAATCTAGTCCAACTGTTGTGCTGGAAAGTTTCATTTTCTGCTGCCTATAATGCTCAGGTTTTCTTGTTGTCACAGTAACAGAGGTGTTCATTCAGTTCTGTTTGGCATTGAGCTCATAGTTAGTGGTGCTGTTGGACTGGACTGTATGTTATTGAGAGGTGTTTCTACTATTCTGTGCCCCTCATTGTATATCAATAGGGAGGACAAAAAATTTGAAACACAATATAATGTAGTCCAGCACAAGACCTCTGCAAACTACAACTTCAGTAATAAACATAGAATTAAATTTACACATTCTCCACAATGTCAGCACAAACTGAACATTATAAACTTTGTTAAAAGGTAGAATTTATGGCAGAGCTGCTGAGCTGAACTGCATTAGACTGTACAGGTGGACCTAAATAAAGTGGACTCTGAGTGTATGTAGCCTACTTTGTTGTGAATGTTTAACCTCAAAAGACTATTAACACTACTCATAAAGTAGCATTCAGATAACACGAATATGTGCATGACTTCTTTTTTTCTATTGCCATATAGAACTTAATAAACACAGTAATCTAAGACATGGTCTTTTTTCACTGCAGCAGCAAGTAACGAGATAAAGCATGAAAGACAGGCTCAATGATATGAGCAATCAAGATAGAATAGAAACATACAAAAAAAAAAAAAAAAAAAAACATGATTGGGAATTATTTAAATTACTTGTATGTACCGTGGGTTTATCTATTGCTGTTACTTACAGAATTTTCTATTGTTGGACAATTAATTAATAAAAATGGCTGCTTCATAATATGTGTACACTTGGGCCCATAATAATGAGCAATCAGACTGGTGAACTAAGAAAGAAAACTGAAACGTTTATTTCCAGTATTCACTTTAAAGAAGGAAAAAAAAACAACCTCACAGAGCTTCTCAGGAAAAAAGAATAGAGAAGTAAAACTGCAGAAGTGATCACTTGTTTCCCAAATTTGGAATCATGAACAAAAAGTGGAGCCTTTTAAGTACAAGTAAATTCAGGACAAAGATGGTGCATTACAAGGATTGTTTTCATATTCAAACATTCATATTCATACATATTTTGAATTTTATAAAAGAAATCCCATTTGTTTTGCTGTTGATATTGGAGAAAACTATCTTCTCATGTCAGCAACTTCCGAGATAGATGCACTTCCAACCACAGAGGCGCTCCTTTGGTAAAGGTTTTGTTCCCTGGACCCACATCTGACAGTCATGTGTAAGTATTTCTCAGTTTTTCTGGGCACCACATGGAATCCCCCTCCAGCACTCCGGTTTGGGAACCTTGGATTTCCACAAAGGCCCGTCACTTCCCTGAACAGGAGAGTTGGCCAAACATATGCAACAGCTTACAAAAAATCCTAGCACATTCTGCTGCGATCCCACCGGGGTGAAGAGAGACCGGAGCTGGCATGCCGACAGTCACAGCGGCCTTTCCAACACTTGAGGCACCGAGTCTCATATGTTTGTCATTGTTCATGGTTTGAGTGGAACATCTGACTCTTGGCCTGGAAGCCAAGTGCTAGATTAAGAGAGACAGTTACCGTTAAAGTGGTTCTATTTGTCTTCCTAAGAGTAAAAAGGCCTTTTGTCTGCCTCTCTTGTCCAGAGGGGCCATGACGAAGTTCCTCAGCCAAGTATGTGATAATTTCATTTCAGTGTACCTCATGATGGCTGCCAGTGACTATATAAGAATGACTTGTCTAATCAAAGGTTTCACTCTCACCTCTGTTATTTCTCCATGTACAACTCAATCAATCACCAACAAAAAGCTTCTCATATGCATCCATGCGCAGAAAAATAAAGGAGCTAACTGGAACAAAAAATGGTTCTCCTATGGCATCAGTCTGAAGAACCTATTTTGGTTCCACAAAGAAGCTTTTAGCAAGAGGTTCTTTAAAGTAGTGGTTCCCACACTGGTCCTCAAGAACCCCCTCTCCTGCAGGTTTTTGTTCCAGCAGTACTTTTGCACACTTGACCCAAGATAAGGCCCATGCACCCTCATGTTCAGGTAGATCTGTTTCAACCAATCAGCATGAGGCCCTTAAATGGAGCAGGTGTGAAAGAGAAGAGCTGGAACAAAAACCTGCAGGACAGGGGGTCCATGAGGACGGTTTGGGGACCACTGCTTCAAAGAACCATTTCTGTAGAAGGTTTTCAAAGAACCCTCAAAGGTACTGCAAAGAACAATCAAAAAATGGTTCCTCAAAGAACTTGAGCAAAAATACGTTCTTTAAATTTTTTTAAGAAAGTTCTTTGTGGACCCAGCTGGTTCAGTAAGGAGCCTTTTTGTAAATGTTTCTTTAGTAATTTTCAGAATAAAAGGTTCTTAAACCATTTTAAATCAAATGATTATGGGCATGTTGAAAACCAACGTGAACATGCTGTTGGCCTCCACATTCCTTTTTCCTTCATTGGGTTCCAGACGAGGTATTAAAAATGCCAGCTGTGATGCTGTGGCATTTCTCACTGTTTTCTGATGGTTTATAGACCAAGACGTTAATCCATTCACTGAGAAAATAATCTGCACATTAATCTATAATGAAAAGAATTGTTAGTTGCAGTCCTAATTTCATGCTGCCACCAACAAATATGTCCAATAAAAATGAAGAACCAGTGTGTGTGAAAAACCAGCCCCTAAATAAAAAGGTTCTTCAGCTGGTGACAGTTCTCTGTAGAACCAGAGAGCCTTTTGAAGAACCATGTAAGAGAGTAGGGGTCAGTGTTAGCTGCTCAGGATCATGATCACCTGTGTGGCAGTGGATAAAACCATTCTGAGCAGCATGCCTGTCCTCTTGGTATAATTTTAGAGAAGGTGGGATGAAGGGTATGGCACTGCGTGACAGCTTCTTTTCTTGTCAGAGACAGACATGTCCGGGCCTTCAAGGTGGACTGTGTCCTTCAACCACTGGAAAGACGACAGCCAGACATAACCATGCGGTCAACAAACAGCTACTGTATGGAAATCCATACAGTCTCACCATTATATGACTCAGTTTTGAGTCACAGGCGAGCTGCAAGTTGTCCTGATGGAGGGATATGGCAGACAGATCCCATGCCCTTGAATCGCTCTGACAAAATAACATTTTTAATACAGATATGTAGTGCAGGGAAAGATTTTCACTGGCATAGCACCATCGTGGATATTTCCAGGAAAAAATCCTCACAAATGAAAAATGTGATCGTCTTAATCCACAGCAAAACAAACTTTTTCCAAAGCAGGGTCTAGGTAGGAGGCAGGCATAGGCCGTGGAAAGGAGATCGTTTTTCTGTAAACAATGCAAAAATACATTAAAAAATATTCATATAACAAATAATTTCAAGATATGTGTAGAATGTGGTGTATAATTATTTTTAGGTTTTTCTGTTGCATAGATATTAATGTGATTTTATTTAAATAGTGCGATTTTTTACACCATCTGTATCTTCAATTGGACAGCCACCAACAACATGACTTCCAGACAGTGACATGAATGTCTCTCCATTGAAAAATGCTGATATTTTGACTAACTAAAGAGACTCCCCTCCCGAGAAATCACAGCACCGCTTCTTCCAACTCTCCATCCATCTGCGTGTCAGCCTGCGGTGCAACCAACCACTATTTTCTACGGGCTATTTATATTGTTGTTGTCATTGGTAAACACCACGCATCTACCTACCCCGACTTGCTTCGCATTGGCTCGACGTGCTGTCCGTCATGCCATTTCCGCCCGTTTGGCTGCTTTTGATTGGCTGATGCGTCTTCTTTTTCCTCTTCATCGCGGCGGTGGGTCGGAGCCGCTGTGTCCCCGGTCTGGCACGTTCCTGGTCAAATTCTTCACGGTTTAAAATTGGATCCCCCGTTTTACAAAATCCTAAAAATATTAATCCCCTCTTAAATCTACTGCAACTGCCTCTACGCTTTTTTTTTTTTTTTTTTTTTTTGCATAACACAAACACACACCTAAATCTCAACCAGATCCCCTAGAAGATGGCGGTGGTAAGCGGGATGTCGGGGTCGGCAGTAGCCCGGCTGGAGGGCCGAGAATTCGAGTATCTGATGAAGAAAAGGTCGGTGACCATCGGCCGGAACTCCTCGCAGGGCTCGGTGGACGTCAGCATGGGACACTCCAGCTTCATCTCCCGGCGGCACCTCGAAATTTTCACCGCGGGAGAAGACGGCACGGGCAGCGGGGAATTCTATCTCCGATGCCTCGGGAAAAACGGGGTGTTTGTAGATGGGGTGTTCCAGAGACGAGGGGCTCCACCTCTCCAGCTTCCACGAATGTAAGATGGATTTGTCCGGCTTGCCTTTTTAATTGTTGCCCCCGCAAAAAATCTACAGATTTCGGGCTCATCTTTTGTTATTGTTTTGCTGCCTCGTTGCACGTGTTGTGTCAAGCAACACCTAGCCTCGATGCGCTCCCTGCGCTCGTGTGATGCAAACGTCACGCCAGACTCCATCCATAATTAGGCGATGTATTATGCCCTCGGTTATCGTCAAACTTTATACACCACAACAGCTTTACTTGTCAAAGTTTACCCTTTTCTGAATCTTTGGGGTATCTCGGGGTGTTCGGCCTACATGGCAGCTCTTGTTGAGATCAAATTTATTCATTTATAAATTGCTCAGTGTTTGGTACCGTTCACCGCGGCGTAGTCTGTAAATGACGCGTAAACCAGTTGTAAAAGTTCAAATTTCATGTCAGTGGGTGCTTCGTGGTTTACTTTATCGTATGCCGAATTGAGGAGCGGCCTCTCAATGATTCATAAACGACCTTCAGTCACGTTCTGTGAGGTTTGTGTACAAGCGAGGCACGCCGGTAAGCGAGACATCTCAAATTGTCCTCATGTTTTGAACGGAATTTGGCGTGACGGTCTCGCTTGGAGAAAGGCATGCGTCGGGGCCAAGCAACACCACCTACCTCTGTCCCACCTAACATGCTAGCAGCAGAAGCTAACGCCAGCTAACAGTTGAAGTCGTGTTTGCATATGTAATGACCCGCTGCAACGCAGGCTGCAGTATTATTTGTAAGACAAGAGACCTGCGACAAATTACAGTAGTGGCCCCGGTACTACACCGTTTTTACGCATGGCGTTGTGTTACGGCAGGGGGGAAGCTAATGTTAGTGCAGTAGATCATTTGCTCTGGCTCAATGTCAACTTGGCCTCATGTTCCCTGTCGGTATGTTTACACTGCCCGGCTTGTTTTTACCAGTGTTTCATTTCTCTCCCTCCTAACACCTTTGAGTCCAGACAGACTCGGTGTGTAGCCTGCAGTGCATTATTTGACAATTTCCCATGTAAAGTGTACTACAGCAGTCTCATACTTTGGGGTTGAATGTTTTCAGTGAGATTTACCACCACGCCATTCTAGTAATTCAATTTAGGAGTTAAATGTGCCTGTCAGCAAACCGGTCCAAATATACCCCTTTAATAATAAATTAGACATGTTAGACATGGTCTGTTACATAATGGTCACAGTGGACATCCATATTTAAACCCTGTGCAGCTGAACTTGGATGCTCCTTACTTGGATTCAGTTGGACCCCCTTAACCCGCTTGTTGCAGGGCAAGAGTGTGTAGATACTGTGCAGCACAGCTGGATTATTATTCACTGCAGTGATGTTTGAATCACTGATTTAATTAGGGCTGAGACAATATGTTTATCTCCTGATTTGATACTGTCATGATACTTGGGTGCCATTTTGATATGTGTTGTGATTCTGCAAGTAGGCCCATTGTGATTTGATATTACAGTGTGTTGCAGTTTGTTTTTTGTATTGTCCTCTGGTTTGTGGATGTAAAGTTTCCTAAAGCTGTGGTTATCTTAAAATGAAATGGCTGCTGTGGGGGCTAACATCATCACAGATGAATCAAATGTGGCTCATTGAATCCACAAGAGTCTCAGCTTTCCAGTCAAAGCCAATTGATGCAACTCCAGGACTGTTTAAGCCCCAGTCTGCACAAACACACTATTTTACAACAGGCCACAAGAACACATGTGGACTGCAGGGTTTGTGGCCCAAACTGCATGGAATTAGCATAAGGCGGGCATGTCTGCAAAGGGGAGAGCCGTGGCCGCCTAGAGAACCCATTTTCATTTTCATTTACTTTGAATCGATTCATTAATTTAAGAAAAAAAAAAAAAAGATTTAATAAAGTATTGCGACACTAAAATTTAACCCCTAGATTTAACCTATTATGTCTAATATGGCATTTGTAGAAATGTGCATGCAAGTGAATAAAAGTACCAACTGAAGTGAAAATGGTTCAACATCAAGACAGATGCCTTATAGCTTGGTTGACTCACACACTTGTGTTGTACTTGTGTTCCCCTAGGTGCTGTTTTCGGTTCCCCAGCACAAGTATAAAGATCACGTTTACAGCCCTGTCCATTGACAAGAAAGAGCGAAGGAACGTGCCGGAATCGCCAGTCAAGCCCGTCCAGCCTCAGATTTCGCCGCTGACCATTAACATTCCTGACAACATTGCCCATCTCATGAGCCCCCTGCCTTCACCTACCGGCACCATCAGGTCAGACTGGGCTGGGTCACGTTTTTGCGCAGACCTCAAAACAACAGACTGAGATGTCTGGAGTAGAAATAGGTCATATTTTGTCTCCAGAAGTTTATAATTGAATCGCTTGCCTCGTTTTGTACTTATCCTTCTCTGTAGTCAGTGCAAACCCAGAATACAACCTCACAGGATGTTGTGACTCTGTTCTACAGTGCAGCTAACTCCTGTCCATCAAGTCCACGCGGGGCGGGACTGTCCAGCTACAGGATGGGCCGCGGGTTGACCTCTGACCTTATAGGGGACAACTCTCAATCAGAAAACGACAAAGAGGCCTCAGGTGAAGACAGCCCAAAGGTGAGCGTGAGACAGCGCAGCTCTGACTCAGACTTTGGCAAAATGATGATTATGATCCAGATGCTTCTGCATTTTCTTTGTTAAAAACTGATTTAAGAAGGATATTTAAAACAAAGAGGCTGCACGATGAAGGCAGAAGATCTAATAGATTCCACTCTTGATTGGTTTTGACATAGTCGTATTTTTAATATGGTAACTGAGCTCTCTGAATGTCTTTGGTTACTCATTGAAGTCTAAAAATTGCCCAACGCTCGTGAAAACATAGACTTTGGAGTACAGAACCTTGTTGAACTTCAGTGTGTGTGTGTTTGTGTGTGACTTTTTAGTGAATGAATGTTCAGTCAGCTTGTCTAGAGAACATTTCATTAACAAAAAAGTGCATGAGTTAATGATATATATTTATTTTTTTACTATTGTCCACAGGATGACTCAAAACCACCGTATTCATATGCACAACTCATAGTCCAAGCTATCACCATGGCCCCAGATAAACAGCTAACACTGAACGGAATATACACTCACATCACCAAGAACTACCCCTACTACAGGACAGCAGATAAAGGCTGGCAGGTCAGTGTCTTCACACGTGTTTGGTGCCACTGTCTGAACATTTAGAAAAATATCATTGTCTTCCATGGTGCCAGAGCTGTTGCAGCAGGTGTGTGTGTGTGGTCCTGGGAGACTTTAGTTGATTAAAGCCTTTATCAGTGACTTGCACAATCACCTGCACATAGCTTTTCAAGGCATACTGCATGCCTTACTTTTTTCCCCTCTGCTGGTGCGGTTCATTTCTAACAAGCCGTGCATACCTTAACATAAATTTGAATGTCTCAGATCAGCGCTGATGGCCGTAACAGGTTATCAGTGGAAGGTCGCTGGTAATAGCTAGCCTCCTCTTTTATAAGAGCTGAATAAATGATAAACATCAGTCACTTTATTTTGACAGGACGTCTCAGTAGAATGGCAGCTTTGTAGAACAGTTTGGCAGACTGTTGCATCTTAATATTTAATTATGTATCAAACCAATACTGTTGAACCACTTGTGTATGTAAATTAAAAGGCCTACCGTACAGCTGAGATACAAAACTAAGGAGATAAGCATGCTTGCTGATTTCTCATTAGAAATCCTCACCAGGAGCTGAAGCTCTGTTTTAATTCACTAAGTGGCCTGTGCCATTCGGCATTTACACACTGAAAAATATTCTTGATGCAGCACCATTCTCACTGTTGATTGATAGTTCTTTGTGTTCTGCTTGCACATGAGAAGAGTGCTTTTACTACTTTGACAGGTGCAAAAGCACATCACATGATGCAGAAGACAGAGTGAAAACACCAAAAGGCTGTGTGCAAGGGTAGCATGGAAAACGTGTTATCTTTATGTGCTTGCATTTTATTTGAATTAAAAAAAAATAAAGTCCCCTTCTACCACACAGACATTGAATGCAGCTGCTCTAACACTCCAGCGACACTTTGCTGTCTTCTGATTCCTCTCTCCTGATGTTTCCACTTCATTGGTGTTTCAGAACTCAATCCGCCACAACCTGTCCCTGAACCGGTACTTCATCAAAGTGGCCCGGTCCCAGGAGGAGCCGGGAAAAGGCTCATTCTGGAGGATTGACCCGTCCTCCGAGAGCAAGCTGATAGAGCAGGCTTTCAGGAAACGCAGGCCGAGGGGGGTGCCCTGCTTCAGGACCCCCCTGGGACCTCTCTCCTCCAGGTAAAGCTCCATTTAATGCAGACGCAGAGGTCTCACTTCACGCACGTCCAGTTAAATGGTTGAAAGCTCCGGCTACAAGGACAGTGCTGACCTACAAAGGCAAACAGCAACCTACTTTTGTTTTAAACTTCTGAAGGTTTAGATGTCACATTATCACATCAACACAATCATACCCATGACTTAGAACACATTTCTCTCAGGTTTTCTACTCAGACAGTTGCTGATCTTTGACCTCATAGGAAACTCACACATTTATCAACTCCATTTTTTTTCCTCCCTGTCCCAGGAGTGCTCCAGCCTCTCCCAACCACACAGGGGCACTGTCTGCCCACTCCAGTGGGGTTCAGACCCCAGATAGCCTGTCCAGAGAGGGGTCCCCAGTCCCCATGGAGCCAGAGCCAACCCCACCGCCAGCCCCCACCCCAACCACTACAGTCCAGCCCAAACTCGCTGTCATCCAAGAGGCCCGCTTGGCACAGAATTCTCCTGGTAAGACAAAATAAGATAGCATATTTACTACCTTTCTAGTAAGGCATTTTTAAGTTTTGATCCTCTCTATGAATCATTGATTAAACAGCACATAGTAGTGTATGTATGTATGTGTGTGCCAAATGCATCATTGATTGACTTTTGGCAGTTTAGTCTAGACTTGTGTACATGAACAACTGTATTCTCAAAGCTAGAACTTGTCTTTGTGTTTTGTATGACTGCAGCCTGTGTTTCTGTGCCCCCATAAAAACAAGATAAACTTTATGTAATACTACTGCTGACACAAGCGTTAGCAATGGTATTATGTAAAGCTTTAAGCTCATTGGTGTGTAATAACATCAGCCTCCCATATATTATTAATATAGCAGCTTCAGAAAGTCTTTTGAGGACCCAAGAAGTTGGGTTCTCTGGAGTCCAGCTTTGAGGGAGTTTTCATGATTAATAGTGGCTAATATTTATTGAACCATCTAACCCTAACCCTTGATCTCTGATAGGTTCTCCATTGAACAACCAGCCAGTGCTGATTGCTGTGCAGCGCCAGATGTCCCAGACGACCATGAAGCCTGTGACCTACGCCATGGCGACGCCGGCCATGGTGACAACCGCAGTCAGCTCCGCCCCCGTCATGCAGACGGTGCACGTCTTGCACCAGATCCCGGCGGTCACTATGGCGACCGTCGCCGGACAGGCTGTCGCCACAGTTAGCACAGAACCTCAGGAGAATGGAGGCGGAGACCACCAGGAGATCAAAGGTGAGACACGATTCACGTTTAATTAGTTGAAGATTTTTCAGGTGATGTCTGGCAGCCATATTAGAGGACCACCGCTCCTGATTTGCACAACAGCCAAAGTTATGTGAATAGTAGTGACTCAGCCATTTTGACATGAATAGCAGGTAAATACAGGTGTTACTAATGACATTAATTAAGGCTCCATTCCATTTCAGTGTAGCAGTCTGTCCAGTGAGCCAGCATGAACAACAGCCTGGCTCTGCCTCACTTAAATGGAATGGAGCCTTGATATCATTAGTAACGTGTGTGTTTACCTGCTGTTTCATATCTAAATGGCTGCTGTGAAAAAGGGCTATTAACCACATGTTAACACTAACACTAGTTGCTTTGCCATATGCCACCAAGCTACAACTTTTTTGGATTAGAGATGAGGGCTAAAAACAAGACAGTTGCATCTCTTAAATGTGGAAGCATCTACGTCATCATACTGCTCAGCATTCAAGTATTTCTCAGGTGTCTCATTTTCGCCAGTGTCTTTAGATATTTTGACATTACATGCTTGGCCAGTTCTGTGCTGAACCTTCATAATAAAGCCAAGTTGTGGCTGTAGTGTTTGTGGCAGCTGCATAGCCCCTAGTCACAAACTGTAATGCACATGTTGTATGGGAGCATTTGATTTCAAAGATGTCTCTCTCTCTCTCTCTCTCTCTCTGTAGTGAAAGTGGAGCAGGTCCCAGCCATCACAGCCTCCTCTATAGGCGGAGCTAGTCGCATCATCCAGACCTCTCAGGCTGCTCCCCTTACAACGGTTACCATCGTGCAGCAAGCTCCACTTGGCCAGCACCAGCTTCCAATAAAGACCATCACACAAAATGGGACTCATCTGGTCCCCATCAGTACTGCTGCTAGCACAGGTGACATTCTCTCTCTCTCTCTCTTTTTCTCTCTTCCTCACACACAGCACAGCAGGTACCGATTATGTGTGTGTGTGCTGTTGTTTTCCAGCCTTTGCAAGGTAATTTCTCACAAAAGCAAAGCAAGTGAGGCTTTAAATACAGATCCTTGATTATCTGAACCCCCAGGAATGAAGGTATTTCAGGTAGCTGAAATTTCAGGCAGTTGAAACATGCATAAAAACACATCAGATCTTTTTTGGGGTGCGATTCTATTTAATTAAATATGTCATTAACATGTTTCCAAACACTTTTGTGGCACACTCAGCCTTTAAACCACACAACATATATCAAGGCCGGGCAGTAAAATTAGACTTGACTGCAAACACTTTGGGACAACAGCAGTATCATGGAGGTCCATTATTATCATTATTATTATTGTTGTTGTTATTATTACTGATAAAATTAGTTTTAAGTAGTTCCAGCCAATAGGGAACTCTTGATTTTAATCTAGAGACTTCAGATCAGTGTATAGGAACCTGTTGTTTTAATCCAGATGTTGTCGAGTCTAGAAGGTTCTGAAGACCTCAGCTTGCAATGGTTTTAACCGAGACTGTATTGGTATTGTACAGACATCAATGTCAGTTATATTTACCTGTGCCAAGGCAGGTACAATAGCTCATGCTTCTAAAAAAAAAAAAAATCCTGTCCTTGATCCACCAGCTGTTGCGAACCCTCTCCACCTGCTGGCGACCCACGCATCGGCCTCCGCGTCCCTCCCCACCAAGAGGCCGAACGGAGACCAGCAAGACCAGCCTGAATCTAAAAGGGTGAAAACAGAGGAGGAGGAGGGCGAAGCTGCGGCCGCCAACACCACCACCACCGCCACCGCCAACAACAACACCCCCACCCCCACCCCAACCACGGACAGAGCCGGAGAAGCAGGGGTCAGTGAACAGGTCAGCGACAACTAACGCCCCGGTCTGGATACTGACCCCTGCTCTCCTACACTCATCGAGCCTAACCAACCCACTTTCACACCTTCTACACCATCGGGTCTCTACCTGCCCTCCACCCCTACCTGGTTCTCATCTACTCCAAGGTGCCAAAAGGAGAAGAGATATGGAAACAACCCATGGACTACAGAATGTGAGACGACCCCGCCCGCCCTCACCCCCGGGTATAAAATACGATGCAAAAACTAAAGACCAAAACGGAAAGCAAAAACGAATCAAAGAAGAGAAGTCGCTGATGACCATGACCCCTGACTTTAGAGACTCAAGACTGCGAGGAAAAACAAAACCGAGAAGAAGCACAGGAAGTCTTCAACAGCAGATTCAAAATTTAAAAAAAAGAAAAGAAAGAAAGGAAAAAAAAAAAGAAAAAAGAGAGAGACGAGACTAAAAATTCTGGTTTCCCGATCAGAAAGGACTTAGACGTTAGCCGTGTAGCCAAGCTTAACATTCTCTGTGCCGGCCCGGTGCACGCCGCCGGGACAGCGGAGAGGAGCCACTGCTGATTGGACAGCTCTGAACACGCTCCCCAAAGAAGGGAAGGAGCAGACAGCATTATCCTGGTAGCATTACAGAGAAGCGCTTAATGTTTGTTGGGTAGAAAAAGAAGAAAACAAGTGAAATCAAACAGTAGTGTATTCCGCAAAGGGAAGTGTGTGTACGTGTGGACATTCCCATCTTCGGCAGCTAGCCTCCATGTTGACCTACCTAATACAGTCGTGAGTAGATATGCAGTATTCCGTTGTACATGTGTATCTTTGGATCTTTTTGAGTGTTTCTCCGTTTCCCAAGGCACAGATATCTAGTAATAATTAAGATACTAAAGCTATAAGTGGGGTCTTTAAAAACATTTAAAAACATCACCTGATATTTTGGGATTTTTTTTTTTTTTTAATTTTAATTATTTTTTTTTTTGTATGTGGACTCTTTGTTCAGTGAAATGAATGTAGTCTCCTTCCTTTTCCTTAAAGAAAACACTATATGGAGTGGATGTTTTTTTGTTTTTTTCTTTCTGCTCAGTCAAATGGAAATTAAATTTCTTTATCACTGTACATCTACAGATTTTTCATATTTTACAAATATCTTATGAGATAAAAAGTATATTCCCATGCGTATTTGACCATATGCTTCATCGAGCTTGCATGTTACGGATCTAGAGACAATGTACTTGAGCAGATAATCTGAATATGGAACTGAAGAAAATGTAGACTGAATCTATGCTATATGATTCTGACCAGTGCTGCACTTACCCTCTTACATACGTTTCATTTATCTTCATTTGCTTTCGGTTTTTCCCCTGTCATCATTGGCTGTTTGTTACATTTTGTGTTGAAGTTGGCAGTCTCTCTTTGCTTGATTTACTTTATTCTGTTCAGGCTACTAAAAGTCTATTCAGATTGTATTCTATGTTCCATGAGGAAAAACAAGTGATAGATGTTCGTTCTGCTTAAGTGGGTAAATGCTTTTTTTGTTTTTTTATAAATTAATTTAAAACATATATTGCCTGTTAGTCTGTATTTTCTTGAGTACGCCTCTTTTCGAAAGGGTAAAGCCAAACATCAGACATGATCTGAAAACAGATTTTAGAGTGATTTCTTTCTTGGTCCAGTTCTCAGAGGGAAATGTTTTGCGCTGTTATGAGCTGAACATCTGGAATAGAGGGAAGAGGTAACAAAACTGTAAGTGTTGTTGAGGGGACTGCCGAGGAAGGCTTCATCATGCATTCCACAGAGTTTGGTCAAGCTGTTCCAGGAAGCCTGTGTACCACAGCAGTCGAAATGCTTCCCTGCTCAATGCTATTGGCTTCCTTGAGGAACAAAAACAGCATGACTTCGGTAAAGCTGCTTTTCTTTTCCTGCCTTCCTCTGGTCAGTTTGACCCGGCTTTAGGAGGGCAGGGGCATGGATACGATGAGGTTATGGCTTTGGAGAGGCACTTAAATATATATTTCCATTTTGAAAGCTGTGAGTGAATCAAAGCATCCAGTCACAGATTCTATTACTGTGCTAAGTTGCCTGAAATAGTTTCATTTTGCCAAGGACCCCCCCAAGAGCTTTTTCACGGGGCACTTGAAGCGCAGTAGAGAATGACGGAGCCAAGTATTCCAAATAATGTGTAACTGTAAAAGCAGACATTAAATTTTATTCACAAATTGAAATGCAGGATTTTACAATCATTTTTGAATTTCATCACAGAAACATGTTGAGTTTGTGCAGCGTCCCTACTGTAGTCAGTGACAGCCAAGCAGTGTTGAACCATGTGCAGAGTGATGTGTAGTGTAGCACCTGCAGGTTTACAATCCAAATGCAGAAAGCAACACAAAGGACGTAGGCCCAGTTTCAGCTGTGCAGCCTGTTCAGTCAACAAAATGCTGGAAGAATGACATGACAAAATTAAAAATAGAATATGTGGTATTTAGGTGTACACATGGTCCATTGTAGTTCGGCATGGAGCTGATTCCCTGTATGTGGCCACTGGCTTGAACAAAGCTCCTCAGATTCCCTGATTTACATGAAAGTGAATCTCAGTGCTCCTGTGGGACAGCTGAAGTGGTTTATGGAGCTCCAGAAGTGTGTCACTGTGAATGAAAACTCTGTATTTACCACAACAATGAGCGGCCAGCTACACTGGCCAATGAAACTACCATGACAAAAAGAAAGGTGTGATGGAGCCACCAATCAGACACACTGGTAGGGAGAGTTTTGATTTAATCAAGTTGGGTTGATTATGTGTTAACACAGCGAATGAGTGGCAACATGGTGTGTAGTCCAAGCCATTAAGTCATCAGCCCGGCTTATTCTTCCCATCTATACAGTTCATCTTGGCCGTTGAAGTACAAAGTTAACCAAGAATCGCGTTTCACAATTGATCGAGTTCGGATCCTGTTCCTGAAACCGTGCTTTGTGTTTTGGTTCCCAGACTTTTGCACATCTTTTCACAAGCTCCAAGTAAAAACAAAAGTGATCAGGAAAAGCATATATTGCACAACATATGGGACAAAAGAAAAGAAAAATACGTTTTCAGATTTTTTCTTGCTACTATTCTGTACAGTTCTATGTAGTTACATATTCAGTCTGGTGTGTTGTGTTTATACAGTGAATATAAGCAAAATCTAGTAATACTCAGGATGACGTGTCACAAAGCAGGACCAGTGCCTGTTCAGCCATGTCTGAAGTGGAATATGAACTGCGCAGACAGATGCGGAAGCAAAACTGAATGCTGCAACACCAGGAATAGAGGAAAAACACAGACAGCCCATCAGTGAGTTCACTGACCCTGCTTTGCGCACTGCTAAATATGGTACATTTGTATTTATACACATACATATATGACAATATATGTGCACACACACGTACACTCGCTCTCCAGTCGCGACTCAGTTCATAGGCACTCCCTAGAGTTAGGTTAGGTGGTGTTAGTTAATTTGTTTTTGTTGTTTTTTTTTTTTCAATCCATCTACCTATCAGAATCAAGAATGCAATTTAAAAAATAGCCATCCATTGTAAATTCCACGGAAGACATCTTAAAAAGTACATTTTCCTTTCAAAAAAATAGCTTTCCCTCTTTCTCCCTCTCGTGTTTGGTTTGGGAGTCGTGTCCGCCGACTGTCCAGAGACAATCTTCAAAAGTTCATGTCTGAAAAGGAGGCTGCATTCCATCTATCTGTGCAGTGAGACTCCCTCAGTCTGTGCTGCTGCTTCTCTTTTTTTTCCTCCCTCCTTTTGATGCTCTGGTGCAGAGTCTATTAAGATAAGGAGGGATGTGTCACCGGACATCTCCTCCCTCCGAAAAAAGTAAAACAAGGCTGCGTATAGTGAGTCTGCAAGGGAGTCAAAGGTCATATCTTCTCATCAGTCATCTCCAGGAACTGGGCGTAGACGTCCCTGGAACACTCCCCTTTCTGGTTGAACAGGAACTTGTAGTAGCTTCCGTCAGCACAAATGGCTACAGGGAGAGAAAGAGGGAACCATTGAGAAAGTTATTCACTCAGCAAAACCAGACGTACAACACCTTGATAATTCAGTTTTTTATGAATGTGCCATACGGATGAATGGAATCAAACTTTTTTTTTCCCCAGCAGCCATTTTGACATGAAATGGCAGGTAAACACAGGTGTTACTAATGACATTGATTGAGGTGCTGTTCCAGTTAAGTCTTAGAAGGACCCTAGAAGGAACAGTGCCTTAATTAATGTCATTATCAAGACCTGTGTTTCTACTGGGGCATACTCCAAATCAAATCAAAATGTGTTTTCCAGTTGTTTAGGTTGAAGCAAACATCACTACAGTGCACATAGATGTACTGTTACAATCTGTGATCCATGAATTCTGCCTTCTCCCTTTGTCCCCCCCTACTGTTACAAAGGACCACTGCACTTACTTGGATCCAAAGCGGAAGCAGTCAAATAAATTATTTGCAACTATGACTATGTAACAACATAATTTCTTCAGCTGTTCTTCATGTTAGTTCCATTTCAAAAACATAAAAGCTACTGAGCATATGCAATGATTTCCACCCTGATTTTCAACATCTGTATTGAGCATAATAACCAGGGTTTGCCATCCTGGACATAATCTTTTTTTGGTTTGTGAACACTGTTCCAAAGATGTAAACGGTCTTGAATGTGACAAACAAGTTGTAAAATACATTCTAGCATGCTCCTGTACAGTGTTATTCTGTTATGTTCTTCAAATTGCATGACCAGTGCGTAGCCGTATACTGAACAAGAAATACAGTGAGCAGCACTGGGCTCAGTTCCAAAGTTATGTCAGTGCTGATACAGATGCAGAAAGTGTAGGCAGAAAGAGGCATGACTTGGATTTGCCATTTTTTTCCCTTTTCCTTGCTGTAACAAATGGTTTTGCTGGCAGTTGTTTCTTGCATACACACAGGATATAAGGTTGGTGGTGCTGGTTAGACTGCTGCTACAACTTACTATTCCCTCTCTTCTCTTGTGCTCAGTTTAACATTTCATCATTCTGTCCCATGACTGATTGTTGACTAGTTAGATCTAGGCTCATTCTTTGGAAAATCTTTTGAGATGTACTTGTGATGAAGGGCTGTATCAAGAAATATTCTGAACAGCACTGTTGATCCCCATCCCCCACGTCAAACATACCTATGACGGCATTGGGCTCTGTTCCAAAGGCACACACACACGGGGAGCCTGAGGGGACCTGGAACTTGGAGAAGCTCCATTTGGAGCTGAAGTATTTGGGAAGAAAGCTGGCTGATGCCAAGCTGCAGAGGAAAGGAAACAAAACCAGGATGTGGGGCGGGACAAAACATCAAAAGATTCAATATTTTATCAAATGTCAACTTTTCATATTGTATTTGAGATGTGTTTTGACTATTGTCTCAAGGTATTTTGAATTACACCACAAATTTTGCTGACTAACCTTGACTGTTTGTTCCTTTTGGGGTCCTCTGCTGCGAAGATGTGCACTGTGCCATGGTCACTGGACACACAGATAAGGGATGCGTCCTGGTTGAAATTAATGCTGTGCAGGGCAGAACGGAGGACAATAATGAGGACAAGCAAGACTCAAGTTTTCATCAGAGGAGGGAGGAGAGCCAGGGAAAAGCTGCAGGTTCAGTCAGCTTTCAGGCTGCAGTCTTCACATTCCACAAGTGTAACGCTGTCATCTACATTCTGATCTTGAAAGTGTAGAACTACATAACTGCGATACATTTCCTTGTGGGAGGGATTACTGTGGTCTAGTCTGCCAACAGTGCTGTGGGCAGGGTGTGCCCACTGCAAATAAAACACACTTGTCATGGGGAAATTTTTAACCTAAACAGCCCTGTCATTGTTGGTAACCAGCACTTTTCATCTAGGAGTCTGGTGCAACACTGCAAGAAACTAGTGCTACTGCATGTTGAGACACTGCTTATTTTCTCTAAAAGCACTTTCACAAGTTACGTTTTTTTCTTATATCAGCAAATAGACAACTGATTGTATTTTTTAGTAATGTTGATGTTTGACAATCATCCCCATCAACCTCAGTTACGTCCCTACGTTTCATTCTAATTCACAGCACTTATTGCTATAATGAAACGAACAAATGCACAGTACATTTGCAATGTGATTGCTCAACACGTCAACAACATTATTGCTCAATACTGACCAGTAAATGTTAGCTGCCTGAGAACCTCGTCTCAGCTCCTGGATTAGCTGACCCGCAGAGGTGTCAAAAATTCTTATAAGAGTCCCCTGCAGAAGCACAGATAAGCCACAATATAAGTTAGCAACAGCCAAGAGACACAATATAGTAACCAGACATACTTAAAACTGCATTCACTAAAATTGGAATTCATCTCAGGAAGCAGATTTTGGGCGACATTCAAAATGTTGAAGCCTTTTGTCACTAAAATATTCTTCCACATGGGCCTATCTGGAAATGACTGGAAATGAAGGATTTATCTGTATGGTGCATAACACAGTTGCAATTTACATTTTCAATCGAACAACATTCTGCAGAGAATGGAACTGATTGTAATTTTTCAGATGGCTTATTCATCAAGATATTCTGGGTGGCACATTGAAGACAATCTTTCATTATATTTTGTTTTAACTGAGCCAA
Organism: Myripristis murdjan; assembly: GCF_902150065.1. Taxonomy (NCBI): domain Eukaryota; kingdom Metazoa; phylum Chordata; class Actinopteri; order Holocentriformes; family Holocentridae; genus Myripristis; species Myripristis murdjan. The sequence goes on from NC_043998.1 coordinate 18,339,049, forward strand.
ATCTAAGTTTTTTCCACATGAGTTAAAGCCAAAAATGCACTATGATTTTTGTCAATTTAGCGCAGCCCTAGCGTGGCGTACTTTCTCTGACGCGGTAGCTATCCTTGTGCCCTGCAGGTTGAGGGCGATGCAGCACAGAGCTCCCTCATGGGCGGGGATGTCAACAGGGGGCTTCTCTGTGTTGGCCAGGTCTACAATCTGAACATGGCCTGAATGGGTACCAGGGAATGCCAAGAGAGAGTTGTTGCTGTTGGGACACAGCACACACAGACCTGAGCAGCAAGGAAGAAGAGCAGAAATGTGGGACAAAAGTTATTTCTGCACACCTGAACATTACAAATTTGTAGTAAATACTTGGTCTTGGTACATCGTCTTGAAAGCATCTGATTTTGCTGAGGACTGAGGGCCTCTGCTGTTTTCAGCAGTGGAGGAGATCAAATCAATCTGATACATGGATTCAAATGAAACATCCATTGACATTCACCTAATTTTGATTTTTAATGTCAGAACACAGAATTATCAATGTCATCATCAAAGTCATAGGTTCCCATCATTTTTCAAAATCTATTTAAAACCACGTCAGTCATACTACTGTAATATTTCCCAATATGACTTTGCAGCGCTGGCAACTAATGGGTCTATTTCACTTTCTCAGCTGCTGCGCACTGGTACTTCCCTCTGGTAGCAGTGAAGAGGCAAAACGAAACTTAAGGCAGAGTGGAAGCCTATCTGGAGATGAGCAATGATCTCTTCATATTTATATCCTGTCGAACTGAACTACTTTTGCCAGTATTGTGAAAGTAATGACTGCGGCATTATAAAGTCATGGTAGGGAAAATGGTATGGAAAATGACAATAGTGAACTCTTAAAATGATGGATCACATTAGTCAACATAACAGTATGTCTTTGCCAGCTGTTTTTATTGTACTTTTTAAAACATGGGGGCCTTTGAAACTGCTTTACATTCTGGCAAATACACGGGTGGGTTTACGCTTCATAGGCATTAACGGTGTGAAAAATTGGAAGTCTGTTTTCAGTGCCTAACAGGCTGGGCTGACCTTTGGGGTTGTAGCAGGTCTCAAACACATGCAGCTGATGGGGGTTGTGGGTGAATGTGAAGACTTTGATCATTGAGTCCAGAACTACCACAATCCTGAGCACAAAGGAGAAATGACGCAAGAGGGTTAAAGGTAAACTGAACAGAATTCACAAGAGAATATAAACAAATACTTCAGCAGCATCATACAATTTTAAACTGGCAGAGTGGAACAATACAGCCTCATTGCCACATTACTTCCGAATTATTAATCTTGTAAAATGTCTTAGGACATAAAAGAGCACGGCATGCCTCATAGAAAAGGTATCTAAAGGGTGTGGCTGTGCCTGAAAAGTAACTCTTGCTATTATGTGACTCTTGCTCTGCAACAGTCAATGATGTTGAAGGAATTACTGCCTGCAAATTTAATAGGAACCAATTCCCTGGCCGATTAAAAACAAATTTAAAAAAGACATCAACTTTTAAGCCATTAATTGGGAAACAGAAAAAGCCTAGCACCAGATAAAGGCTAATAGAGAATGAGAACAATAAGGAAATGGAGTCCTTTACCTATCGCGCCGAAGCTTCACTGCTTTGACTTCTGTTGAGAACTCAATCTCAATGACTGTCTTCTTCTTCAGGTCATCCCAAATCATAACTACAGCATCATGAGGCAAAAACAGAAAAAAATCAACACAGACCCATAAAAACTGCCACTGCTATTTAGGGATATAACAGCCCATTTTTAAGACAATGGAAATGTGCAAGGAGTGAAGACGTATGGCGAAGACTGAGAATATTATTGGTATTACAGAGCCAAACAATCTATCATAAATTGTTCACACTGAATAAGACGATGCAGATTACCTTTGTTAGTTGGGTACTTGGGTTTCTTTCCTCCCCCAACCAGTGCTAGGTAGTTACACCTGAACAGCATCTCCACATGGCCAACCCCACCCTCCAAGAACTCTGAAACACAAAGAACTCATTGGCTATTGTACTATCAATAACAATACAAAAATAAAAATGTGCCAGGTACGATCAAGAAATCGATGCCTTGTGATTACACCTGACTATAAACTGCTGGTAACTAGAAATCACATTTTCCGAGCGCTTCTAATCACTTTGTTTTAGGCATGGAAGTCCTCAATCATGGCTTGACTCTCCTCTACAACAAATGCCAGACCTCAATGAAGATGAATCTTCTCTTCTGCATTCCACACATACAGACAAGCCTCTTTTCATGTACAGCATGCACAAAGCCGGCGGGAAAGAAATCACTACATGCTGTAAAGTTTGTCATCAGAGCATCTGCACATGAATCAGTGCTGAAAAAGGGCAGAAACAGGGCTACATGCTGGCCTGTGGCCTGTACCCTTGTAAAACTCCCAGCTTACAGCTAGGGCTGCACAATACATCGTTTCAGCATGTTTTTTCCTAAATACCTCTCCACCTGTTCCCTTTCCACTTGTCCATGTCAGTGTCAGAGTTGCAAACATGAAACCGAGGTGGAGGTGTGCAAGCTGCTTTTTGGAGGGGTGGCAGAGGAACCACGTATGGTCAAAGTAAGAGGGTTTTTGTTTTGTTTTGTTCAAATAATACAGACTTGTGAAGTATTCAAATGGTGAAAATTATGATTGTTAATTGTGTATTTGTCCATGAATAAAACATTGTATCTTTCTGGTTACATTTCCTGTGTTTTTTCATATACTGCAGAAAGAAATAGTGGCTAAGTGGGTGCTCAATATTTCCAATATTGAGCACCCCCTTACAGCAGTTAAATTGGGTGAGTTTGCCTCCATTGGACAAGTAACTGTGGAGCAGGTCATGTGCTCAATCACATGTGCAGGCTTCTATGGAGGAAATCATTAACTTCCCTTTATACTCCTTCATATGGAGGGAGAAGCTACATTGAATTTGATCAGGCACAGGGGGGGTGATTCCTTGTGTATTACAATGCTGTATTTCTGTGTGTGGCAGAATTTGCTTGGTTTATTATTATTCTGCACTCATAAGCCAAAATACTTTGGAAAGAACTTTAATCTAGCAGTCAATCACTTAACATGCCTAAAAACCACATTACATTTTATTACCAGCCTTACTGAAATGTGACTTCTCTACGATAAAAACTGTGGTTAATATTAAACCATGATTTCTTTTGCTACAATGTCATGTGCCACTGACTTGCAATTAATTAGGATTTTACTTGAGTCACAAATTTACACCAAAAATTCCAGTTAAAATGTGACTAACAAATCGACTAAAATGAATTAGAACTACTGTGCAATTAAAAAGCCAATTGACTATTTTTGCATGCCTCATTAACAATCCGTGAATGTCTCAATAAGCTTAGAGCTGTACTAATTCATCAAAAGAACTCAGCTGGTTCAGTTCTGTTCTGTTCAGTGAACCCCTGTGGTGTAGGTAGGGACATTCGTAACAAAAGTGCCTCACCGAAGTGATGTTTTTAAGTTATGTTTAACATCTCTACATGATTAACATTGACTAATTTAATGGGGTCAACTGGGGAAACATAAATTAACATGATGATATGTTTTCAGTGTCCTGAACACATTGTGTACACATTGGTGTTTATTTGGGGTCAATTTGACCCTAGGCTTCTTATAGCACAGTCTCTTTACCTTGTTTCTCCTTCTCTTTGAGAGGGTCTGTATTGTACACACGGAATCCATTCTCCATTCCACAGGCAAAGCATCCTGGAAGACAACAACAAGTAATGCCAACAATAGCAAGGTTAACCAGCAGTAACCAGGCTGTCATTCTGCATTCACCACATATTACACCTGGGTACCACAACTCTTCAAGGGGTCATGTGAGGTCATCTGTGTGCCAATTTCAACCACAAGCCCATCCTGTCATACCTCTATATACACAGCACTGTACACTGGCCTCAGCTTCACTCACCTGTCTGCACTACCTTCACCTTTAACAAATGTGTCCAAAGAGAGAGAGAGGGGACACCCAACACTACTGCGTTAACCAAGTTGACATCATGAATATCACTCAGGTGGTGCATTTGGCTAAAATAAAAAGCAGGCACAGGGGTGTAACTGGCTTATACCCTTGTCTTTCTGAGAGGCAAGGCATATTTAACAAATAACTGAGTATATGTGGGGGGTTTAGTTAATTTAATTCTCATGAAAAATACACATTAACGTTATTCGACACCGCTGATAACCCAACAAATGATTTGGGTTAACAGTCCAACGTTAGCCAAGTCACATTAGCAGCTGTCAAACGTAGCCACTGTTAGCTTTCAACTAGCTAGCTTTAGGTATCGACTGAGCTGTGGGTGACAATTTAATTTTACATTTGTGCGTTCACTTGTGCACTTTACAGTCATGTTAATGTCTTCTGGCCCGGGGGCTAGCTGAAGTGTGGCTGTAAACAACAACAACAACAACAACAAAAACGCTATTGATGCTAGCTGGCTATGCAAGGTCTAGTATTAACGTAACTGTGGTTTGCGTAGGCTAACGATGCTGGATTAGCGAGTACATGAACGTGTTAGACACTTGAAAATACAGAAAATTTTTCATTTTAGTTGTTTTGCTAACGTTGACTTAGTAACGTTAGGGCGTTTTATGGATATTGAGCCACTAATGTTTAAGGTGAGTTAGCTATTTGAGCCCATCCGCTATAGTCAATTCAGCTGGCCTGAGAAAACGTTGGCTTGTTAGCTTAGCATCCACGACGCTGCCAATTTGGATTTGGGGGAAAAATAAAATATGAAAGTACACCTGCTTACCATGATCCTGGTTAAATCCAGCATAAAGGAGCCCGTTTCCATGTGGATTGGACGGTAGTAAATTCATTATTTTTTTTTTGTTACAAAATGGTCAAATGTCAAATTCAACAAAAGCCGTCCGATGAGCTAGCCGGCTACCATTCCTCCAGAGTCTGCTGGGCAGAAAGGAGGAAAACAACTGAGCTTTGGTTCCTGCCTGCCGAGAGCTGTCATCAGTCAGCACTCGGACTTATCGGACTTATATTTGAGCAGATATTGTAGAGATCGTCATTTGTTTTAACCGCAAATTAAACACACGGGCTTCCCAGACAAACTTTGATCAGAGAAGGCTCTTTGATCAGTGTGCCTTATTTATCGATTAAAGATAACCCAGCATGGTGAACGTCATGTTGTACACAGAAACGGCCTGTGTGCTGTGTATTCATGCATTTTCTGTTAGATATACCAGTCTTTAACACTTTAATAATTTTGAACTTAAATTAGTGACAGCACTAAAAGAGGGTGGGCTCCAGCTTGTCTGTATTTGGGATCAATTCAGGTTAAAGGCTCTCTAATGTGACATAGGTAACAGGTGTAATATTTGACCCAACGTTAAAATTATTGTAAATATATACACAAAACAAATAGTTCAGTTATTTGTTAGATACCAAAATCATACCAGCGTTTAAAATTTTGCCGAGCCCCAGTGGCCTAATGGATAAGGCACTGGCCTCCTAAGCCAGGGATTGTGGGTTCGAGTCCCATCTGGGGTGAACTGTTTTGGGTTACAGCTTCAGATGTGGGGCACACAGAAAATTGACCACGACTGAGAGGTGAAGAACAATACCAAATTGGCAGGATATTGGCCTGTAATGAAATGACACAATTATCGTGCACTGAATGAGAAATATAATAACATTAGTATAATTATCATAGGGCAAAAACATGTCCTAAAATAATTATGTACATTGTTAAGTTACTTATTATTTCATCCATCCATTTTTGTATTTCAGAATGTGTCATTTTAGTCAAGTAAATATGCAACGAGTCACGTATTTGCCCTTCAGTCAGATTCATATTATAGATTTGTGTGCATGTGGCCATGAGCAAAAATTGCATTCATCACATGATATTCATTCAAAATATGATAATTAGCACACCTTCAGCTAGAGAGGAGGGACTATACTGCTCTGTTCTGTTGCCCAATCAGTGGGGACAGCGTTGCATCCTTGGGCGCTCCATCAGCTTGGTTGGTGGTAACACTGGGAATAAATCCTCCAGTGTACCTACGCACATAACTGGGAAGGCAGCCAGCTCCATTCTAAAGGCCACTTTCACTCTGGGCTTCACTGGTGCAGCAGCATGTAGACCTCCAAACCGGCTGTGGAAACAATAGCCAAAGGAAGATTCAAAGTAAAAATGATAACGGAAATCAAATGGTGAAATACACTGGTTTCCACCAAACTCAGTGATTTTTTTTTTTTTTTTTTTTTGTCTTGCCTATACTTAGTCAAGAGTATTTCAGTGTTGGATTTTTACCTTGCCACTGTCTTTTAATGTAAGGATGACTGTAGTAACAGGGTTGAGGGCTGGGGAGCCATTTCAACCTTTGAAAACTATCTTGTTTTATGTATACAATACTAACCATATGGACCTACCTGGAGTATAGCACGCTGTCACAAAAAATAAATTAAGTTAGCTGATTTTTCATGAAGTGCACCATACCTGGGCTAAATGAATAGGGATCCAGCCACAACCGAAACACTGGTTTGCTTGGTAAACTCCAGTCTGCTAGTTAGTCCATAAACAGATAACCCTTAAGTGTGTTTAGATCGCATTTGAAAGCTTTGGACATTTTTTACAGCAGTCAAATAATGAGAAGAGTTTTATTGTACATCTGTGGTAATAGTTGCAGTTGACTGACACACACGCACACACTGAACTGTCATCATAGTGTCCACACAGAGAGCAGATGAATAGGCTATAAAAAGTGAAATTTCTGTTGTTCATTGTCAAATCAAGTTTTTAGTGGATCACTGCAAATAAAGTTAATATGGTTTGGTCAAACTTTGAAAAGTAACAAAGGTATTGTCAGCAGCAGGTATGGCACATGCTTGGCGTCATCCACCACTTAAGAGTTTCAAGAAGCAGCTGAACAGCCTTACAAGGCTTCTTTTATCATCCAATCAATTACAGTCAAAATGCAACTCAATAGCAACCAAGTCAAAAAGATGAGGGAAGAAAGAGAGAAACATTTATAGCTCCACATCTTTTACCTGGCCTAAACTAACTCCTTCTCAGATCATAGAAAACCTGGCATTTGTTTTCCATAAGTTGATGGTTTGAACTTTGCCAGCCATAAATTCACCAAATCCAAACACATACAATTTTGATATGAATTTTGATAATTTCAAAATAAACTATGATATTAAGATGGAATATGAAACACCACCCTTACAATAGGCCTGACACAGATCTTGAGCAGATTTTTTCCTCTCTGTCAACTTTTTAAAGAAGTTAGCAAACTGGCCCCGTCTAAAGCAAGTCTATAGTTTGACAGGTTTGTGATATAGTGTTGCGGTGATGTTTTCATGATAAGCTGTCAATCTAACAATATTTGGCGACGCAGTTGACTCAAATTGACCTCATGGGCTGTTTAAATGGGACCAATGTGACAAGTATTGCAAAAATCATGGAATTACTGTAAACATTAGAAAGTGCCACTTTAGTCAAGAAAAGGCAGTGATTGGGCCTTTAGACCATGATGAGCATGGGCCCATGTTGAACATGACCACTGACACAACCAAAGACACTGGAATATGAGAACAAATGCTTTTTTATTCTGTAGGAAAGCCCTGGGAAGTGAGCATTTGTCCTCAGCCAGTACAGTGTGGGAATTCAGTTACAGCCTCTTGAAATGTAAAATAAGGGAAACAGCCAGTAAAGAAATTAAGATAAACACAAGTATTGGAATATGCTGAGCTTAACGTTTGATGAATAAAACTAAAGACATTAGACAGCAAACATACACTGAGTTAAGACTGTAAACATCTCGCAAGACTCTGCATTACAGTATGAGGCGTTTTTCACAACTGTCAGAATTCAAAATAAAAATATAAATACTGATAAATACAATTGGCCTTCAAGCCAAACTTGTTAACCTCTGAGTGATTCTGGAGCTGCATTTTAAATGTCCAGTCTGTCTTGAGGAAATAAATGGTTTGTGTGAACCAGCAATTTACAAAATTTCCAAAACCAAACAAGGACCCTATATTGACTGAGCGTTTAAAACCTTTAATTTTGAATTTAATCAATGAAACTGCTTACATATTTGTAACGACTTGCAAAAGAATATGAATTTGTTTGTCACAACTGTGTAAAACAATAGTATCCTGTGACCCAGAATCAAGTTGATTTAGTGACAACAAAAATTGAGAAATGTCACATACATCAATCACATTTCAGTAAAATCAATGAACAATAAATAAATAGTGACAACAGATAAGCCAGACTTCACACCACTAGAAACAGAAACAAGTCCTTCCTTTATCCTTTCTCCTGCTTCCAGGTTCAAACTGTTTCTATTTTCAAATGTTACAACATGGACATCAGTGGCAGAAGCTACCTTCCTTAATGCAGCTGTGAAAACCAGTCTACTGTTAAAGACAATGAGATGGTTCGTTTAATTTTCACCTACATAGAATTGTCTTCTCTCTAGATGCATATGTGCATTAGACCAAAGAGTTATTACTACTGAATGTTCATATCACACACACGACTAAAACTGTGAGGAGACTCGAGATCAAGGGTTCCATTTATTCAAAACAAAGTACACTTCAGAAAGATGGTTTATATCATTACATACAAATCTTCAATAGAACTACAGCAAACTTTTCTGTAAAAAATACAAGATAAGATTTTATAATGCACTATACAATTATACAGCTCCCCACGAACCTAGCTGTGACAAACACTGGGGTGACCTAGCAATTAAGGAAGCCGTACTTCAGATGGAGGCCTTGGGCTCAATTCCACATGATGGCCAGCACCCCCCCCCACACACACACCCAAGACATTGAATCCCTTCAAGTTCCTCAAATGCCATCCTGCAACTGGCCCCGACCTTCCTGGACTGGGAAAAGTGGAAAAAGAATCTCCTCGGGATGTGGGGGGAATGACGAGTAAAGCGTCACATTTACATCAACTATGCATGGACGAGCTTTTTGTGTCTTTTTAGGCCGTGCAAGCTTGAAAATCCTTTAGCACATGTAGCACAAACATACGGCCTCTCCCCGGTATGGGTTCGCATGTGCAGGGTGAGGAAACATGACTGCACAAAGGCCTTTTCACACACGCTGCACTTGTACGGTCTTTCTCCGGTATGGTATCGATTATGTATCTTCAGTTCTGCAGCGGATCTGAAAGATTTCTCGCAGTCGTCACACTTGAATGGCCTTTCACCCGTATGAATTAGCGTATGCCTCACCAGCGCATCTTTGCCAAAGAAGCCCTTTCCGCAGTGCTCGCATGGGTGCCGTAACCCTTTGTGATGGTAGTTATCATGTTTCAGAAGGCATCTCCGGGATGTGAAGGTCTTCGAGCACTGGGAGCAACTGAAAATGGATGCAGGTTTCTCAGGTATGGTTATACCAGATTTATGTACACGCTCTACATGCCTGGTCAACGTTACACTATGCCTGAATTTCTTCCCACATTCCCAGCAAAGGAATGGATACGCTTTAGTGTGTTTTTTCTGGTGTTCCAGTAGGTCAGAGTAGGATCTGAATCTTTTAGTGCAAGTAGGGCATTGAAACGGTTGGTGACCGGTGTGTTTCCACTCGTGTCTGATGAAACGCTTCAAACTTTCAAAAACTGCCAGACAGTGGGTGCAAGTGAATGGCCCGTTGGGGTTATGAACATCAATGTAGTGCTTATGCAGAGCCTTAAACACAGGGAAGTTCTCATCACACAGGTTACACTGAAATGGTGTGTGGGAAATCTTGTGCAACTCCAATGCTTCGGTGTCACGCACTAATTTCATGCACATCTCACAGTACAGTGGGTTGTGAGTTTGTTTGTGGGATTCCAGAGTTGACTTGTACTTGAACGCCTTGTCACATTCGTCGCATTTGAAACACTGCTTAACATCCTCTGCTTTCTCGGGATCGACCTGCTGCTCGTTGTAACAGATATTTCTTAAGTGGAACCTAAAAGTCTGCTTGCACTTAAACTCGGCACCACAGTGAGGACAGTAGAAGGGACCTTCTGGTGAATTCTTGTCTCCTTCAGGGCTTTTATCATCAGATGGCCACTCCTCATCAGATGCTGCACCAGGGGCCGTGCTGGATGACTGCTCTCCTTCAGCTGCTGTTTCCTTGCTTGTCTCTAGCTCCTTTGCTTTTTTGCCACTCTTCTGTTTTGTCGGGCTCTGACTTGAACACTTATGTTGCTGCAAGTAACGTGAGGTCTTGTAAAACCTTTTACATTCAGGACAGGAATAAGGCAGCTGTGTTGAGTGCCGATTCATGTGTCGCTGTAAGAATTTGGCGCGACTAACCACCTTGCCACATACTTTGCAGGTTCTCTGGTCCATGGTATTGCTCTTGGCTGATCCTTGGGATCTGGGTAACTTTTTAGGGCTGCTGCTGCTACTAGTACCTCCCTGTGTCTTGACTGTTTTCCTTCTTTGCGACAGATATCTCTTCATCTTAAGCCCCCGGTTCCTTCGCTCTGGTCTGGACTGTGAAGACATGTCAGCCTTCTCCACAAGGATGACATGCTCTGCATCCTCTTGTGGATCCCCTTCTCCACTTCTTATTTCAAAGACTGCTCTTGTGGAGCGTTTCTTTGCTCTTTCCTGTCTGTTGCCCTTCCTCCCTGTGTTATCTTTGGCACTTTTCACAAGCCCATCAAGTGGCATTGCTTTGCCATCTTCTCCAATGACCATCACTCCGGCCTCTTCATTCTCCGCTATCTCACTCTCAACATGCTCCATGTCTTCAACTTGGTCTGTAACCAACTCAGCATCGCCATCTGACTTCATGCCACTGCTTACACCAAACCACTGGTTTTGCACATCTTCCACTGGGGTCTCAGTTCCCTCCACATACATCTCTTTACCCTCAGATTCCACTTCCATCTCTGTGCAGACTGTATACACAAGGCCACTCTCTGCATCTGTTTCTGTTTGTTCATTGACTATCACAACTCTTTCCACAGGAGGGAGACACAGGGCTGACAAGATGCAGCTGTCAACGACATAAGAGTCTGAAAAGAGACAAGGAAATTGCAGTGTTAATATTAGCATACTTCAGATTCAGAGTTAAAGAAATGAGAATAAAACAATCCACATAGATCGATGTGCTTTCCACTACACCATCCTATCAGATTATAATAAATGCCAGTGCTGTTACTAAGGACACTGGTATTGAAAGAAAACAAACTGGCATTTAGTATACCCATGTGTGCAAAGATTGATTGTGAAAAGCTCACCATTGTCCTCTAACTGGTTGAGGTCTTTTTGATTCTCCAGCAAAGTTTTGAGCTCCTCACGATGAGCCACAGACTCCATACATTCATTGAGAACAGACGAAGCATCACTGAGTAGAGATGCAATCTGAGAAAAATATGAAATTTACCATGAGGCTACAGCAAATTCATTTACTCACATAAATGTAAATACAGCAATCCCTAAATTCTTAAAATGTCTTTGTAATGTCTTTTAGTGTTTTATATTTTCAGTTTACCTGCTGTAGGGTTTGAGTGGGAAGAAGCTTTTCAAGTCTGGAGAGAAACAGCCACATCAGTGTCTGTATTGCTTTGTCATACATGGGGCCAAATTCTTCTGGGAACACATCCTAAAGTTTATAGAAAAATAACCAAAGATGTAACGTCTGTACTGACACAAGAAATGAGAATGCATTATGAGCAAAACATGCATACAATGTTTTCTTGGATTATTTACACTGCTGCTTATGACAAGCAAGAGAGGTGTAATGAGGTCATATTCAGAGAGAAAAAAAGCCACACAGAACACTTGCCTGGAAAAAGTTTGCCCTCTCCTCGGGATCTCTCAGCAGATTTTGTACCAGGCCAAGAAAATGAGAATCAGACACTTCCAGATCTGTATTATCAGTCTGCAACAAAAAAGGTGGTTCAGAATGGCAGATTTTACTTTAGTGAGTTGTAAAGCTAGCATGAGTGTGGCATGTGTTTTTAGTTTCATCATTAATACTGACTATAGCTGGGATGTCAGCAGCACAATGCAAAGGGAAATAATGAGAGATACATAACAGAGTAAGGATGATCTCCACTTGAAATTAGGGGGACTGTGAACAAATCTAAAATTCCGTGGGGGTAATCCCTTAAACGTTTCATCACATACTTCATTTGTTGACTACAGTTCAGGTTTAGACTCACCTCTACATTCCACAGAGATCTGAGGTTCTGCATTCGGTCCAGATGTGGCTGAATGATCTGGAGGTCAGCAGTTGCCTCAGCGCGACACAACTCTAGGATCAGCTATAATCAAAGTAGTAACAGTAATAATTAACCACTGATTATGAGAAAAGGAAGCATGGAGCTCATCTCCCACTGTATTGTTCCCATTAAGCCAGGGTCCAAATTCACTTCCATCAAGCACTAGGGGCACAAAACACTACAATTTAGGATTTTCAATGTTAATGTCACAATACCATACTCTATTTGTGTCACAACGTATTCGTACTGAGCTTTAATTGTACATTATATCCACACACACTACTATGCAACTTGGTTATTAACAATAAAAATCATATAAAAACAGCGCAATGGCACATAAACATATCCTAAGGAGAACAGAAAAACAAAACTAATGCACAAAATCTAAAGAACGGCAACTTTCAACATCTTGGAGTGCTGCCACTGATTATGGTTAAGGTTGCTGCAAAAATTTCAACTGTGTCAGAACAAGATCATTTAAACAGAATACAGTTTCCCCAAAGCAAACAGCTGTTCAAACAGAAAATTATTTCTTTATTTTCTTTAGTTCTGTTTCACCGTCTTCTGTAACTGGCACTGAATTTTGCTGGACTCGTCTTGACTCCACTGTCTTGTGCCTGGACTTTGACAGGACAATCGCATGTATCTGTGCAACCTCAGCACCCTCCTTACATTTGTCTATAGTTTAGTCTGGTGTTTAAATAACAAGGGAACAAAAGATATAGATGATACAAGTTTAATTTCTGAAACACTGTACTGCACAAAATGGTTCAGAAAGTTTGATTCCGTATTGATAGTTTTACACCCATACCAAGGACCAAATGCAGGTCAACTGTTTTGGCAAGTCTCTGCCAATACACCGTCTGGGAGTATTGCAGCTGTATAGTATTCTATGTATTATGTCGAGAGCAGAAACACTTTCACAACATTTGATAAGTGTTGTTGATTAACATAATTAAACGTCAATCCTTATTCTTCTTTACTGTATCAGCGTTCCTGCTTCAATAACCCAATTTTCCTCCAGAGAACATTTTCATCATTTTTAACCTTTGCAACAGCTTTGAAAAACATGAACAGTGACTCTTCCCTCTCTGTCTCTTCCTCACCCGTGCTCTGAGACCCAAAATGAGCTCAGCCCTCTGTCTCGTGGTGAGGAGCTCAGGAACAATCTCCGTGACCATGAACACAAACTCCTCGAGCATCCCATAATCAGCCACGACTCTCTGCTGGATGGTTTGCCAGATCGCCGCTGAGACCAGTCGAAGTGGTGGGACCATCAGGCGCAGACAGGCGAGGGGGAGGGAAGGACCTGGACATACACACATAAACAGGACTATGTAAACAATATCCATGTGTAGTCTTTATGTGACACAATATCACACAACTGCTACTGGGGGTTTCTCATGGAAATTCAACTGGACTTAGTTATATGTCTAGAAGACGTTTCATCCCTTATCCAAGTGGCTTCATCAGTTCATGCTGTTCATTAGACTAGTCTGGTAGTCTAACTAACTGGTGGGGAGCTCAGGTATTTAACCTCACCAGTTAGTTTAGACTAGTCTAATGAACAGCATTAACTGATGAAGCCACTTGGATAAGGGGCGAAACGTCTTCTAGTCATATAACTAAGTCCAGTTGACCTGATTCAATTTCCATGAGATGCCTATGACCTGGATGAATGAGAATGTGCACAGACATACTCGGGGTTTATTTGCCGTGCACTTTTATGGGTTATATAGAGGACATAACGAAAAACCTCAAGTAAGATCGCTGATAAAATATGATGCATAATCATTAGGAACAACTCTTCAATTTGGCATACATCCAGTGAAAACTAATTTAAACAGTCTATACATTTCATTTATATTAAAAAAAAAAAAAAATTCTTCCATCATTTACTGATTGGAGGGAATGCATAATACATTATAAAAATATGAATATAACGTGTAAATACCAATCTGTGACCCAAGGCTAGGTGCTAGAGGTCTGTGTAAGCAATATTTTCGGTTATGTGTTTAAGCTTTAATGTTTAATTAGTCTAACTAAATGTCTGATAGGCAGCGGCTGCGTTACCCTATAGCATGATGTATAATTTTGTAAACCCTGGACTGTCTTTGGCTTCTTCTCCTGCGTGCATCACCTCCATCTCAATGACTAATCAAAACACTTGTTCACCGAGTTCATACAAACGGTACCGGACCGCAATAAGGGGGTCCATTACCGGACAGAGTGTTATAGATGTGGCGAGGTTCCGGCTGTCCCAGAAAGAACACTTAAACGCTAATTAAGCGCAAATGAAATACGAATAACGTACTTGTAAAGCGATGTGACATTATTTAGTGCTCTGTCAAGTAACCGTCGTAGGTTTTTTCAAGCGACGGACGATAGCCAATGCAACACACAAGCCACTGAGCCGAGCCGACAGGTTCCATTATCGGACACGGCGTCAAGACAATACTTTATGATTAACGTTACAGCTTCGCTTTAAAACCACTGCATCATATTATATCATATCATCGAATGGTGGATTTTAAAAGGGTGAGAGCTTCCACGAATTCACACTAACGCTTTACGTTGGGAGCTCGGAAAAAAAACACAAGAGCCAGTGCAATGTCGGTGTTAGCATGACCACTTTACACGCATCTCGGTGTGAAATGTCACAATAAATGTCATATCGGTTGGTCACACTGAAGCTGTTATCATTTTGCCTGCGGGTTTGTTAGGGGGCGTCGCCCGGTTTACTCGAAATACATTCATGGTATGGCTCCTGTCCGATAAATGAGCTCGCCCTGGCCTGTCGGATTTTAGCTAGATGCTAAGCTAACAGTTAGCACACGTCCCCAAACGACGACTCGCAGGCTTCGCCGCCGCCAACATGAACTGGCCACTCATAGAAATGAACCGACTAACGACAGAAGGAACTAGTACACAGGATTATGGAGGTCATTCAGTCTGTTTACCGGCAATACCCGCGTTCACGTTGAAACGTTTGACACCGAGCTAGCGAGTAATGCTATTCCCGCGCGCGGGCTGCGACGCGGCCTGTCTCCAACTGTTTGTACTCACCAGATAACTCAGAAATATCTCCGTCCATCCTGCGCGTTCCCTGACGTTACATTACACTGTCAAAAAATACCAAGCAATGCGCGACCAAACGCTCACAAAACGCTAAGGTAAATACTCCAATGTTGTTGACATCCGAGAGCAGAATCACAGACGATTGTAGTACGTATGATCTTGTTCGGTTGTCTGTTCCGTCCGGCACAGTCGTCCGGCAAAATGCGGTGCGGCTTTGATTAGTTCCGCTTACATTAGTTCCAACAATGACACTGATGCATCACGTCCAACCCCTTTGTTCATCTGGAAATTTAATATTACCCTCCTTATAGATAAAAGTACACAAGTTAACCTGTAACAAGTGTAGTAGACATTTGTATATTATTATTATTATTATTATTATTATTACACAGTGATGTAAAAGGACATTTCACAAAATTTAAACACGATAATATTCTGTCCATGAACTAAAATACAGTGTGGAGTGTTGCCCATTGATCTAGTTAACACAAGCAGGTGAAACTATGAAGGTTGGGGCATTATGTGGGCACCACAGACAAGCTTAGGTATGTATCATAAGTTGATGTAAATAGTTAATATAACAGACAACTCAAAAATGAGCAGACATGGAAGAGGACTAACTTTCACAGTTTCTCCAAATTTCCAGATTGAATTCTCCGGGGACTCTTGTATGCTAACATGTTAAAATACACAACTACGTAAATAATTAATAACTTTTCAATGAGGTGTACAGTCTACCATTAACATCCACATCAAATGGGAGATGAGAAGCAGAAAACAGTCTCTCACGGTTCCAAACACCGCATTACAAAACATGGAATCAACACACAACATTTTTAAATTCAAACTATGTTCCTTCAGTCAGTCACTAATAAGGCATTACTTTCTTCCAGCTGCCGTTTAGAGAGCACTGAATTACACAAGTCATTCTACTGCACTGTTCATAGGTCTAAAGCAATAGAAGAAGAAGAAATTAGTACCTTATTATGAAATGTAGACTTAGAAGATTGCATTTTCCTACAATGGAATCTCCTCGAATGTCAAGAATTATCAATGACAAAAAAGGAAAGTAAACATACCACAACAGGCACCTGTCATTGAAGAGATTTTTCTCATACCCTATCTATTTTTTAATATGTCAATGAATATGACAAGGAAAACAAAGTATTTCCGCATAGAGCAATCTTGCATCTGAAACCAACTCTCTATGTGGGTTATGTTTGAAAATGACAACCGGCATTTAACAAGCACTATTTTTGAAGTTCCACCTCATGGTATCATCAAAGAATTAAATATGTAACAAACAAGATTCGCAACCCGTTCTCCTGAGGGATCGACATGTACAACACAATCCAGATTAGCCAAGGGTTCAGTGAAGTAGGACTACTCGATGTCAAATGTATGCATGAGCTTTTTGTGTCTTTTCATGCTGTAAAGGGTTGGAAAAGCTTTGCCGCAGAGGGAGCAAATGTACGGCTTCTCGCCTGAGTGTGTTCGTGCATGTGTCTTCAGTAAACAGGACATTATAAAGCCCCTCCCACAGACATTGCACTTAAATGGCCGCTCTTCAGTGTGGTACTGCATGACATGCCTCTTCATTTCAGCAGTCGATCTGAAGTGCTTGTCACATTCAGGCATTTGGCACTTGTAAGGCTTCTCTCCCGTGTGGATCAGCTTATGTCTACCCATCGCCGATGAGGAGAACAGCTTCCCGCAGTACAAACATGGGTAACGGAACAGCTCCTGTAGGTGTTTGCTCTTCTCGTGTTTTTTCAGGGCTCCTTTCTCTTTGAAGGATTTCTCGCAGAGGGAACACGAGTACCGCCTCTCGTCCCGAGACTGGCTGTGGAGAAAATTTAAGTGCCGTCGCAAGTTGGACCTGCAGGAGAAGGCCTTGCCGCAATCTGCGCAGAGGAAGGGTTTCTCTCTCGTGTGAACTCTCAGATGGGACACGAGATCGGCGTCGTGTTTGAATCTCATGTGGCACTGAGCGCACTGGAACGGAAGTCGACCCGTGTGCTTCCACTCGTGCCCGATGAAGTAACGCAGCTTGGAGAAACTTTTCGGACAGTGGTTGCATTTGAAGGGTCTGCTGAGTTTGTGCACGTTTTCGTAATGCCTCGCCAAGGGCTTATAAAGACGGAAGTTCTCCTCACACAGGGTGCACTGAAACGGCGTGTGAGAGGCCTTGTGCCTTGCTAACGTCTCTGGATCTCGCAGCACCTTCCTGCACACCTCGCAGTACAGCTGGTTGTGCGTCCTTTTGTGCTCGTCCAGGGACAGTTTGTACCTGAACGCCTTTTCACATTCGTTGCACTTGAAAAGAGTTTGCGCCTCCTCTGCCTCTTCCGGATCGACCTGCTGCTGATCGTAGCAGGTTCTCCTTAAATGCAACCTCAGCGAGGACAAGATTGTGAACTTGGTGTCACAGCGGGGGCAGGCATAATCTCCGTTTGGAAAATGGGTTTTCATGTGCGCATTCATGTTCGCCTGCACTTGCTCCTTGCAAATGCAGCATCGGCCTCTCCGTGTTGCAGAATGAGTCTTTCTTGCAGCGGCAGGTTTGATGTCTGAGGTGCCCTGTGCTTTGTCTAGGACTGTGAAATCCTCATCATGGACAGATGCCATGTTGGAAGGGTCCTCATCTGAGCAGTTGGACAATGAATCGTCCTCACTGGAATTGCTAACAGGAGCCAAATTGGTAAGGTCCTTGTATGTGGTGATTGAATCCTCCACATCAAAACCCTCAACAGGAGCCCCACTGGATGCCTTGGCGCTGGATTGAGATGTTTTAGTTTGAGTATATCTCTCTGAGGTAGCTGTTTTTAAGGTAGACATGGTTTTGTGCGCAGGGCGTTCCCCTCCATAAAGTCGTCGTTTCTCTTGCAACAGAATCATTTTCATCTTCAGCCCTCGATTTCGTCTCACAGGTCGAGACTGCAAAGACACTGGCATGTCAAGCCTTTTCACCAGCACTCTGCATTCTTTCTGAGGTAGAGACCTGTCCTTGACTTGAGTAGGTAAAGTCCTTGTGTTTTTATTTCTTGTTACTTCTCCCAAAAGCACAGAGGTTCCATCTTTAACTTTTCTCTCACTTTTTTTAACACCCTCAGCTGTGTCCTTCTCTAGCTGTCTTACATGTAGTAACGCTGCAGATTCCTTCTCCATTCCTGATTTAAATGAAGGCGTGTGATGCACAACGTAGGATTCTGATTGCGCCTTTTCCGTCAACACTGTTTCAACAGAGGAGAGTTTAAGAGCTGAGATAATACAGGTGCCATCCACGGAACCATCTGAAAAGAAGAAAAAGATTTTTAGTCAAACCAGGGACAAAAAGCGACAAATAAAACAAATCCATGATTTAAAAAGGCTTGCCATTGTGATCCAGCTGGCTGAGGTCTTTCTGATGCTGCAGCAGAGTCTTAACCTCCTCGCAGTTCGACACAGACTCCATACACTCCTCCAGCGCAGAGGACACATCAGCAAACATGGAGGCAATCTTGAATGAACGAGGAAAAACAAGATTGCAAGACATGCAAAAGAAATGCAGCTCATCTACAAAAAAAAAAAAAAACAAGCTTCAGAAGTCACTGAAATAGATAGAAAAGTGTGTACTTATGGTGTGTTCAGTTTTGTTGATCTACCTGTTGGAAGGTCTGATGAGAGAGAAACTTTTCAAGTCTTGACAGAAAGAGCCACATCAAGTTATGTAGAGCCTCGTCATATTTTGGCCCAAATTCTTTAGGAAACACATTCTGGAGAACAAGAACATATGTTTTGATCAACTCTTTAACAAAACATGAAAATATACAAGATCAAGCATAAACATGTGCAAGGATATTAATCATAAACACAGCAAGTTCAAAACGCTACTCTAATACTGACCAGGAAGAAGTGTTCTCTCTCTTGGGGCTTTTTCAACAAATTGTGAACTTGATCTGCAAAGTCTGAGAGGGGCGGCTCTGTATTTGTAGCACCAGCCTGCAAAAACAGCACAAACCTTTACAGAGAAGGAGACAAGTAGTAGCCTGCTGTTTGCCAGACCAGTTTGCAAATGCAAATTAATCTGGAACCCCTCAAATCATTTCTAACTTTGTTGGGGTGTTATCAGTGGTCACAAACCAAAATGCCTCTACAACCAATCAGAGTGGTGACACGTGTGACAAGGCGCTGAGCAAGTGTTGAGTGTCAAGGACGCTCCTCATCGTATCAGTCAGTCATCGTATCAAACCCGCCCAGTATGAGATAAACAGTTGTTATTGGCTCAAACTAGCCCAGGTCAGTTTGAAATCTGTCTGAATGGGAGGGAGGGGCAGACCAATCTGCTAGAGCAAATAACATGAGCTCGCAGTTTTGTCTGGTTCCCAGGCCAGATAAGCAGACATATTGTAAAGTTTATGGTAGGTTTTAAAGAGGCATACATCTCACCGCAACAAAACATTAATGATTTTCATTTTCATGTTGATTCTGAAGGCTTTGAACTCACCTCCAACAGCCATGATGCAGTGAGGCTGTGCATCCTGTCCAAATGTGTCTGAATAATCTCAAAGTGAGCAGTTTCCTCAAAGTGACATAACTCCAAGATCAGCTGAAACCACAATACAAAAGTGTTACATGGCCACAGTGACAGAGAACACTTTACTTTTTGAAAAACAAACAGTTAAACATAGTTAACTGCTACAGAGAGTTTTTGGTAATGGACTATCCTATTAATGCTGACCCGCGCTCTCAGGCCTAAGATGAGCTGGGCTCTCTGTCTGCTGGTGAGGAGCTCTGGGACAACATCCGTAACCATGGAAACAAACTCCTCCAGCATCCCATAGTCGGACACAACTTTCTGTTGGATGGTCTGCCAAACGGCTGCGGAGACTAGTTGAAACGGCGGAACCAGGAGGCGCAGACAGGAGAGGGGAAGAGAAGGATCTGGATGAAAACAGATGTACCTTTATGTAGTTCAATAGAGATATACACTACTCACAAAAAGTTAGGGATATTCGGCTTTCGGATGAAATTTCAGGATGAACCTAAAATGCATTATAACCTTTACAGGTGAACTTAATGTGACCTTCTGTAAACTTTTGAATGCACATGTCCAACTGTTCAATGTTTCAGTACTTTTTACACAAGTTGCTGTTCTCTAACAAGGCATTTAACGGCAAAATTCACATCAGGTGTTTGATGCTCCAGCTCATCGAGGTCGTATCATTAGGGAACGGCTGCTGGAGACTGGGGTACCTCAAATGGAGTGGCCTGCACTTTCTCAGACCTGAATCCCATAGAAAACCTATGAGATCAGCTGAGTCGCCGTGTAGAAGCTCGGAGCTCTGTACCCCAGAACCTCAATGTCCTGAGGGCCGCCCTTCAAGAAGAGTGGGATGCCATGCCTCAGCAGACAATAAGTCGACTTGTGAACAGCATGAGACGTCGTCAAGCTGTAATTGATGCTCAAGGGCACAGGACAAGTTATTGACACTGACATTTTTTGTTGTGGTATACCCACCACTGTTGTTGGCTTTTGTTTCAAGAAATTGTTTGAGATGAGGAAATCACCAGTGTATGCTTCTACTTAAATGCCCTACTTTCATGATATAATATCACTGTAGTGTGAACATTTTACATTTTCTATAAATTTCACCCAAAAGCCAAATATCCAAGTGTATATATAAACTGTTTGGAGTAACATGAGGCTAATAGATATTGGGGGGGAAAAACATTTTGGGGTGAACTATTCCACTGACCCACAGCCAAAAGAATGAACCTGACAGGTTTTAAGCTGAAACCCCATTTAAAAATGTTGTGTTTAAAGTGATCCTGCTGACTGGCCAATGTACACACCTGACATAACATCATTTAACCCTTTTAGCAATCGTTACGGTAAATTTTGTTTAATTCGGCTTACAAATAACCCACCAATGACCATTGTATTTCCATAAAACTTGGGCTTTAATATCTGGATCCCATTACTCGCCGCAGCCAGTTGCGATTTTGGTGAAAGACCGAGTGGTGAGCCACATCTTTAGTTGTAATCGCTGTTGAAATGAGTGTCCTGCGTATCGGATACACGCCGCATCATAAAGTGGATCCTAACAATTCAATTCATATCGTCAGTCATGTTGTGCGAGGTCTGTATGTTTGCCAGAAACCATATCAAGTGTTTATAACAGTCTGTCAATGGTGCTCCCTCTGCACACAGGACAAACACTTGAATACCTCCCAGTCGTTTCTAGATCCTTGACTAGGAAACCTTACTGCAGGTAAGTTAGTGTGTAAGGCGAGGAAAACACATGTATTCGTCATATTTGCCCATGTCTTACTCACAGTTTCCACTTGAAATGTGATCTTCCATCCTAGTCTCTCACTGTAGACAACTACAACATGTCCATAAACGCTGGTAACAAGTCAATCGTCGCATTTTGGAAGTCAACAATCCTCCCCCCTGTATTTTTCTTTTTCTTTTTTTTTTTTTTTTTTAACTGGAGAAAAACTCTTGTTCCGTCTGTCATTTTGATCCGGGATGCCCCAAACCGTGCCGGAGCAGGTCTCGCAGTTTTATTGCACGACCCTGAGCAGTTCACATTAAACCGTAAACCATAAATATAACAATCAATATTGCATTTAAATAACTGCGCTATTTAATCCGCTTTTTTTTATTTTTTTTTTATTTTTTTTTTTTTAATGAAACGACAAGGAACTTATAGGCCGGAACCATAAGCAACCATTTGCAACAATTCCAAGACGAGACGGCTTTATGGTCACACCACGCAGGAAGTCTTGATCACGCTGTAAATATTCAAAACCGTTACTGGTATATGTAAAGTGTAATTTGTAACAATAACGATTTAGTTAAAAAAAAAAGAAAGAAAGAAAGAAAACATGCACGGGCTTAGTCATAAAGGAGGAGGTAACAAATGTGTTGATTAAAAAAAAAAAATAAGCAGCCTTTGTAGAAAAGAAATGGATAGCTGATTTTTTTTATGAATGTATTATGGAATTATATGAAACATGTGTATAATGTAATAACATCGATATTATGGCTCTGCTGTGCTGTAAGACAGAGTTTCTCTTGATTCAGACACCAAGCAGCTGATTATAGCACAGCTGAGATCTGACACTGCTCTGGATTTTTGTATTATTTTCATATTATGCATTTTTTTTTTCCTTTTTCCCTCCCAGATCCTCCACTTCCCCTCACTTCCTTGCGCCTCCTGGTCCCACCACTTCGACTGGCCTCGGCCGCAATCTGGCAGACCGTCCGGCACAACGTCGTGACTGATTACGGATTGCTTGAGGAGTTCATCAGCATGACCACCGAGATCGTTCCAGACCTCCTGGATCCCTGCCAGAGAGCTCTGCTGCTCCTAGGCCTTCGAGCGAGGGTGAGTAAGTGAGGGAGGGAGGTGGACGGGAAAACAAAAACACTGGGATCACTTCTTCATATCTGAAGGGTTGTGTGATGAACTGGTGGCAAATTGGGCTGGTTAGAGAGCTTACATTCTGTTACTTAGTACGTGGAATTAAAACAAAATAATACACAACAACGGCATATCGGTGGCTGTCAACATCCCTCCTCACCGATTTCTTTTGTCGGTCTTTAGGTTGTTTTGGAGCTTTGTCACTCGGAGCCCATCGCCGACCTGCGCACAATCCAGCCGCATCTGGACAGGATCCAGACCCTCATGGCAAGCTGGGGCAAAGAGGTCTACCTTCTTTTGTCATTGGATGAAACCCGATAATGTCAGGTTAAATTAGTAGGTTGATTTTAAGGTTTATGTGTCACGGATGTGTCTGTGTTGCAGGTCACGAGTGCAGAGGAGCAGTTGCCCAAATCAAGCCTCTTAGGATTGATTCCGATCTTGTTGAAAGAGCAAGATCAAAAAAGCCGGTGCTTCTTTCAGGTCTGTGCGTTGAGAGCTGCATAAGCACCGGCGCCAAACTTTCTCTTACTTTGTATTTGTGCTGGATTCTCTCCGACTCCCATTGTATTTCATTTCTAGGATGTTTTTCCCGTGGAGGTTCGGCTCAAGTATGACAGCGCTCTACAAACGCTTGTGTGGCACTTCTTATCAAGGCTTGAGAAGCTGCTGCAAGTGCCGCAACTCCGGGAGGTAAAAATAGCAGCGCGGTTTTCTTTGTAATCATGTCCCAGATTCATAACAGTGTCAGAACTGCAGGATTCTTGTGAGGCTGGGATTCTGTGTCACTAACCCTAAGAGTCTCATTGGTCTCCCCGTAAACAATCCAAACCCAGCATTTAGTTCCATAAAGCGACGCCACTGAGACTCGTTCACATGTGGAAATCTTCAAGAAACTAAGAAGTGGCTCACACTCACTGATCAATCTTCATTATTTTTCCTCTTCTGTGTCTTGTACTAGTTATAGAATGTGACCTAATTTTCCAAAATATTGACTAAGTGACCTATTTAGTTGACCCTCGTCCCAACCAGCGTTGTAAGAATAATCCTGCTTGTGAGTTCTGTTCTGTTCAAGACTTCCACAGCCTCAGTAGACTCCATGTTCAGTTCATCTACTCGATAGTTATTCTTGTACTTCTCATTGGCAGGTTGCCTCCCTTCTCAGTGATGTTCCTTCTGTTCTGGAGGAATGTTTTGTGTCTGTCTCTGATCTTCAGGAGCTTAAGTCCCTGTTGTTGTATCAAAAAAACGTCAGCCAGTTGGAGGACAATGGTAAGCCTTTCTGAGTTATCAAAATGTATCGTGTAAGAAAATGCAACTGTGTTTCAGCACGATAAAATGTTTGGTTTCCGTTTCCTCTGTTCTCCAGATGTCGATTTTTCCTCTTGTGGTGACTGCATCCTAAGAGCTCTCAGTTTTCCTCATATGGAGGAAATTGTGACTGTGAATGAGCCGACAGCAACAGGAGAACATGTAGGGCCCGTCAGTGATGAGTTCACTGATGGACGTAGCTGTGATGCAGCGGTGACTGCGGGACTGAGAATATGCATTGGTGATGTAGAGCAAATACAGCAAAGCAGAACAGAAGGACATGCGGAAACCAGCAAACAACCAGTTCACATTGATGACACAGCTGAAAATGTTGATACGTTTTTTGACACTGCAGAAAACAGTGAGGACACCGACCCCGTGACCAGTGAGCAGGATACTATTAAGGAAAGGGACCTAAATAATGTAAATTCTACTGAAGACACTAGATCCAGTGACATTGAAAGTGAAGATGCTGGAGAAAAGGTGGAAGTCTGCAAAACACCGATAGTTGTCGGGGAGGACAAAATTGCAGAACCTTTTGGACTGATGGCAAGTAATGTAAAGGACTTAAGAAATAAATCTGAAGATGATGACACAGCTAAATCCAAACAGCAACAGAAGAACCAGGATGTAACTAGTATGCCTACATTGTTGCTGTTCAGATCAGAGAGACCAAACAGGGGTTTGAAGATGAAGACATTCCTAGCTCAAGGAAGGAAACCAGTCAAAATGCATCTTCTTGACAGCGTAAACAGTCGACCTTTAAGTCTCGCTTCAGATGCTGAACAACGTCAGTGTGCTCGCGCAAAGCAGCAGACATACCCGTGTCACAGATGTGGGAAATATTTGCAAAGTCATTTGAAATTGAAGAGACACGTGCGCAGCTTTTGCAGCGACGTGGGGAGGAAAAGCACAGTATTCAAATGCACCGTATGTGGCAAGACTTTTCCTCGTGCTGCGCAAGTAAAGTGCCACATGATATCGCACTCCAGTGAGCGTCCCTATCATTGCAGCAATTGTGAGAGGTCTTTTAAGCACTTAAGCAGCATGAAGGCTCATGAAGAAGCGTGTAAATATGCCAGCCAGCAGCAGGGGGAGCTTTCCTCTAGAGGACATGGTAGCACTACAGCAGACAATACCTCAGATCCACACCAGTTACTGTTGTCTACAAAATGCTTGCAGGGTGATAATTTGAAGGCTGTCCATCATGATGCAGAAACCTCTGACCCTTTTAACCGCATCTTCCAGGTTTTGCCACAACCCAACATGAATGTTGATGCACAGGAACGGGAAGCTGAGACACTTCTTGGTTCTCTCGCACAGTCAGCATGCACTGAGGCAATACGGAGCTCTGAGGAAATAGCACAACATAAAATGACTCACTCAAGTGATGTTATCTATAATTGCGGCAACTGCCAGAAGACTTACAAGTATTTCAGAAACTTTCAGAAACACAAGGACTTATGTGAGAAAGATACCAATCAGAATTGGGAAGAAAATGAACCCGAGGCTGCTCATGAAACAATTGAAAAATGGTCATCTGAAAAAGGAGAAAGTGTCAGTGGTGTTCCCATTAAGGCATCTTCTACAAGCCAGTTGTCGCCAAGTGGGACCAAACTGGAAAGCAGTGAGTTGAAGAACACGGTGGATGGAAAAGCATGGCACTCAAGGCGCCCTCTGAACGAGAACCTGCTGTCTTCTCCCCACTGTGGCATCACATGTGAGACCAGAGGTGGACGGATGTGTCACGTGAGACAGATCCGCAAGGTGCGCTCGGTCAAGCACGATGAGTCACCGAAGCGAGTCGGGATCAAGAAAAGCTGCAAATGTGAAGAATGCGGGAAAGAGTTTGGGCTCAGATCGACGCTGAGAGCTCACAAACTCACCCACAACTCGCTTTACTGTGCTGCGTGTGGAAAAGTTTGCCCAGATGCTAAAACGCTGCATGCCCACAGTGTCACGCACAGGCCGGTCAGGTGCACCATGTGCGACAAGAGTTTCAACGTGGTACGCTTTCTCATCAAACACTATCTGGATGCCCATCGTTTCAGTGGACCGTTTGTTTGCGCACACTGCCGCAAAAGTTACAGTGAGTTAGGCGCTCTCATCAGACACGAGCGGACACACACGGGGGATCTTCCGTTCTGCTGTGCCAAGTGTCCCAAGAGATTCAACCGACATGTAGACCTCGTTTACCATGACAGGAAACACACAGGAGAGAAACGGTTCCTTTGCTGGGAGTGTGGTCGGGCGTTTAGCACCAATGAAATCCTGAAAAAGCACATGGAGCGCCACTCAGGCCAACACACACACTTCTCTTGCCCCCAGTGTAAGAGAACCTTCTGGACAAGAAAGGCAGTGGATGCTCATGTTCAGATACACCACAAAGGGATGCGGTTCCCTTGTTCACATTGCGGTAAGCTGTTCCTGAGTCGGTCCGCGTTACGGAGACACGACCTAATCCACACCGGGGAAAAGCCTTTTGTCTGCACCTACCAAGATTGTGCCAAGAGTTTCAGGTCAGGTGCTGAGCTGAGGATCCATACCAGGTATCACACGGGAGAGCGGCCTTTCAAGTGCCAGATCTGTGAGAAAGGCTTTGTTCAAGCGCACTACCTAACCATTCACTTGAGGAGTCACACACAGGAGAGGCCCTATGCGTGTCCCAACTGTGAGAGGCGATTCACCACATGCCACCAGCTCAACAGACACAAGCTGGTCCACACCGGGGAGAAACCCTTCAGGTGTGAGGTCTGTGATGAAGGATTCAGTCGCAGACACCGCCTCAAAGCTCATCAGGACAAATATCACAAATGAGAAAAGTGTCATGTTTCAGTGACAATAAAGGAGCGTAATGAACATTTCAGGACAATAATGTAGATTCAGTGGCAACATTGTAAGGGAACTTTGGTATTAGTTTCTGACCTGTTTTGGACATTTCAGAGGGACAGTATTAAAGAGCATGGTACATTTCACAAATACCATGTGTCTCAAGGCTTCTGAGTGGCCTACTTGTCTGACAGGATGCATGGAATGAAAAATATGTAACTAAGAAAAGTTAGGCTCAGGCCATCATGTATCTAAACAAGCTTAACAAGGTTCACCTTGATTTACCTCATTTCTTCTCAAATTAAAACACTATCAGCCTCGAGCCAGTATTTTTTGTATTGACTGTTAAAAAAAAAAAAAAAAAACATGATTAATCCCAAAAATGCACAACCTTATACCCTGTTCCTGTTCGCCTCTACAAGCAGCTCATATCACTGCCACTACATTATAGCAGTGTTTATTCATAGGTTATATGTTTGTGACAGTAGTGTCCAGTGTGCAAAAGTCTCAGGAGGAACTATATACCTTACCCCTCTGGTTAATTTGTTCTTTTTTGGCCGAGACACGATTATGTTCCAAAATATCAACAAAGCTGTTTTCAGAATACAAAACGATTGATAGCATTTCATTTATAAAAGTGTAATAATGTCATTCATATCATTTTATGAGTGAAAAAACTGTCTGTTGTTATGTGGAGGAGCCAAGGCTCACATTGGCGCATTCTGGTGGTGATAAATCCACCTTGGGAACAACAGACATGGCATTGCATCGCAGCTTCGGTCCTGCACTTCCAGTTAACGCTGGACATGCATGTTCTTCCTGCATATGTTCACTTCATTTTAACCACAGCACTGATACAAATGTTTCTCATAAAATCTTTATTTGTGGTGGCAACATCATGCAAAAGCTCCGCTAAGACAAAAAGAAAAAAAAAAAAAAAAAAAAAAAAAAAGAAAAAATAACTGGAATGATCTGCATGAAAAAATAAACAAAGGCAGATATGTCTGGATTACTGTTTTTGACTCTGATGTAACAATGTCCATAGGATTATGCTCATTTCCAACAACACGGTTTTCTGAGCTTATAATTATGCACATCATGTAGGCAATTCTATGGACATTGTTCATTGGAAACTGGAAAAAAAAAAAAAAAAAAAAAAAAAAAAAAAACACTGGTAACTACAAGACTTCTGTAGTGCTCATCCACATGTGATACCCTTCCAGTGAATTTACTCATAGAAACAATAAAGGAGCTTTTTGAAATGAATGGGCCAGGCATTTAAGTATAATTACAGGTGATATACCACAAATGGTGTAATGAATGGATTATTCAAATGAAGAGAAGCCATTTACAGCGATGGGGATGCATGGATCACGTTTCAATCCTTTGCCTCCACCGTTTGTCACAGCTTGGATTCCTCTCCTAATGAGCACTCTGCTCATGTGTGGACATAAAACAGGCAAAGGAAATCCATACTCGTGAATGAAAACATGTCTTTGGAGGCATCAGCACAAAAAATATATTTAACTCCATAGTTACAGGAAGTTCCATTCTCAACAAAAGAACTTGGAAGTCATATCATCTATATCAAATTTATGTTCTAACAAGGGCATGGAAAACTAAGAGATGGCCTTTATACATAGGAATGTAAATAAGGTCAAATTTAGGAGGGGAGGGGGACTTGCCTACCAAAGCTATGGGGATCCGATATTCCTGTGAAACTTATTCAGAAAAAAAAACAATGCACATTTATTTAGATTGCAAATACTATTACAAACGATTGAATCAATAATATCCCACCACAAGAAGTCCCCTTCAATATCATACAGTGCCAAATCATAGGCAATTTTACATTTTCAGCTCATATTCACTAATGTGTGTCAAATCGTAAGAGTACACATTTTTCATGTAGAAAACTTTTCTCACTTTTTTTTTTCTTCCTTTATACAGAGTAATAAAAAAAGTTAAGGCAAGATGCATCAAACAGAAATCCGAAGGCCACGGACCGGCCTCTGCAGATGTGCTCTGATTCCACTTGTTCTGGATCAGAAGAAGGTGCAGCTCCCATTCGCTCTCTGTCTCAGGCATCTTACGCTGGCGGGAGGGGGGGAGAGGAGGAAGTGGTTGCGGGGGGTGGATGGGTGGGAGGGGGGGCAGTGGTGTCCCCTACCAACGACCCCCCACCCCCCGGTTCCCCCTCTGTGAGTCTGCCAAAACACTCCTCTTTGGCACTTAGGCGGGCAGACTCAGCTTCTTTCCTTTCAGTACTGAAACGAGAGAGGACGGATTTATGTTTAACACAACGCAGAAACCATATGAGGGCACTCACCAAAATAAAAAGGTCTAACAATGATTTTTAGGTTCCTCAGAAAACAGTTCAAATAGTCACATACTTGTCAAAAATGTCTCAAAAATGTTGACAGATGCTCTGAGGTAAGGCAAGTTTAAAAGGATGTAAAAGAGAGGACGTAACTTATCTAGCAATCTAACGACAGACATTCCTCAGGTGGTCCGGAAAATGTTCCAAGTCAGTTTATGGGTGAGTACCACATTGGCTATCAGATTTGTTGAGCCAAGTGGATTCTAATGCTGAATTCTGATCAGATTCCACAGAAGTAGGAAAACGGTTCTGTATTTTGTAGATGACAAACTGACCTTGTCCACCCAAAGGTTATTTTGATAAGAGCCAGAGAGATTCCAGTACTGCTATGTCTTTGCGAGAGTAAAAGAAGCGGCAGCATGACTCACCTTTTGTTACATACAAATAGAAGAAGTCGCAGTAGAGGATGGTCTGAACCACCCCGGCGACGATGGCGATCATGTCGAAGAATCCCTCAAAGTAGAAGCGCCATATCCAGTTGATGAGGTAGAGGGCTCTGTAGAGTCCCAGGAAGAACAGGTAATGGGTGGTGATGGTCTCGGCCTCGCCGGTCTTGCTGATCATGAAAAGCTGGGGCAAGATGGACACCGACTCCAAGTAGATGGAGAACGTCCACAGGATCTGAGTGAAAGGAAATGCGATGGGGAGACAGGAGCGTTTTTGGGAAGAAGAATCAGAGAGAACCGAGCGCTGATATGTAACCGCCAAGATAACCAACACTGATGCTTTAAGGATCATACCAGTGACTTTACATGTTTAATGTAATACCTACACAATGCAAACTTCACATCTCTGCTGATCTTTTCCCAAAGCAAGCACCTGTACTTTAGAACTCCAGTATCAATTTTCCTCCCTTTTATCCAGCCATTGGTTTCCATTCATTCCACTACGATATAAAAAATTTACTTTCAGAGACTTCAATCTTTCTTCACACCAGTATTCCATCATTATAATAAAGTCATCTACATTAGTTTTGCGAAAAGCAGCAGCACTGTCGTGTTTTGATGACTTGACAATGGGAAGAGAAAACAGTGCCTTGGAAACACTTTCTTTACTCAGCCAATTAGCAGTTTAGTTATTAGCCGTAGAAGCAGATCATTATAAAGGTGGCTGTTCAACAACAACAACAACAAAAAAAAATCATATTTAAAAATGGAGGGATTTTGTTATGTATTGTGAAATCTTTAGCACCCCTGCATGATTTAGAAAATGACTTGTTGCAATGTGAAATGTGGCAATGTAAAATGGCCAAACACTCAATATCCCTGGTATGGTCCTTAAAATGAAACTGAAAATGTGCATATTTATCCAAAGAAGTCAACATAAGTGTGTCTTCGTGCTGAAGTTCTTACCTCCAGTGGAGAGAAGTCGTGGTTTACCAGGAATGCCAGGCCTCCAACGGGGACGACCAGAAACTCCACTCTGAATGTGTCATGGTTCCCATCGTAAGTGGCCTTGAACTTCACGTAGATCAGGTACACGGTGGCGTACGCACATCCGATGTAGATTATCTGAAACACAGAACCAGTGTTACCCAAACCACTGTCCACACTTGGTGAAAATTCACTGTTCCTGCAGTGTATTGGCCGATGTAAACATAACTAAACATAAGCTGCACTACAAAGTTTGGTTACACCTTGCAGCACGACTTTGTCCTTTGCTAAACAAAGGTGTGTCAGCTTGGTGTAGCAGATTAACCTTGGCATTTTGTGTTCACTGCTTGGAGAAACAGGGGTGGGATTCTTACAGATGTCTAGAGGATACGCCAATGACGAGTATGTCCGTGTGTGAGTCTCACCTTCATTGTGGTGTTGTAAAGAGAGATGAAGGAAGTGAGCAGGTCCAGGTAGCGAGTGGTGAATACCAAGGCAAACAGGATCTGACTCTTGCCAGAAATACCTGTGAAGAGACAGATGGTACAATGCATTATTCAGCTGGATGTTTTTATCTTGATCTTAACCTCTAAGTGTTAGGTCATTTCAAACCTCTAGCCATTTAATCGTCTATTTCCACTCATAAGGCGGGGCTGATTCTGCTGCGCTTGGTTCACAATTTGGCAAACCTACAAAGGAGACGAGGATGTGATTCAAGCCCCATGCAAAACTGGATAACTACCAGTTAATATGGCACCCAATCTAGCTGCCTTTGTACTTCATCCAAATGCTGATGGGGGACACCACACCCCCTCATCCAAGGATTTACATGCAAATAACTGAAAAAAAAAAAAAAAAAAAAAAAAAAAAAAAAAAAATACAGAAATGCAAACTCTTACACTACATCTCAAGCTGTGCGTAGGCTCCTTTAGTTTCACTTGCATGAACTTATTTTTCAACGTACATGACGCTAAAATAGCTGCACCGATCAATCGCTGCAGATGTACAAGGAGCTTCCAGAGTGTCTGATGAGTGCAGCTCCACAGCCTTCATCTCCACCTGCAGCTTTACAGCATAATAATCCCAAGCACAGACACACAGCTGCCCTGCAGGGGGCCTCTCTCGTCTGTCTGGCCTGCAAACACTTGCAAGTGACAACATGCTTTCCTCCAGTCACACACCCACCTCTAGACATGTCAGGGGATGTGATCAGTGCATTCGCTGCAGTAAAAGTGTGATCATTTTAAAGTTAATGGTATCATATGAAACTAGACGACATAGGGATGCTGGTACCAAGCATGTCATGCATGGCTGTCAGCACGGGGACTATTGCCCCAAAATTTGGCAAAATTTTGGCGAGGGGAAAACTGACATTTTCAGCGGGGTCCCTTGACCTCTGACCTCCAAGTCTCTGAATGAAAATGGGTTCTCTCGGCAGCCACGGCTCTCCCCTTTGCAGACATGCCCACCTTCTGCTAATCCCATACACTTTGGGCCACAAACCCTGCAGTCCAAATGTGTTCTTGTGGCCTGTTGTAAAATGGTGTGTTTGTGCAGACTGGGGCCTAAACAGTCTTGGAGTTACATCAATTGGCTTTGACTGGAAAGCTTGTGGATTCAAGGAGCCACATTTGAGTCGTGTGTGATGATATTTGCCCCCATAGCAGCCATTTCATTGTAGTCTGACCATTTTTTTTGGAGCTTGACATCACTGTATAAACTGACCTATCACAGCTTCATGACACTGCACAGCCACAAAGTAGAGAATAAATCAAAAAACAAGTATCACAATAAATCTTATTATTGAATTGCAATACTTAAGAAATGCACATATCAAATCAACACCAGAGTATTGTAGTCGTATTGAATCAGGAGATAAGCAGATCATCCCAGCCCAAATAACCACAGTGGCTAACATTCAAATGTTTACAGTCGTGAAGGCGGAGTAGTACACATTTGCATGATGATTGTGTTCCTCAGGTTAGGTTATTTTCCACTGCTGTTTAACTGTTATTACTTCTGTTTAACTGTTAATACTTCTGTTGAAATTGTTCATATTCCTATCTTTTTATAATCCTTGTTTATAGTGTTTATATTGCTTACTGCTATTTATCATGTGTGTACTGTATATTTCTTCTAAATTTGCACATTGACCTACCTCTATGCACATTTTATACACCCATGCACACGGTTTTTTCTGTATTTTTTGTTGCACATTGCTTTTTGCACACTGGGTTGTACTTAGGTTATTCTGTTGTACTCAGATCTTATTCTGTTATACTTAGATCTTATTCTTTATTTCTATTTTTTTATTATTATTATTATTTACTTAATCTGTAATCTGTGGATACTGCTGAAAAAAATGTGAATTTCCTGCGGGATGAACAAAGTATCTACCTACCTACCGATATGCAGCACTATTCAGTCAAGCCTACAGTAAACGCAATCACACTGCTCTGGTGACTGCGCCTCTTGAGAATACACTGCTATACCCTTTGACCCTCTGTGATCAGAAAACACAGCACACGGATGTTTCATTGCAACAGGACATGCAAACAGTTCCTAATGATCTCAGCTCTGCAGCAGTCAGCTGGAGACAGATATGCGCTGCCACGTCAGAGGTCACCCCGGGCCAAGCGCACAGTATCGGGGGGTCGCCGTCAATAAGCTGAAGTGAGTCCGTGTTCGTCCACAGTGGAGAGGACGCGGCCCAGCGTGCAGCGTGTCACACTAACACGGGAGGTGTTGCAGCCCTCGACCTATGTGTACCTGCGGAGTGACACACCAGCACTGGGCCGCTGCACAGCCGCCGCTAGCCGTGCAGCTCCACTCCCACTTCCCCGCTGTTTCCCGTTACACTGGTCCGGTTTCACACGGTGGCAGGCCCTTTTTTTTTAGTTGGAGTAACACTGACAGATACCGCAGTGAACCGTCATGACTTCATAACAGGGCAAACTGACTGCGCAGCTAATGATACTAGCATGCTAGCAAGAGAGTTGGCTAGCTAACCGGCCGCCGCTGGAGTCTTAATTATAACCGGAGCTATTAAAGTTTGCTGTTAAATGACACACTGCATCCGTGACAGAGATAGAAAGCAATGAAAACCGCTAGTTAAGGCACACGGCTACTTACCGGCGCAGGACCTGGTCTTCCATATTTTTAGCAGCAGGATGATGATGGCTGCTAGATGGGAGAGATCGCCGGTTAGTCTGAAAATGTTCATGTTTCTGCGAAGCTGCGCGGGGGCGAGTGGATCTCCGTCTCTAGAAAGAGCTCCGTCCGGGGGATAATTTACGTTCCAGCGGTGCCGAGTGACACTGACACCAGAAAAAAAGGCGATTTCTCGCTACAGAAGATGGGAAAATGGCGAGTAAAGCGCGACGTGGCCTGGGGACGTGGCCAAGACATCAGCACCCAATGCAAGCCGGGAAACGCTCTATTGATCAGCCAATCAGAGAAGAGCGGCGCTCATTGACATAAACTATGCAAACTGCGTGCTGCGTTGAGGTTTCGCTGGAAAGCTGGTAAATCTCACATCCCCAGCTGGAAATACGGTTACCCTCTAGATTTGGCAGCAAACTTTGCGACTTGCACTCATGCTTGCAATGAAATATAAAGAATAATTTCCATTTCAACTAAAACAACATGCATTCTCATGATAGATCAGCTTGTGGTCACACTGATCAATATGCCATGGGTGTTACACAGCTACTTGATGGATTCTGGGTTGCAGTTCATGTTGCAATATTTGATTCAATATTACTAATGTGTCAAACAGCTGGTGTAACCGCAAGAAAGCTTAAATATTATAGTGTCTTTGTTTCTGAAATGTGGTTTAACTCCTGAACACTTAAATCCATAGGCAATGAAATAAACCATCCGTACAATCATTGTGCACACTGAATGCAGCATTGTGCCAACTTCTCTGTCAAAGAGGCTCAACTTTTTATGGATCCCAAACACTTCACTCGCTCTAATGAAAATAAACTCATCTCCGTTTGGCTGGGGGCTTCCTGAAGCTCCTTGAACCCCACTTAGGGAGCTACTGCTCAGACTGCAATTCAAAATGACAAATCAGAAATCACATTTACAATCACAGAATCTCATGAGAGAACAAAAACTAAGAAACACAAAAAAAAGTTTATTTGCTCTTGGATTCTTTGTACTCTTTCAATACAAACAACATTAAACGTGGCACATTTTAAACAGACCGTTGTGCTATGATATCCTATACGCACAGTATTGACATAGAAGGCCTCATATTGCTTTTATCGCCATTAAAATTAAGTAAGCATTTATAACATTAAACACGATGAGCCCAATTTACTTTGCTTGAGTCAGCGATAGTCTGTGTGCATTGGCCCTATGAATGAAACACGCAAAATATGAGATTGTGAGATTCTCTCCATTGGTAGTACAGTATCTTCAGTTGAAGGAATGATGAACCACAGCACTGACATGAAACCCATGTAATACAACACACTTTACAGAACACACACCAATTCCACACTGATATGTCTGAAGAAGATTTGAGCTTCTCTATAGTTTTGCAGTGAGTTAAAGTGTCATTTCAAGGTTGGCAAACTGCCTTTCAGATATTTTTTTTTTTGCTTACGTAGTAGAGGTATCACTGTCACACATGATGGCTGGTAAATGTAGGAGCTACCTGAGCTTCAAACCTGACTGACCAGTTTGTTCAAAGCACAAAATAATATTTACAGTGTTCATGAATGAAGCCTTTCAAAATTGCACTAGGAGTCTCCCAAGGAGCAATAGCCCAAGACACACTGAAGTCAAGCGAAGCCCGAGCCCCTCATCGTCCAGCACATCATTTGGTATTCATTAAAAGATAAAACACAGTCAAGTCTGATCTCATCAGCAACGAATGAGAGGCTTTTCAATCCTCTAAAGCCTTGAGAACAAATACAGCATCGTCAAGTACGTAGTAATCGTTATACATGTCGCCTTCGCAGAGGTACGGCAACCGAGTCACAGCCTCGACCTGAAAGCCCGCCCCTCGTAACACCTCATTGGACAGATTGGTCACTTGCTCCTCCCACGTCTTCCCCTTTACTCTCAGGCGTTCCTTTGGGCGCTGCCATCTCCCTCCTGGAAACAAATACAGGACATTTTCATTTGCATCATACCAGCAGCGGCGAGGGTACTAAGTTATCTCTATGAATAAGAGACCATCTGAATATACTGCACATACTGAAAATGCAGCATAATCTGATCAGCAAACAAAAGAAGGTGCAGTGGGCGACTGACCGATCTCCACGTAGGGCTGGAAGGGAAGCACCGCAGCCATGATGACTCTGCCTGTGCCGGGGACCAGTGATCGCCGGATGCCCCGCAGCAGCTCCAGAGGATGGTCGCAGCGGTCCAGCAGGTTCAGACAGCTGATCAGATCATACTGGAACCCCGTCTGCTGCCACTCATCTATACCCAGCAGTCTGAGCCAGACAGGGATATATAGAAAGAGAGAGAGGTAAGGATTATTTCCTCCCTCAGCTAAAAGTGCCAGGATATGTGTGCTGGTTAAGGCTTGTAATGCAGTTCTGCCTTTTATTCTTTAAAAAATAATCATGCATTAGCAAAGGTCAACTCAGTTTCATTTTTTTTAGTTAAATTATACATTATGTAATCAGATAGTCTCACTGAAATCTCTTTTTCAAGAAAGATTTGAAGAGGACAAAGACAATTTTACAAAGAATGATAAAGATAGTGGACATAAACATAGTGGAACACAAGTTACAAAAAGTAACCACAACACAAAACAAAATTTGAGAATCACTGCTATAAAAGACAAGAATGTCCGATTTCAATTCTGATTTTGTAACTAACACAGCGCCAGACATAAATCTGGTTCAAAATGTAATCGAAGGGGATTTAAAACTGAACCAGGCTTGTGTTCTATTAATGTAATTACTGGAATTGAAACAAAGTAGAAGACAAAGACGAGGAAAAAAAAAAAAAAGGAAGGATACTCACTTGTAATTCCTCCTCTGCAGGTGCCACCTCATGGGAGCAGAGACCTCGGTGGCGTAGACTTCCCTGAAATGGGCTCCCATCACCTCGGTGACACCTCCGTCCCCGGCCCCCAGGTCCAG
Organism: Myripristis murdjan; assembly: GCF_902150065.1. NCBI lineage: Eukaryota > Metazoa > Chordata > Actinopteri > Holocentriformes > Holocentridae > Myripristis > Myripristis murdjan. The sequence goes on from NC_043998.1 coordinate 18,375,806, forward strand.
CAGCCTCTCTGCCCTCCAGTCTGGGCCGACCCGCAGCAGCCGCTGGAACTGCTCCGCCGAGAACACAAACATAGAGCCACGACCCAGAAGCCTGAGTCAGGACAGAGAGAGAGGATCAGAGCGATGTACGCCGGCGTGGACGGGGCGACACAGAAAGACACTCGACTCACCCGTTGATGGAGGTGCGGGAGATCAGCGGGCTGAGGACTGACGATATGAAAGAGTGGTAAAGCTGAGTGAACAGCCAGCCGGACTTCTCAACGCTCCGCCGGAGGAAGGCCTGGGTGTCTGTGTCCAGGTGGCTCTGGACAAACAGCGGCCGCACCGTGTCTCCAAGCAGGTCAGGACAGCACCGGTACCACTGCACACAGGAGACAAGAGAAAAGCCTAGAATCCATATTGACCCTTGGGACACACCATGACAACTTTACATTTAGTGTTTCCGTCTAATTCTTTAGTAATCTGTAGATGTGGCAAGGTGGCATAACACACAGTCAGTGACAGGGGAATCCAGGACGATGGGCACAAAATATCTTGAGGGAACGCAAAATCAGAATTTAAATGGAAAGGAATGAGTCAGAAAAGACGGACTTCTTGGCACTCTCAGGAGCAGATCTTCTCGAGTGATTCCTTCTATCATGTGGCAGACTCCATTCAAAAATCTGGCAAATGAGCGTGCCAGTGCCTATCGTCAAAAATGTTCATATTTCTATCTTTTTATAATCCTTGTTTATAGTGTTTATATTGCTTACTGCTATTTATCATGTGTATACTGTATATTTCTTCCAAATTTGCACATTGACCTACCTCTATGCACATTTTATACACCCATGCACACGTTTTTTTCTGTTTTTTTTTTTTGTTGTTGTTGTTGCACATTGCTTTTTGCACACTGGGTTGTACTTAGGTTATTCTGTTGTACTCAGATCTTATTCTTTATTTTTATTTTTATTTTTTTGTATTTACTTAATCTGTAATCTGTGGATACTGCTGAAAAAACGTGAATTTCCTGCGGGATGAATAAAGTATCTATCTATCTATCTATCTATCTATCTATCTATCTATCTATCTATCAAAAACACACGCCTCGTTCACTGATAACCAAGCCAACATTATTTGGCCAGATTTTTTTTTTTTTTTTTTTTTTTTTTAATGGAAGTCTGGTAGGTGTTTCCTCCGACTGTGGTCTCTACGGGTTGTACGAATGTAGCCCCAACACAGAAAATACCACAGTAAGTGTGGCCGGGCAAACTTCCCCACTTGTCCCCCGGTAGTGACAGCACGTACCTCTTGGGTCTCGATCCCCGCCGCCTCGCTCTCGCTCGCCATGTTCATGAAGAGTGAGCGTGCGAGCGGACTGCGCACGTACTTCCCCGACCACATTCTTCTGATGGAGAGCAGAAAGGCAATGTAGCCCAACACCCACGCTACAAAAAGCAATGTCCTCAGCTGTAGATGACACATACGGACAAACAACTCAGAGTCTGCGTGGGAAGAGCGACCAGACTGTGGGTACAGTCCAAGCAAGCGGCTGACTGACAGGCCGGCGGACACACAGGCAGAGAAGTGAGGCGCAAATGTTAGTAGACAAGAGTAACGGCATCCAATTGTAAAGCAACACGCCAGAGCATGTCCCCGCTTCCAAATACAACAAACAAACCAACCTGAGGGCGCGGCGGCTTTTACAAATCCAGCTATTTACTCGACATCCTAATCCACTGAGTAAACTGTCAAAGCTACTGTTTGCAGCGCTAGGTAGCACACCCTGACATTGTTCTTGTTTTGTTTTTGTCAACACACAAAACTAACTTCCGCGAGTGTTTCCGCACTTCCTGTGCTACCGCCTAATGTGCCCGGAATCAACTGTCAACTGTATGCTCTTTGACTTATGCTCCGGCTTCTTTATTTATTTTATGGCTTATTTTTTATTTTATTTCATTTTTTTTTTCCACCGGGGACCCAACACGTCTCTGTTGAAGCTGAAATATGCATCATACGCCCGAGAGGAAAGGTAGCTCGCATCCGTGTTTTGGAGATCTTTTATTCTCCCGTGTGACGCGAGAGCCACCATGGCTTCGTTCCATAACCTCTAAAATAACCCACAGGCACCGGTGACGACTATGGCTAAATGTTTGTTTTTCGATAGTTTTTCCAGCATAGTGAATGTTGGAATTCACAAAAGCGTGTAATTGAAACGATAATTGCATTCACGGTTCTAACTGAACGCGTGAAGCTTTTTTTATATTTGCTCTGTTTTGTCTTTTGCGCAGGCTGGTCGGATCGCAACTCTGTGGTTTACCTGCTGGGGTTTACGCGAACGTATCCCCGAAAAGCGCAGGCTCTCAGACTTGACAGAATGTAGTCGGAAATGTGTTCAAAAATCAGACAAATTTAAGTTTTCCCTGTGCATTGGCAAACATGCATTTCTTTTAAAATACACCTCAAGACATGTTTTGGTTCTTGAAGAGCTACGCTTCAATTCGGCATCGACACTATACACCAAGCAGTGTATATTTCTAAAAAGTTTCGACTTTTTATGTTTGCTCTGTTGTTATTCCTAGTCTTCCTCCAAATAATACCATGGATACAGGTGTATCCAGGAGTTTATAAAAAATATATATATAGTGTCTGGTGTTGTATAGTCTATGCCCAGCCATTTGTAAAATGTCTTAAATTATGATCTACAGATTACCTCTCAGTAATGAATACCAAGTAAAGTTGATTTATAATTTGCAAGCATGTAGAAAAAGGGTATTTGGGATGCACAATGACCTCCCTCTCCCCCTTTCTCACTAACGCATATCATACCACTGTGCTCACTTTTGCCCATGTATCATGACTTATTTTTCATGAAATAATTTAATCACTCATTCTGTAACATTCACTTCAGTGCAAATCCTAACACATTCAAGTTATGTCTTGTTTTCTAGAGCCTCCTCTTCCCCTCTCTTGTCTGCGCCTCCTGGTCCCACCACTTCGACTGCTGTCTGCAGCAATGTGGCAGACAGTCCAGCAGAAAGCCGTGACCGACTACGGGTTACTGGATGACTTTGTTACGAAGGTCACTGAGATTGTCCCTGGGCTCCTTAATCACGGACAGAGGGCCTTGCTGAGTCTTGGTCTTCGGGTGCAGGTACAGTTTCAGAACCAATTAGGAATTATGAAATGGTGTGCCGTAATACTGCCTCCATGCATTTTATCAGAGGTGCCTCTGAGATCTAATGGGAATTTACGATGGATTTCCCCTGGTATTAGCTGATACTGGAGTTGTGCCGCCCAGAGCAGATGATAGACCTTGAGGCCATTCAGCCACACTTGGACATAATTCGAACACTCACCTCATTATGGAACATGAAGGTGAGAGTGTGTTCATTTCATACATTGTATGATTACTATAATGCAACAAATACAACTAACAGACCTTTGTAATATGATTTATCACAGACAAGTGATTCCGGGGATGGATCATATGGCTCAAACATCCTGAGTCTTCTTCAAACCCTCGTGAAAGACAAAGATGAGAGGCAGCACTTCTTCAAGGTTAGTGTATCTGGTTTTGAGAGCTAGATGCTGTGAATCTTTGCTCACTTGTTCTGCTGTAGAATGTATAAACTATACCGACCCCTGATTAAATGCTCAATTTCAGGATGTTTACCCAGTGAAATTTGGACACAAGTATAATGAAGACATACAGATGCTTATGGAGAAATTCCTGTTGGAGCTGGAGAAGTTACTTATTATACCAAGTCTTCAACAGGTAACCCACAATATTATTGCACTCTGCAGTAAAGAGGCTTTGGACTTCAGACGTTTGTAACAATGAAACTAAATAAGTTTGCTTTTGTGATCAGGTGGCCTGTATGCTCAGCGACGTCCCCTCAGTCCTGGCAGAATGTGTGGAGTCTTTTTCTCACCCTCAGGAACTTAAATCTCTCCTGGAGTATCAAAAACCCCTTAGCCAGTCCAGCGATAATGGTAATGTAGATTAGACTGTTAAACTATTGTTTTTGTGGTTTATCTCTTTGACTTTAGCTTGCTGCTGATGATAATGTTCAAGTGAATGTCTAAAAGATCGAACATAAGTGGGCTGATATTTTACAAGGTAGTGTTTCGAATTCACAGTGCCACGTCAGTTTGGTAGACATCTGTGATTACAATCTGCGGTTAACTGTATGTGTTCTGATTTTTCAGATAATCCAAATGCTGGCAATAACATTTGTACAGCTCTCTGCCTCCTACCTATGGAAAGTGCTGCGACAGATCAGGAGGACACTGTTTTAATAGCAAATGTGTTGACTGATTACATGGACTCATTTGGCAAAGAACTGACGGTGGAGACAAAAGACTCACAAAACTCAAGTGTGGAGAGCGAAGGAGAGACGAGGAGAGAGACGGAAAGCAGCTGTGTTGAGAATCATTTCTGTGTCAGTGGTGATAGGGGAGCAAAGGATGAGTTTCCTTGCACTGTACAACATGTTGAATCCTTGCACGGAGATAATATGGGTTTAGACTCCTGTGGCGTTGAGGTTCAAGTTGGTTATAATGTGGAGATACCTGCTGAGGGGATTGGATGCACAGAGAACAAGACTTGTGTTGGAGATGTGGGCTCAATAATAGCTACTGGCGAGGATGAACAACTTGAACTGTCAGACAGAACCACCGCTAACAATGATTATGGAGTGAGCAGCTCTTCTGAGAGTGAAAGGTGCCTTAAAAAAGAGCACATGGAGGCCAGTAACAGCATGCTAACTGACAAACAAATGAAAAACATGGACGTGTCTAATGCGATGCTGTCACCCATTCTTTATACACCAGCTGTCCAAGTGCTAACACTTGAGCCGGTCGTGACTGTGTCCTCAAGACCGGTCAGACAAAACCGGGGTATGAAGATGAAAACATTCTTGACAGTAGCATCCAAAAATGAGCAGTCCAAGAGTGGACTCAGAGGTTTGTCGACAAGCAAGACTTGTCCCACGTGTGGTAAAACGTACACCCGTGCGTCCGACATGAGGCGGCATCAGAGGAGCCACACAGGGGAGCGACCATACCAGTGCTCACTGTGCAAGAAACTTTTTCAGTTCCAGTATGACCTGAAGAGACACGAGTTAAATGTCTGTCGAAACACTGTGCAACAACCTAGGAATGCATCATCCAAGACACCTGAGGACAAAGACCCTCAAGATCCTAACCAGTGTGAAGTTTCTGACAAACTCATAAGTCAACCTTTGGACCCCTGCGACCCCGTCATTGCAGCCCGCAGTAACTGTGACAGCACTGCCCAATGCACACAACAGATAAGAACTCATAAAAAGGCATGTGTGGTGAATCAGCAACATGTGGACGCTCCTTCTGGAGAGGAACTTCCTTCAAACGCCGAACAGAATGATCACCAGCCATGTAGTGGCTCAGTCCAGCTGGCAAACGTGGCACAGCAGAACCAGGTACTTTTGAACAGTGACACTGATGCAACAATTCACCAGGAAAATACAGGTGAAGAGGAATCAGAGGTTGTTGTTAGGAAACCTCATGGGGAAACTTGCAAGGAACCTGGCAATTGTAAATGTTGTGGCAAGACCCTTGCGTTCCCCTCTCTCCTGGAAAAACATACAGAGATTCATTCAGGAGAACACCCTTATCATTGCACCATTTGCAATAAAGGTTACAAGAGCATTGCAAGATTGAAGAGGCATTCCGACAAATGTGGTGGTTCCTCAGTACATGATGATGATGTTGAAAGCCAAGAGACAATCACCAAATTAATCCAGAAACCATCATGTGATAGAAAAAGCAAATCTGCAAGTCCAGATGACCTTGTCGAATCCACATCAGAGCATAGTAATCAGTGTTCACATAAGAACCCTCATCCAAACAGGCAGACAGACGAGACAGACTGCTCAAATGTGTGTCACCTGTGTGATAGAACAGTAGCAGGAGCCATAAAATGTCCGATGAAACTGCATCCAGATGAATCCCACTCGTGTCCAAATTGTGACTTAAAGTTTAAGTTAAAAAGAGACTTGAAAAGGCATATAACAGCATGCAAGGTTAAGCAAACTAATGATGGAGAGTGTGATGCTATTCATCAGGAAGGCAAAAGCGGAAAGCAAGAGGAACATGCGAGGGGTTCCAAGTCCACAAGGACATTAGGAAAGCACAAACTTGCTGAAAATTCACTGTATTGTGCCGAGTGCAACAGGTCATTCCCAGACATGGCAAGGCTCAAAACTCACAATCTGAGACACAAACCTCGTCCTTGCACAATGTGTGATGAGAGCTTCAAAGGCTTCATAGACCTCAACCAGCACTACATGGATGTACATAATTTCAGTGGGCCTTTCTCTTGTACTTTTTGTGATCGAAGTTACACAGATCTGAAAGGTCTGATTAGGCATGAGAGGTTCCACACAGGTGACCTCCCGTTTAAGTGTCCCAAGTGTCCAAAAGCGTTCAGTTACGCATCCGCTTTGAAGCTGCATGACAGAACTCACACCAAAGAGGCTCCATTCCTCTGCTGGGACTGTGGAAAAGGCTGCAAGTCCAACGCGGCCCTGAGAATTCACAGGCTTTGTTGTCACAGCAGTGCTGAAGAGAAGCGCTTTTGCTGTGAACACTGTGGAAAAGCATATGCACTTAAAAGAAGCTTAGATCTCCACGTGGCCAAACTACACAATGGTGTGCGGTACCCGTGCTCCCACTGTGGGAAATTGTTCCGAAGTGCGAGCTCGTTGACAAGACATGATTTGACTCACACAGAGGAAAGGCCTTATTCATGCAACGAATGCGGCAAGAGTTTCAGGTCTGCGTCGGAGCTGAAAATACACAATCGCTACCACACTGGGGAGAGGCCGTTCAAGTGTCAGGAGTGTGGAAAGGGCTTTGTTCAGTCTTATTACCTTACTGCACACATGAGGATGCACACTGGGGAAAAGCCCTACAAATGCCTGACATGTGACAAATGTTTCAAAAGTGCAGGGATTTTGAAAAGACACCAGATGACCCACACGGGAGAGAAACCACACAAATGTTCTGTCTGTGAAATGGCCTTCAGTCGGCCAGAGCTTGTGAAAGCTCACATGAGAAAATCCCACTAAATTTTTTGCAGTTTATTTATTATGAACGTATTTTCTCTCATTGTTAAGAAAACAAATCTGCAACAGTATTAATAAAGTATCCATGTTCATATCTTGTAGAAAACAATCATGCATTTATTTATTTATTTATCTATCTATTTTTAACAATTTGGACATCCATCTACTGCTACTGTTCATGTCACAAAAATGATAAGTGTTTTTAATTTAAATCAACTGCCTCATGTTATTGGACAAGATAATCTCAATAATCATTTCCTAAAAGTATGATCTGTTTCCACACGAAGAATCTGAGACCTGAGGGCGTTTTGTCCAAGAACTGTAAGGAAATCTGACGTGATTTTGCAAATTCAAGTTTAAAAAAAAAATTAAACATTTCCCATGTATTATTGACAGAACCTAAGCCGCTGAATACCTTTGTGGATTACTGAAGTCTCTGGAGACTTCCTTGAATAGCCGCATCTATCAGTAAAACCCAGGAATTTTATGTAAGTACAAGAGATATGTTCGGTTTGATGGCAAACCAGCAGGTGATTGTGTCTGAGTGCCAAAACAACCATGAAGCCAAAAGAGATCGCTTTAAGTTCCACAATGATCATTTCATTTAAACCTGGTTGCATTAACAATTAAGTTTCTGTTTTGTTGGAAGGCAATTGATTTTCAGCAGCTACAAAGCTTAAAAGAAATACAAAAACCACAATGAAGCAAGGTGGAAAAACCAATAACGCTGATTCATACATGACAATACAATCACAACAAAACCTGCTTCCATTGGGTCAAATTTGAAGACCCAGAAAGACTTGTCTTCTCGAAGATGGTGGGCTTTTTTTTGAAGTAACACAATGACAACATGCAGATCGTTGCATTCATGTCCCCATTCATGATGAAAAAAAAATGCATTCGATATTTTTTCTCCCCTTTCCAGTGTTACTTTATGAAAGCTTTGTGACTAAAAAAGTGCAGCTCAGACTTTTCCGACGCGTTTGGTACAGTTCAGGAGATTTCAGAGGGGAATAATGGGTGAAAGAAACCTCATGAAAAACAAGGGCAGGGTAGAAAACAAGGCTGTTAAAAGAAGCCCATGAATAATGTTCAGAGTATATGTGGTCTGAAGATCCTCCATGAACCCAAATATGCATTTCAGGATGGAGTCCCACTGGCAAGTTCCTCAAAATTTCTTCCTTCCACAACATCGACTCATCTTCGAAACTTCAGCCTCACAATGCAAAAGGGATGAAAATCGTGACAGTTTTCACAAACATTAGAGAATATATTATAAGCTTTAGCAACTTGTGTATGTCATCATTTTTTCATCCATGCTCCTGAGAATTTGCCTCTGCCACTGGTCTAAAGGAAACTTACTTTATACATTTCTCAGCATTTATGACAGTAGTTGTTGAGCAGTGCTGCGCAGAGCCAATAATGCCAATCACTGAACAGCCATGGGGCCATTTTTTCAAAACCTTTCTAACACGATTTCAGTAAACAGATTGGAAATCGAGCTGAACTTGGGTCTTTCAAAACACAATGAGACCATTCAAATTGGGATGTGGATTTGGAAATCCAATTTTACTCTTAATTAAAGGATGAGATCAGTCATTCTGCATGTTTAGTGTTACATCGACAAAATGTATACACTTCACTTCAAGTTTCTGCTAATCTTTTCCCAAAGCAAGCAGTCATATTTTGGAACTCCAATATCATTTTTCCTCCCTTTTTATCCAGCCATTAGTTTCCATTCATTCCACTACGATATGAAAATGAACTTTCAGAGACTTCAAACTTTCTTCACACCAGTATTCCATCACCGTGATAAAGTTGTCCACATTAGGTTTCCTAAAAGCAGCAGCACTTTTGTGTTTTGATAACTTGAAATTAGGTGGAGTGAAACGGTCCCTCCACCAAAGAAAATAGTCCCTGGTGAAAAGTTTAATTTAACCAGGGACTATATGTATGTATGGGGTATGGTCCTTTAAGATTGGATGTCCAAAAGTCAGAGACAGAAGTTAGGATAGCTTTAATTCTCTATGTTTTCCCATATAGCCTATACATGTTGAACATGCAAGCTGCAAACGGTGCATTGTGTTGAATGCACAAAACCTTCAAAACAAAGCCTGGTGGAGCATCATCTCTCGTGAATGGATAAAAACACTTTGAAGAGAAACAGAAAGTGCTGTTTTGAATTATTTTTGTCACGTAACGAGCTTTGAATCTTGTCTTTAACTTCTAAAACATGTGCAGGTAAGTGAACAAAAGTAACTTACAAAGTGTCTTGTGCACTTTTTCCATTTAGTTCCCTGCAGCCTTTTGCCTGACAACATGTTGTAATGCTGAGATAGTGGTCTATTTATAGACTGCAAAGTAATCTTCATCATGTGGCTCGAAATGATCCTGTGAAGAACTGACTCAAAATTACAGCAAGATCATTCTGATGCTGAACTGCAAAAAGGGGTTAGAAAATCTGTATAATCCTGATTCTAATCCTGATTTAAAGTTCTAGAAAAACTGGCGATATTATACCATGCAGAGTTTATGCAAAAGCCTATTAGTACGTCTGTACATACAATAATAAAACTGAAAAAAAAAAAAAAAAAAGTTCTTCAACTTCTTCTTCTTCTTCTTGATATGCATTTATTTATTCATTAATGTAATTATTTATTACAAGTATTGGAAATATTTGGAAGTATTCCCAGGCTAGTCCATGTCTCCTTATTAGATTGTTTTGAATTTGTTTTATGCTAATAAATAAAATGTTCTCTTGTAACTAATACCACTTAATGACCAGCAGATGTCGCCAAAACACAAGCACCCACTCGGGATAGGTCCGGGTGTCCATGCAGGAAAACAAGCATGATTTTCATTATTTTCCATTTCATAGTTAATTTACCAGAAATAATCCCCAACAGAGAATGTATATTAATTATTATCAGAAGTTTCATCTCACCTCTATAATGATCCCATCACAAAACGTTTTTCAGTTTGGTGTAAAAGTCTTCACATGTGAATTCCTCAGACTGACTGTGATCACAAGGGGATCCCCGGTTTATTTTGTGCCTGTATGGATATGAAAGAGTTTGAGAGGAAACCCTGACTTTAACTATGGGTTCCTTAACGTTCATTAATTCAGTTTTCCTTACACGACTCACCGTGCGCTGTGATTTACAGACTGAAGGAGCCGGGTTATGATGGCTGGTTCTGGGGAAGGAGCTGTCAAACTCTTCAGCTCTTCAAGTTGGCTCGTGTTGGCCGCGTTAAGACCGGAAATCAAGCCATTTTGCCTTCAAAATCAAACAACCACTGATGACAACATTTTATACAGAGTAGCCAATTTTCTGTCATTTTCACACTGAAGTATCGTGCGAGACAGTCCTAAAACGCTGCACCGTCAACCAAGAAGACCTTTATTTTGACAGTTGTGATCAACGTTTTGTTTGTGCATGCCGTGCGTGCATGCATTTCTTAACAGGGAGAAAAGCAACCAAACCCTGTTTCCTCTGCCGAAACTTAACAAGACTTACAGGGTGGATGATAGATAGATAGATAGATAGATAGATAGATAGATAGATAGATAGATAGATAGATAGATCTTTATTGAAATTACACTCAAATAAACAAACATTTCCGACATGTGCTCAATATAATGTGCGAAGAGGACAGGAGTATGAATTAAAAAAAAAAAAAAAAATCTAATAAATTCTAAATCTAATGAAAAACATCATTGGGGAAAATAGACTCCATTAATATATAATCATTAACAAATTAGACTACAACATATCAGTTATTCCTCTTTACAAAGTTCATGGTACATACTGACAGTTTTATTACTTTTTTTTTGGTGCTTATAAGTTTGATCGTTCTTTTAATTAACATAAAAAGCAGTGACATTTGGGGTAAGCTTTGTAATTCCATATTTATGTATATGATTTACCATATAGCCTATCAATAACTTCTCATCATGTTCAAACTAAATAATGATATTTTTCATTCATTTTTAACATTATGACTAGTTTTAACCAATGCAATTTTTTTTTCATTCTAGTCAAAAAAGGAATTGAATATACACAATGGGAAAATTGTGCATATTCAGTGTATTCAGTGGATGCAGTGGAAGATCAACATTACACCTGAGAAATGCAGCCACTGCATGGATTTGGTTTGGATTCCTTGGGTTAAGGTAAGGGCAGGCCTGGGGAGCCATGTGCTATGCAGGGCCAAGAGGCTGCAGGTTTTCATTTCAACCAAAAACTCCACCAGCTGATTTCACTAATTAGCTCACCTTCAAGCAGAGAGGAGCAGCTAGTCAATGAAATCACCTGGTGGACTTTTTGGTTGCAGCCCCTTGGCCCTGCATGGTCACGCATGGTTCCCAAGGCCTGGCTTAAGGTAAACAGGGGTGGAGGCTTTTCTCGGCAGGGATGCGAAACTCTCTACCGGAAGTGTTGCAAATTATGTTGCACTTGACGCTGCTCAGGACTCCTCGCACTGGCAGCGGATTGCCCGCAGTTTCTACACACGCGTCTGTCACCGCCTTCTGTAACAGTGTTTATAACAGGTGAGACCGGACCTCTCTTTACTGACTCGTTTATTCATTTAGAGCAAACTTAAATGAACTTAACTTGCCAAATGAGCGCAGTGTTATAGGTGGATAGACGTGTGCGTGTGTGTGCGCGCGTGTGTGTGTTTGTGTTTAGGACTTTACGTGACAGGGACTCGGAGCACCTTGACAGTTAAGACGGGCAAGCGCAAGAGGAGAGACTAAACTTAGGGAGGATTTAAATCAATAACATAATTCAGTTCACATAATTTGTGTAGATGTGTTCGAAGAGGCAGCCCGACACAGTGTCCGTTTTGGTTTGTAGACAGTTCATTCTTAGTTGGCGCTGCCAGCCGAGTTGACATGGCATGTCTGGGGTTTCCTTAAACGCGATATTTTTGTCCTGTAGCCAAACTCCGATCAGAAATCTGTATTTTAGAGTTTCTTTGCTTACTGGCGAGCATAAACACTTAGTAGAACACAATTGTAAACCTTATAAGAACCGATAATCCCTTCTGGTAAATTCGGCATACATATAATGCACCAAACGCCACCCTTTTCCAATAAAATCTGGACTTTTATAGTTGTTTTACGCCGCGCTTATCGTCATCGAGGAGGCGTTTTTGTTTAGGCACATCGGCGGGATAACAGGTGACTCGATTACAAAATTTAAAATTTTGTTGAAATAATGTGCTGCTTGGTGGAAGCAATATATGCCGGATTTACAAGTGGACACTAATGAATTGCCAGAGGTCGTGTTTTAATAGATGATGCCGTTTACAGGTAAGCAATTTAGCGTTAACTTGCGAATGGAGTCCTGCGAATGGAGCTTTCGTATGTGTGTTCTGTCCACAGGCGAGAGCGGGACGTAACGGGACTGGGACCGGCGGGGGAAGGTGTAAAAAATCCATCCAGTCTTTAAACACTTTTTCAAAACAGCTGAAATAATGCCAGCAGGATCAACTGATTTCTCTTGGTTTCAATGCAACGTATGTTGTTTCAGTGTTTTTTTCCATTGAATTTTCTTTTTCTTGACAGGGCTATAGCTATTGCTTTGATTTTCCCTGTGTCAAGACAGTGTATCCAAGTATCCAAGTTTGACAGGTTCCAGCAAGAAAAGTTGTTGGAAACAAATTAATTAAAATATGTTACTCCAATTTTTTTTTTTTTTTTTTTTTTTTTTTTTGGTTAAAATCTAACCTATTATTATTAGGGTGAATTTGACCCAGAGAAGCTACCCTGGCTATTTTTGATTTGTGATATTTTTTGAAGTCTGCATGAGTGAAGTGCTTTCTTATGGCAGCATAAGCAACTCCAGTTCAGCGATGGGCACAGGCCTCCTTACGGGACTCTGCCCAGTTGGCTACTGCTCTAGCCCTGGGGATTTAGACTAATAATTCAATGTCTGTGACTAGTGATGACACCCTTTTTGGACTCCTTGTTTGCATTCTGGCTCATGTCAGTGAGGTGCTATGCAGTTGTTTACTCTCTGGCAAGGTGCCTGGCTAGTTTTAGATCACGGGTCATTGGAAAGACACGCATTGGCATCTGCTGCTGGGCTACAACTGCTGTACAATCCATCTCCTATTAGGAGGAATAGCTGAACTATCTTTACAGCAGATCTGTACTAGCTGGCAAGCAAGTTAGGCTACTTGTGCTTTTGACATGCAAAGTGTAACCTAAGCTCTTGATATTCATACTCAACTAAAGAGGCAAGAAGGGAATGGAATAAAGTAGCTTGCTGCTGAAGTAGAAAAGTCCTTAAGTGCCTCACTTGATTGGGCTTTTCATGTGTGAAAGGATGACAAGGGGAATGCATATTCTGTCCTATGTAGCCCAGAGCCCCTCAAACAGTGTCATGATGCGGTTTAGGTGTAAAAATATAAATTCAGCTGACTTGCTTTTTAATAGCAGAACTTCTCAACACTATTTAATTTCTCCATAGCTTGCATACTAAGTACCGATTTAGAAACAAGGTAGAGACTAGTGCTCTGCTGGCCTTTTAGTTTGCCTCTGAGCCTCGTTGGAAGTCCTAATTGTGGTTTTGTTTTGCACCCAGAATCAGCTCCTGTTTTAATTGGAGGCTGTGTGGCTCTCTGGAACTGCTTGTTTGATGTTGTATGTGCCTCAGTGGTAGAAAAAGACTAACCCAGGGGGACTGTTTCTACCCTCCTGCTTGAAAACATTTCTCCTGGTTATTTTGTGTCCCTTTAGTGCCATTTCTGCACTTCTTGTCCCAAGCGATAGGGATTTCAGGCAAATTGGTTTTGAAGCCGCGGTCAGCTCTGCCTCACTCCCCTTCTTGGAGAGGAAAAAAGAAGGAACTGCAAGTGCTACTTTTCCCACAGACTTAAGCTGGCAGAAAACCATAAACTGCTGGACTGCAAACATGCTTCCTTAAAGTTGTGAGAATGTTATGGATGGACTGAGACTGTATTCCTGCATGGAAAAAGTAACAGATGAGGTTCACCCCTCTGAGGGACTGGGCTTTCAGTATTAGAGTAAGCAAACAAAGTTTGGGCCAAATTAAAGATAATCACCTAGTCCTTACAAGCTTCATTAAAAAAAAAAAAGAAAAAGCGAATTATTTTAGTATTATTCATGAATCATTAACTAACTTGGCAGTAGGACTTTGCACTATAGCAATATTATATCAATATTGTGATATTAGACTAGATATCATCTGGGATTTTGGATATCGTCATATCGATATAGCATAAGTGATGTCTATTCCTGTTTTTAAAGGATGTATTCTTATGTAAGGACCAACAGTTACACCTCCATTATCATCACAATGCTGAGGCATTTGTTCAAAAATATGATCTTTGATATTGTCTATAGCATGTGGGAAACAGCCTGTGCCATTGATTGTGGGGACAGGTGTCGTCGCATGTTCTTTATGAAATCCCAAAGAGCAATAGGGCGAAAAAATATCAGCTGGTAGTGTCACAGCCAGGAAAATGCTACAAAGAAGCTACTGATCATGTCTGTTAGAAGAAAATTGGGTTTTTTGATGTATTATAGAAGCGAGAGATTGACAATGTGAACTTTCTCACCCCCTCTCTGTCTAGTGTTCCCTCGGGCAGGTCGGCCTCCTGCAGCCTCGAGATTGTCTGAGATGGACCATGGACATATGAACATACACTAACCTTCAACCAGGCCTGATCGTCAGACTACCAGGCGTCCATCGCAGGAAATGGATCCAAAATCTGACAACAAGTGGGAGAAGACTACCTGGTTTACCTAACACTCTTCCTCTTTAGATGGCGTTGAGCCCTGTATCGTCCCATGGCGTCTTTCCACTGGAATGAGATGGCTAACTGTGAACTCTGAACTCTTCATTGTCTTGCAAAGACACAAGAATTGAAGACTTTTTTTTTTTTTTTTTTGGAGAATTGGACATCTTTATGGAGTACACTTTCACTATGTTGAAGGAGTGTTGAAAGCAGAAGAAGAAGAAGAACAAAAACGCATATTCCGTGACTGACTGCTGTTAGTAGCGTGTGTCTGTGGTCAAGGCCGTAGAAATGGGGAAAGAACAGGATCTGCTGGTGGCCGTGAAGAATGGAGACCTTCTCTTGGCACACAAACTCCTCTCCAAAGTCAAGTGCAACAAGACAAGTGAGTATGAGCCGAACAGAGGCAGGCCGATAGGATCAGTGATTTGTGTGCTCTGCCGATGCTGCTGATGGCTCCAGTTCTAAATTGTTTTGTGTGTGTGTTTACAGTGTGTGTCTCTTCCTTGAAGTGTGGGCTTATTTTGGAGTAATCATGTGTCCTGTGCATGGGTGTGCGAGCGTACTTGTATCAGCCTTGAAATAGAGCTGAGATAAAGGAGCTGCAGCCATCGCCGTCAGTGATGTTGTCATTACAGCTGAAGCAAGTGCACTTTCTTTGTGATAACCACAGGATCAGGTTCAGCTGTCGACCACAGAATACGACCCCTCCAGCAGCGAGGTCGGGGACAATTTGAAACTAAGTGGATTCAAACGGCGGTACAACATGAGCTAATCTCTCAAATGCAGACCCCCGCTGCCTACTTGTCTTGCTTGTGTGGGTTTTGGGGCTTTCTATTTCCTTTCAGAGTTCCTTATCTGTGCAGATTCCGAGTCGGGCGACAAGCGAGCTTGCTTTACAGTAGCATTGTTGCAAATGACAGGGTTCTCCTTATCCAGGCCTGGGGAAAGTTAAGGCCAGGCAGGCTCTGAAGTTTGAAGCCTCCCTTTGTGGCGTTATCTGCTCTGGGCTTTCATCAGTATGGCTGGCTGCTTCTCAGTGGCAAACTGCGGGAACAAAGCTCCGGCTGTCAGGAAAAACCCTTTTACACACGACACTGACAGCCACCGCTGCTTGGTATAGAATATTAAAAGTGATATTGTTTGTGTCTTTGTACTGCCGTGAACTTTGTTTTATGTACTGCTGCCGCTGAACTCGCTGAAAAGATGTAGGTGGGTGGAAAGTGAATGAGTAATCGTCTCCACTGCCTCAAAAACTACCTTGGTGTGCCCTTGAGCAAGGCATTTAGCCGCCCAACTGCTTCATACCTAAGCAGAAGACTTGTTATACCAGTGAGCTCCCAGGTGTACAGGTGCTTCTCAAAAAAAATAGAATATTATGGAAATTTTTTTTCCTTAATGTAATTCAAAAAGTGAAACTGTTATATATTTTAGATTCATTACACATAAAGTGAAACATTTCACGCCTTTTTTGTGTTAACTTTGAAGATTACGGCTTACAGTTCATGAATATCAAAAATCCAGTGCATCAGAATATTAGAATATTACTTAAGACCAGTCAAAAAAAGGTTTTATAGTACAGAAATGTTGACCTGTTGAAAAGTATGTTAATTCATGTAGTCAGTACTTGGTCGGGGCTCCTTTTGCACAAATGACTGTACGGCGAGGCATGGAGGCCATCAGCCCGTGGCTCTGCTGAGGGGTTATGGAAGCCCAGGCTGCTTTGACTGGGGCCTTCAGCTCGTCTGTATTGTTGGAGTCTGGAGTCTCTCATCTTCCTCTTGACAATATACCATAGATTCTCTATGGGGTTCGGATCAGGTGAATTGGCTGGCCAGTCAAGCCCAGTAATCTAGTGCATAAATGAACATACTTTTCAGAATGTCAACATTTCTGCATTATAAATCCTTTTTGATTGGTCTTATGTAATATTCTAATATTTTGTGATATTGGATTTTTGATTTTTATGAATTGTGACTCAACTTTTCCACGATATTTTAATTTTTTGAGATGCACTTGTGCAAACTGAATCAGGGCACTCCTGAAAGAGGCATCCTTGCTCAGTTGACTTTCCTCGGATAAATAAAGGCAAAACAGAATATATTTGGATATGTGTTAAATGGAACAGGAATAAACAGAGAGCTTTGTAGAGCAGGTGCATCAGGGTGAAACATGAAAGGATCAATATGAAAGAAACATCCTGCACTCTCACTCTTGCAACACTATTCTTATGTATTTACTTATGTTTCATTCAAATCGCGTTTGTCTGACTGCACTGAGGCACAGGTGGATAAATAAAGCACGTCTTGTATTGCAAGTGTAGTCTGCAGGATTTTTTTTTTTTAGGGCCCTCGCCTCTCTGTTTTTTTTTTTTTTTTTTTCATTTTTGTAGGAATGTGTTTTTAGACGTTGTTCTTGGCAGGTAACATTCATGGGTCAAAGTGTGTGCTTTTAACTCTTAAATATGCGGCAGCCATGCACATTTTAGAACTTAGCATACTTAGCATATGGCATTTCTTACCCCCCTCTCTTTCTTTCTGTCTATCATACACATGCACACTCTCTTCTTTCGACACTGCTCATCCTCAGGGGTCATTGTAGAACACGGTCAGTGGTGTAGTCGTTTGTCACTTCAGCTCCAGCCTCCAGTGTCTGACATCAATACAGCAGATGATGCTGCAGCTGGCTGTGTCGGCTCTGCATGTGACCTGCACTGTCAACCATTTACAAAACAGCCTGTCAATAACGGCTGATTGATTGTTTGGTAGAGACTTGCTTAGAAAGCCCTGAAAGCCGGCGACCCTGCAAATAGAGTTGTGCAGTGTGCCACTCCATAGCTTTAACTTTTTCCACCGTGTAACTCGGCTCTGAATTTTTTCATTAAAGTCACAGTGAAATGAAAAAGAACTTTTTCACCCTGTTAGCTGGATCTCCATTTCATATTGTATATCTTTTTAATTAACGGAAATGTACATTTTTAATTTTTTTTTTTTTTATTGCATAATGGCATATCAGTGGTTGACATGTTCCAGCCAATAATACGTCAGAGATTTTCAAACAGTTTTCACAAATTTCACATTCCATTAGACCTGAAACTCTAATGGATCAGCCTATTAGTCAATTGACAATGCATTAATTGATTATAGCTTTGATAATAGATTAATTGTTTTCATTGTTTATCAAGTGAGAAACACCAAACATTTGCTGGTCGTAGCTGCTTTTCTCAGCTCATATTACAGATTGCAAACAATAACTTTTGTACACCTGAGTTATCTTTATGCAGGTGCGTTGGAACACAAAAGGATGAAATGTAGAAAGGAGGAAGTCCTGTACACTGCTGGAAAAATTTTCACAAAAGGAAAAAGAAACTGATGCAAATGATTTGTTTGTGTTTTCCAGCGCAGTTTGCACGGTAAATGACGCGTTGTCATGTGTCCATGTGTGCTATGTTTTATGTATCACCGTGTCAACCTTATTTCATGTCTGCCTGCCAAAGGTCTCAGACTGAAACTTTGAAGATTTTTTTCTGAATGTTTTGCAAGTTACAAATTACAGCAATGTGTAGGACTACTTCCTTTCCACATATCATAACAGAATTAATTAAAAAAAAGCGCCCGAGTCAGCATCCTGTTTTAACCCAAAATACATTGAATTAGGGGAACAACAAGCCATCTGAATGCTGTTTCCTCTTGACTTTATTTGTGACAACGAGTAGCACCTATCCAGGCTCAGTGTGCAGTGTTTTGCTTCTGGAGGGGTCAGGTGGTTTCTAAGCTGTTTTGGCGGTGTCAGGCTGACATGCTGGACATTCCCGAGCCTCCAGGCTAAGCTGCGGGTCAGGGCCGGGTGCAGATGGAGCAGGGAGGCCCTCGTTCATTGACTGAACCCTGTAAAGCTGCAGGGAGAGGTGAGGGGAGTCAGGGGTCAGAGAGCGACCAGGCATGTGGCTAACAGAACAACACACAGTTTTGCTAGGGGGGCGTCTGGTCAGCTGGCCTGGCTGGATGCAGGACTCAGCCGGCTGGGACAGACTGTGTGTGTGTGTGTGTGTGATGGGTTGTTGGGAATGTGCAGCCTGGGAGTAGTCTAGGCTTGGAAGGAAGCTGAAGAGCAGTGAAACAAAGTGAGAGCACTTACATTGGCCTTGAAGTGATGAGACACAGTGAAAGAGGAGTGCAGAGAGAGAGAGAGAGAATAATTTGCCTATACAATGGTTGCACAAGAAGTTTGACTTGAGTGCTGACGCATTACAAGACAGTTATACAACACAGGATTGACGTGCTCGCTGAAGAATAACATGTAACACGACTTCAGTGGAGCAGTCAAGACGTAGTAAGACAGATTTTTTAAACCTTTATTTAACCAGATAAGTCTCACTGAGATAGAAAACAATCTTGCATTAGAGAGTCCTGGCCGAGACAGCAGCAGTTCACAAAATAACATTGCAGACAACACACCCAAACACTCAAAACATACCTACAGAGGAAGGAAAAAAATACATTTGTAGTTTGTAACAGTGATTGAGGTTGCCTCTATGTGCGTTTTGTTTTTAGAGCTTCTTCATCTTCTTTTTCTTCTGCCCTAAAATGATCTGTCCCTCCGAGACATTATGTCCTAGAGCAACCAGATTTGGTGGACAGTTTTCAAATCTTCCCCATTACTTCCCCAGGCATCAATTAATTACAGAAATGAGTCCAGCATTTGGAAAATCCAAACCATTTGGCTGTGGTGCACTAAAAGAAAGTTGATGTCAAAGATGTGCAAACAGGAATTGAGGCATAATCCCTTATGCTCACAATTTAGAACAGACATATATTTGGGATGGATCCCAAAATAAGCTATATTTGGTAGTGCATCATAGAACCACCACCCAGATAGCCTCGCAATAGCATTTAAAAAAAAAAAAAAATCTTCTGCAAAGTTGCCTTAACATCTATTAGATTTTACACAGCATGTATTTCAACTGTTTACATCATCTTTATATCGCAGAATTTTGGATATCTGTAACCATTTGGCTGTGACACACAAAAGAAGGTCAAGATGGTGAGGATGCACAAGCAGGAAGACCATACAAACCTCACAAAGGCCTACATGTTTGCAAAGGGCCTTGAAATGTGCTGGGCCACATTTTGATTTGTATTGGTTTCAGTGGAGAGTTTTAGTGATGGTCCAAATGCTGCTTCAGAGGCTCTTCTGCTCAGATAAGAATGCAGGTCTGATGGAAAGACTGAGCACTTGTTTACCTTTGGAATAACTGGGTCATGACAAGAGCTGGCACTACTGAATATCTGCAGCTTCAGAAGAAAAATACCTTCGAACCACATACCAGTTTTATCCCAGTAGTGACTATAATGTGGTGGTGGTGTAAGGTACCCCATGATAAAGCTGGTTGGGAGAAGGTGGAAGAGGCTTGTGGTGTCCCAAGGGGATTAGCAGTGGCACTGACGCTGCCTGCTGACAGACAGGGAGCTGACATGGGAGGTTTCTTCTCCGATTGACCATCTGCTGACATGAGGCTTGGTGCTCAGTCAGTTTTGGCTTATCACTCTCTGGCTCATTTACTCTTTCTGCTCCCCCTTCTCTCTTTTTTTTCGGTCAGCGAGTGGAAGCTGACGTGAGGTGGGCACATTGTATACTGTATCTCTATACCGCTGATGCTGACTCAGTAGGCTGACGGCTTGTAAAGTAATCCTGCCCACAGTGCAACCCCCGTCGCCTCACGTTTGACTGGGACTCAGTTGAAGTAGGCGCTGCTTGCCCCTCCCTAAATGAAGACCATTACAGGCTGGAGGTTCTTCAAAGGCCACAATGATTACAATGTCTTTTGTTGCAACACATGTTTGCTTTCATCTTGACCCGAGGCCCAACCCTCTCATCTGTCATGGTAAACACACAGTCTTTGGCTTTTTCTCAATGGTCAGATGGACAAACAGCTCTGACACAAAGGCAAAAGATCATAGTCAAACATTTAACATTTGGGTCCTGGGACTGTTTAGATCAAGCCAATGAGATGTGGCCATAGGTCACAAACCTAAGGTTCATTACAGCTCCAAAGAAGACAAGGGTCATCTCCATCACTGCCTCCCTGAGCCCATATAAAATGACCAAACAAAATGTACTATGATTATCACCATTTGCCATTCTTATTGTGAAAACATTCCCAAGAGATCACAAAAATAAGTTAAAACTATCAGTGAAATAAATAGGAAATAAAAATCAGGTGCCAATATTTTCTCAACACATTGCATCTGAAATGGAATAACACAGCAGTAACAGATTCATTCATGTTACTGCTCACATTTCAGCCATTGTGTGATGCCCATGTGATGTGAGGCAAAGCATTTTAAAGGGGCATTCAGTAATTTATGACTGCTTTTGATCTCTATCAGCAACCAGCAGGAAGCATAGTGACTTTAATAGACTAACGTCCTCCTACACAAGTCTCTGTGTGTGGAAGCAGCACTCAGCCAGGAGTTTTGGAGCGAGAAACTGAATACGGGACGTAAAACGACTCAGCACCTGACGGAGAGATTGTTGAATCACTGGTCTTGATCAACAACTCCATCAGCCTCCTGCAGGTATATTGTGGTCATTTTGTGCTGTGGGGCAGAAAAGTCTTATTCCCCATTTTAAAGGAAAGACTTGAGACGAGTTTACATTAGCAGCAACGCTTTAGCACATTTCATTGTAATTCATCAGGCTCTAGCTGCAGAATGCCACCCAGTATTAAAAAAAAAAACAACAACAAAAAAACAAAGCAAAAAACAGACAAAACTCAGAATCCACACTGGTTGTTTTACTCGTTCATTAATTATGAATAACCTTCCAACAATAGGTGATACTTTCATCGAGCTCTTCAAGAACCCAAGCTCTGGTTGTCGTATGCAAAACTCCCACTACATATTTGTGCATCTCTGTGATGTTTGCACCTCGTTTGAAGTTCTGTCGGTGACAATTGGTGACAATCCTCATGTTGAAATTATGTCTGCTTTATGCTTTTTTAGGATACCCTTTTCTTTCTGCAGCGTTCAGTTCCTCACCTGTGCGTTTGCCGACTGATGAGATTCTCTTCCTTCCCTTCATTTGCATGTCTTTAATTTGGTTGCCCCCTTTTCACACACACACACACACACACACACACACACACACACATGCACACCCACACACATCCTTACCTCCTCCTCCTTACTTCATTCCTTTACCTTCAATCAGGGACACCCATCTGGCTTATGGTCAGATTAGAAGTCTTAAGAGTATGCAGAAGCGTGTGTGTGTGTGTGTGTGCATTAATGCGTGCATTTGTAATTGATTGTATGTGTGCATGCATGTGGGTGGTGCTTTCTTTATTTCATTGTTGTCTTACAGCAAAGATAGCAGATGTGTTTTCTGTCTGGGCTGGCTCTGTAACATCGTCTCTGTTTTGGTTGTGCGACAGCCGGTTACAGTAGTTAGCCCATTAACTAGCTGGCTAACCGGGCTAATCAGTTTTCAACTCTATGAGCCAGAGAGTTGAGTAACAGCCAAGTCGCGTGTGAAGAGCTTTCAAGTTCCACCTGCTCATGCACTGTATCAGATATGCACACACACGCGCAAACACACACATTAATCCTGACCCCTTTTCCCCCCTGACAGATGGGGTGGCCTGTCTGGGATTGCCAAGGAATTTACTGAAGGACTTAAGTTGTGTTCATGCATGTGTGTATGTGTGTGTGTGTGTGTGTGTGCGTATAATAGACAGTTTCATCTACTGTAACTGGCCTTTTATTACTAGCTCCGGGCTGCACATAGTTAGGCTGGCACTCATCCTCATTTAGGCCTATTCTTTCCCTCTGTTCCTAAAGCCAAGCCATCACTCAGACAGGCGCATGAATGTAGCATTCAGAGCGCAAGCCATCAAGTCGCCTGGCTGTGCCCTGCCTTTACATGCCCTGCAACTGTATTCATGTGTTTGGATTTGGATCTTTGATAAGGTGTTTAAGAAGACAGGGGAAAAAAAGAAGGAAAAAAAGACATATGTCTGTAGGCGGGGTGATGTGTGTTTGTGGAATTGTTTTTGTACTTGTGCAGACAGGGATAACGTGATTGTCTGACATGGAGGTTGCTTTGGTGAGATGTCTCAGTAGTCTGTGTGTGTGTGTGTGTGTGTGTGTGTGTGTGTGTGTGTGCGCGCGCGTGCGGGTGTGTAGGCGCATGTGTCCCTTATGGGAATTAGGCTATATCAGTATCTGGTAGTGGTAATGAGAATCAGCAGGATCCTGCTTTTGTAGTGGTTTCTTTTCTGGCTTTGATCTTGTTTGCCCTCTTCCCTTTTTTTTACTTCATTTCATCCCCTGATTCTTCTCTTCTCTCACATTGAATTGGAAGCAAATAGAAATCAACACCTACGGTAACAGTGCACATCTGCCAGCTTTGTAGTTATTTGAAAAGCGGCGTGACATTGTATCTTAAAGGAAAAAGCTGCTCATTGTGTTGAGAAGTGCGTGGATAATAGTGTCTGGGGCTGGGTGATATGTGAGTTAACAGATGAGCATATGTCTGTGTTACACTTGCGACAAGGAAAGAAGAAGTGGATTACATACACTGGAGGAGGAAGACACTATTTTTTTTTTTTTTTTTTTTGGTTGTCAGCATAGTCCAACAATCAGCTTTTTATGCAATGCCATTTTTCCATCATTTGTCTTCCCCAGATTAAGCATTGGCATTGGCATATTCTTAATTTAAGGTCTTGAGACGATGGTTAAAATGCAGATTTTCTTAGTTAGTATCATTCTTGAGAACTACCTTCATCATTCATCAGTTTCAGAATTCCTAAAAGTCGATAGCTTTAATAAATCATATCACGACAGGGTAAGAGCTGTTACACTGTTGGTTTTAGCATGTGATTAGCCCGACATGGCATGTATGCATGTCGTAGCTGTAGACCGGGGTCTAAATGACCAACATCCAAGTAGCATGAAATGGTTTCTCGTTCCCCAAAATTTCCACATTAAGTCGGAGCGGGAGTGTATTGATCCCTGCCTCTTAGGCTAAATGAAAACTGTAATGACTTTTCCATCTGTGTTGGAGTGTGTGACCTCATGCTGGTGTTTGGCTAAATCTCAATAATCACATGGCCGTTTGCAAACTAGCTGGGGGGTCCAGTGAGGAAGGTAGCCTAAGTTCGATAGATTTTTTTTTTTGTTCTGTTACTGACCTCAATGACATAATCAGAAATAGCCTTGAGGCTTTGTCAGCCTCACTTTATAAAAATAGGAACGAGCCAATGGCTTGTTCAGGCCCGTGGCTTAAAGCCACACTAGTCAAGCAACATCTTATCAGCCTGAATTATGAATCCACTCTAATTTAGACCTCATGGACACAGACTCTCTGTCCAAATTATTTTCTGTTGTTGGGTACAGTCAACCGTGGGAAATGCTTTCCACACATGAAGTGATGAATCAAAACTGTCTCCTAAACATTAGTAAATATTGTACAATGTGCAAATTTAAACTATTGGCTCAGCTAAGTGGTTTTCAAAGTGGGATTCAGGGACCCTCAGGAGTACTTGAGAGTCTTCCATACATGTATTTTTTTTGTCATTTAATTATTATTATTTTTTAAATTAAATTAAATTAATTTTTTTTTTGCTATGTTTACGATAATTTTCATTTTTTTTATTTTCATTTTAATTTTTGGTAAATTTTCCATGTTTTTCAAAGAAAACAAGTCAATTAGCATAGGTTTTAAAGGGTTAATTCACTTGACTTTGCTATTACAATATGCAGTCTTTTTGAAAATATGTATGTGTGTGTAATTGATGTTATGTTGTAATCTCACTATTTTAAATGTATTTGACAAGTATGACACCTAGACAATTTCAAAACTAACATAGATATATTTTCATGTCTGAATCCTGAGTGTATAGCTAATAAGTGGGTAGAGGGGCCAATCCAGCTTCAAGTCCCTTTCTTAGCAAATTTCCACCCTACTGAAGTGTCCTTGAGCAAGACACTGAATCCCTCCCGTGGTGCTGTGCTGTTGCAAACTCTGACCTCTGACCTCGCTGGAGACAGGCGAAAAAGAAAAGAGAATTTATCTGAAGGGTGAACTACAGTACCAAGCTATTTTTACAGTACGCTACAAGCCACTTGAATTGGAGTATACTATCATTTCCAAGAAGGAAAAACCTAGGCTTGGTTTAGGAAAAAAAAGAAAGAAAGAAAGAAAAGTAACTGATGTGGTAAAGTGTCGCTCACAGCAGACACAATAGACCGCGCGCAGCTCCCATACTACTGTGCAGCATCAAAGAGAAGACAACGATGAGCCAGCAGAAAATGCGCAACAAACACACAAAAGTTTTGCAGGCAAGGTGAACTCCCCATGAACCTGTGTCATATTTCTCTCATTACACCCAAATCTTCCCCGGTAACAGTGGTGGCTCTGGGCTAGGGACGGGTTTCTGTCAATCTTCAGCCGCCTCGCCACGATGCACACAAGAGAGAGGGAGAAATCGAAACACAACGCTTCATCAGACTGAAGTGGATGGAGACACATCAGTGTTGCTTTGTTTAGATTCATCATGCATTTTTGCAGACCTCTGATAGGGATATGTCTTTTCTCCTCCTAAGCATGTTCAAACCTCAGCCCGTTTCCTGCTCAGCTCTCTCTGCAGAAATTTGTGTAGCCAAGAAGGTCATTTGCCGGACATTTGTAGCCTCTTTGAGAGGACTTTGCATAGCTGCCCAGTAAAGGAAATGTTGTTTTTTTTTTCTTTCTCCGCCCATGTAGGCAGCCCAACATACTTGTTTGAAGTGTTCTGATATGCTGCTCATGAGGGAATGGGAATGTGCTTACCGATTCAGCATGTGGATTTCAGCCTTAACAGATGATAATCCTCGAGTGATGAATACATCATTGATTTCATGTGTCCTGCCAGCCTCTGTTTAGCGCTTTGGTTACAATGTTCTACTTATTTCTCTCATAGTCAGCCAAACACAGCATGCAGAAAACTTTCAGTGCAACTTGAAAATTTTGACTAAATTGGATTCTTGAAGACTTGAAGAGGCTGACTGTCGATGGTATTTTTGCTCGCATTTTGTTCCAATATTGAGTATCTTTAAATTTGACCATTTTGTTGCCAAAACATTCTAAAAAATATAATGTTTCCCCTAAATGTTTTGACATCACAGTGTGGAAAAGCAACTCTAGGACAGTGATAATCATGATTGAAAACAAAGATAAAATTTACATTAATAATAGAGGATAATGCATACTCACAGAATTGGATTAAAATGTTGCACAAAAATCAAATTTGCATTGGCAGCCTTAATTATACAATAAAATACAACAAATAAAACAATAATAGTTACACAATAATACATCATTTAACTCAGTGCAAGCTCTCTTTTGAATGACACCCTGGTTACAAAACATATTTTTATCTGTTTCTGCAGTGTTCCACTTATGTGAAGTGTAATAAGTGTGATGACAAAACACTTGCTGATATCTGAGTTTAGTTGAAAGGCCGACGCTCGCAAAGTATCAGCACAAGGGTTGAGCCGTATAGACAGCTACTGACAGCTACAGCCTACTGCGTCTGAGTTGTAGAAACAGTATGGAAAGTCAGCGGCGCTGCTCGAGGACGGGCTCTGAGGCCAGTTTGGTAACCAGAGCAAACAGATGATTTGAATGGTGAAGTGTTTTGTCTCTGAGGTGCACGGCTGAGATACGTTATGTAACTCCAAATGAGCAGGTGTGTTTGCCCTGTTGTTTAGGCGGAAGCACACACATGTAGCGATGATGGTACACGTGCACTCACTAATACACACAGCGCAACACAACACTACCGATGCTCTGTTTCATTTCCACACTGGCTCATTGTCAACGAATATTGAATGTGTCTGACCTAGTTGCCAACGGCACCATGGGAGATTACTCCCTGCATTTTTAACAATGGAGTGCATCTATTGGATAATGCGGCCCAGGCCTGTTTTGATGTTTAGGGTTTTCTTATCTGTCTTGTGCTGTAGGGGGGGTTGCTAAAGACCCAGTTCCACTTTTTTTCATTCTGATCAAAAGACACAGTATGGAGCAATTGATGAAGTATTGATGAAGCTAAAGTATGTCAATTTGCAAATTTGGTGTATGTGAATGCTGTTGTGTATGAGTGTGTGTGTGTGTAGTGTTTACAGTGTCCTCCATTGCCTCCACAGTGTTGGGAAACTTTGTCAGTGAGCTCCAGCTGCATCAACAGATCATGCACACAGCCCACGCTGTCTCTCGCATGAGTATCTGTTTGCTTGGACACAGCGACAAACAAACACACACACACACACACACACGCTCCCGGACACATGCAAACCTCCCATTGCCTTACAGCCCACATGCATCACATAGCACCATACTCCCTTTATAACCGCATTGTAACTGAATAGACTTTATTGTTGCAGGTAAGGTTGCATTTTTGACTACGCTGCTGTCAGGAAGCTCCACCCGGCAGCCGGCCAGAAAGCTTTGCTCATTTATTTGTTTGCAGATGGATGCTGAGCTCACCTTAGGGCTTGTTTTTCCCCTGCAGGGGGTTTTACCTGACATTAACATGCATCTTGTATCTGGGTGTGTGTGGATTTCATATGATTTATACCCGTGTCTGTTACCGTCTGACACAATGCAGTGTGTAGGAGGTGGTCAAGTTCAACATCAGCTCACAGAGGACAGCATTTTTTTTTAAAGTTTTCAAATGCTGTGGTGAGATGAAAGTTAGACTGAAACAGCACTGGAAGCTGTTTTGAACTGATGTGAGAAAATATTTGTATCCTGAGGTTCCAGATTGATGCAGGAAGCCGTTATGGATGACTGCAGATATGATCTCAGCTTTCATTTCGGCGGTGTTTTAACGCAGCTTGTTAGCACAGGTGCACGCCACCATGTCAACGCCTTCTCAGTGTCGAAATGTTTTCTGGGTTAAGATTGGAAATGGATTTCTCTTTGCCAAAATGCAAAAGGGAGTATTGCGCAAATCAGTTCCTCTGTATTCATACTCTGTTAAACTGAGTATGAATACACTCTCTCGCTCTCTAGCTCTCTTGATCTCATCCATCCATGTTTGACGATGCAATACAAGCAGCCTGTTGCCTGTTTTCATTTGTCTCTGTTTCCTGTTGGATCCATAAGGAAAGTTTTCTCTTAAAGGGTTGATTCACCCATTTTGGAAAATATGATGTTTGCTGGGGGGAAGTCCACCTCAATGGCAGGAGGCTAACAGTTAGCATCTGAAGCATCCAGCCCGTATCCAGCACTCAGTAACAATGAGAGGAAGAGAGCACCACTACTGTCCTACAGAACAGATAGGGGGGAAGTGAAATACCGTATTTCACCAATTAATCGCCCGGCCGCAAATAGCCGCGTGGTTCTTATAAACGCCTGGGGTCTGCACCCATTTTGCGTATTAAACGCCCACCCGAATAACCACCGGGGCGATTATTTGCATCATAATGAGGTAACCCAAAATAAGGGTATTCACCTTATTTTTGCAGAAGTAAACAGTTAACCGCACAATAACTGTGCGGCACTTCCGTTTTCTGTCAAAATAAGAGAGCTAGCTAACGTTAGAAAAAAAGGGTGTACTGTAATCTTAAATCGACCGACTGTAAATATGTTTGACAGTAACTGTCATCACGATAATGGCCTGGTGCAGGTCTTTGCAAAAATAAATAAAGGCCTGCAGTGAATAACCGCCTGGTTCTTTTAAACGCCTGGGGTTGATTTTGCGTATTAAACGCCCAGGCGACTAATTGGGGAAATACGGTAATATCATGTTTTTCAAAATGGGTAAACCATCCCTGTAATAATGTGTCTGCAGATTGGAGAAATTGTACATTCACACATTGTACTTACTGAAGTCAAATGTGTCCGATTATTTGAAGGTGATAAAAGTGATTGGGTCTTTAAAGGTCTCAGCTGCAAACACTTTGACTTTTTCGCTCTGTTTGATTTCAGTCCAATCTCCTAGAAAGCAGGCTAATGCTTGAAAGCTTAGTTAGGGTCCTCATAAACCAGTGGCCTTTTAGCCAAAGGTTTTTAAAGGGTTAAACACTTTTTTTTTTTTTTTTTTTTTTTTTTTTTTTTTACTACAAAATGTTAAAGGCTCCCGCTGCTGCTGTGTTTTGTTACCGTGTCGCACAGCCAGGTATTGATGTATGGAGGCTTTAAATAGTGATGCAGACTTTTGCCTGCTGGCTTGACAAATCAATTGAGGCTAATAAGCAAATGTGGCAGTTAGGCTTTGGCCCATCTAGGGTGTGACAAGTTAAATCTTTCCAGTCATTTATTAATTTTTTGTGCTTTTATTTTTTTTTTTGCCTCCATCTGAGCTTCTGTCTGTCTCTCATCTGTCATCCTTTGCTTCTGTGATCCAGTCGTGCACTAAATGGTTTCAATTTGAAAATGTAAAAAAAAAAAAAATATGGTTTTTAATCATCTTAACCACTTTCAACCTGGGTTTTTTTAAATTCATGATTTCCTGGAGTTTCCATTTACAATTTCACAGCTTTTACTTGCCATCTTCAATTGGAGAAGGCGTCCAGCTTGTTTCTTTATTTCAGTATCACCCTCTTGTCCTAAGCCTCAGCACTGTGCTGTAGCTGCTGTTTTTTGAAGCTAGAGTGACTCCTCTTTAATTTTTTTTTTTTTTTTTTTGGGGGGGGGGGGTCTGGAGCTGTGCGAGCTAAAACAGGCAAGCTCTGTGTCTCTTCCTCCCTTGACAGTGAGCTGGCTGATGGCTCTCACTTTGTCTGAGAATTAACCTCCCAGTTTAATCACATTGTTGGACCTGACACACACACACACTCACACTCACACACACACACAGGCATGCGTGTACGTACTGTACGCATGCACACACTCTCCTACTGGGATTTGGCCATCACCTCATCACCTGCCAAGGACACCGGCACTGCTGTTGCCAGGCCGGATAACACCAGGCACAAGACACTCTGGTAGCT
This sequence comes from Myripristis murdjan, assembly GCF_902150065.1. Lineage (NCBI taxonomy): Eukaryota > Metazoa > Chordata > Actinopteri > Holocentriformes > Holocentridae > Myripristis > Myripristis murdjan. The sequence goes on from NC_043998.1 coordinate 18,405,645, forward strand.
GTTAATAAGGGATTGATTTAGGCTGGGTTTACTGTACGTATGCTACTGGCCTGCAGGATACCAAGGGTGAGAATAACGTCTAACCAAGTAATCCTGCAAGAAAACAGTGCTGGAGGATGCTCATCGGGGATTTCAATCAGAATCGAGTGGAAAGTTTGTATCTCTAAATATCAACTTTTCAGAAACTGAAATGGAGCCTTGACTCATTTTGAGACTTTTTTTTTTTTTTTTTTAGCTTATGCAAATGGTTTTGAAAGCCCACAGGTCACACAATTTGCCTCAGCCCCTAGAAGACTTTCAATCACTCTGAATTTAAGTTAAAACATGAGGACGGCCAAAATTGTAGTGAGGCTTCGCGTGACAGCAGCAGGCTAAATTTATGCCACCGAGGAAATGGAAATGGCGCATGACAAGTGTCAAGCGACTGATGGACAGTTTCAGCCATTTTCGCAGAGCACCTCCATCTCTTTCCCTTGTTCCATGTTTTTTCCTGGTCGTAATAAGCAACATCAGTCTGTCGCATCTAGAAACAAACACATTCCTAATGTATTATTAGGAATTCTGCGGGAACACATGGAGCGAAGCCAAGCCCCCGCTCGGCCTCGGCGGTTTGGTCGGAGGGACTGTGTTTACCCTCTCAGTAATCAGCGCAGTTAGATGGATGTGTTCCCCAGATAAGTGCTTCCCTTGATGAGGTGCTTACCTGACCACAAACCGTTTATCTCCACAGACAGACGATAGCCTTAAATTACCACTCTTTTTTGCTCCTCTGTATTTTGGTCTCGCCCCAGGCCACAGTGCCTTCACTGTTTGTATGTGGAGTACCTTCAGCTCATCATGGAGTGTGTGTGTGTGTGTGTGTGTGTGTGTATTTGGGAAGGGGAAGGGGGCGTTCATCTCAATGTGTAGCTCCAAAGTCAAGTGTCCTTTTCTGCTTTTCTTAATGAGAGGCCTGCGTGGGTGGAAGTGGGTTTGAACTCCCCGCATAATAACTCAAGGAACATTTTCCAGACGGGGGGGTGGGGGGGAGAAAACCCCAACACAATCCCAGTTAAACTGGTCTGCATATTTTCACTATAACCACACACTGCCCTTTCCAATCAAAGCTACTTAACCTAACATGCATTTTACATACAGTAACTAACCACTGACTTTCTTTTCCCCTCTTCGTCTTGAAACAGCATTAAGTGTCTTCCTGAGTAAATATCATCCAAAGCAAGCCTTTCCTGTCTTTTCTTCAAACGCTGAAAGAGTGAAACCAGCCCCGACATGCATGCGTATCTTTAAAAACCTTTAGCCGTTGCAAGGCGACGTGCGTCCTCAAAATTGGAGAAATTAAAAGATGCCATTAGACAAGGCATCTCAGCTCTGCTCAGATAGTGTAAGAAAAGGGCAAATGTCGGCAAGCAGCACTCAACAGTTGTCAGCTAGACTCAGCACCTACTTGAGAGGCATTTAGTTCAAAGCAACATTAAGGCTGCGCTAGACAAGATTTGGATGTAAAAATACACTTATCAGCCTTAATCTTAAAGTGCGGTGTCCCCTTCCCACTAATTAAAATAACGCAGATTCTCCCTGTTTGACCAAATTAACGTCTAGTGTCAGATTTTCATACTTCTCCACAGGAAGTGATGAATCAAAACTAAAGAGTGTAACACAAACTCTACACAGTGGCTGTTTTTTCTCTTGATATTCTTTGGTATATCTTCCATGTTTGCCTTGTAGGGGCTTAAAACATCCTTTATCACTTTATGAACTAATTGACAAACTGCTACCTATTGCATGGAAGTGTATTTTACTTAACTGGGTCTGCTGTGACCGTCTTGTACAGAGAGATTTTTAAGAGACTTCCACATAAAATAACACATGCTGCACTAATGGATAATGATAATTTGTCCTCACAAATATGGTCACCACTCCTAGATTATATTCCTGTTGATATTTCATGTATGCTTAAACAGAGTTTACTGTTTAGACTAGAAAGGTCATAATGCAATCCAGATATCAGACATTATAGATTAAAGGTTATAGAATCTGGTGCTCAGTGATTTACAAGGCTAATCTAAATACAGTTATCTACCTTTTTGAGGTCCAAATGACTGATAGGGACAAAAAAAAAATTGAAACTGGTTGAAAAATACCAGAATTATCCTTTAAGTGTTAGTTGCTTTTTAGGTGCAGGTTCTTTTTGCTGTGTTCTCGCATTTTGTATTGTTTAAATTCAGTAAAATTTACTTCAAGAAGCCGTTACCTCTCATTGATATTCGGGGCCAACAACATGCAAAATCTCCTCGTACGTGGCTGTATTTTCTTGCTTTAATGAAATGAATATAATCACCAAATGCAAAACTTTGTTGCTTCCTGTAGGGGAATTCTCTTCTCTTTTCTTGAGCCCTTACACTGGTCAAGTCAGGCTTAGCCGTGTATTGCTCATACTTCAGATGACCCTAAGATATGATTGGACATAAAAAAGAACTCGAGCCAGGAGTCAAAACAAGTCAGATGCTGTTTTTTTTTTTTCCCCTGCTCTCTGTGATTTCTCATTTCCCATTGAAGCGGTTCAGAGCTGTTTGCCCACTTGTCTGATCTTGCGGTGAGCATTTGAAAAAGCCCTTTGCCTGTTGCCTTGTTTACTCACCTGAACGCTGGAGAAAAGATGCATCCCCCACACCACTCCTCCCCCTTCTCCTCCTGCTCCTTGCTTTATTTCCCTCCTGTTTCGAGCGTTACTTTGCTCCACAGTGAACTCTGTTCTCCACATCAAAGCACCGGCATCCCTTTCTTCTGTCCAGGATGCCTCAACCGATATGGAAAAAGGTGCGCTAGGGAGCATAACAAGAGCGGTTTGGCGCATCGCTTATGTGAAATTATTCCGTGGCGGGCACCATCGGATAAGGTTATCATAACACAGCACGACATGTTCTCTCATGCTTTGCAAACAATAGACGGCTTCCGCAGCAAAAGGTGCCTTGACTTTTTTTTTTTGGCGTTCAATATTTTGTTTCATCAAACGTCAGCTGTGTTTTCAGCAAAGGGGGCAAACCTTGTAATTTCCCTGTCTCTGCAACAAAAACCAGCACTTGAGATTTACTACATAGCTGCTAACACTGGCTCCAACACACACACACACACACACACACATACACACCACATCTCATGCAAGCTGAGCAGTTTTCTACCTGGTGCCACGTTGGTTATGTGCGTGTGTGTTTTTGAGCGTGCAACTCTGTGTGTGTCTGACTTGTCAGAAAGCACAGCTGTAGGACGCAGCAAATGAATGGTTTTGTGTTTTTGCAGTCGAGCTTATTGCATTGCAAATTATCATGTTGGCTGCGTGTGTGTGTGTGTGTGTGTGGCGGTGGAGCAGGCGAGGAGGAGGGGGGCATACACATACACACACGGAGTCAACACGCTGGTAATTTAATTGATCCTGATCTCAGAGTATGCTCCCCCGCCCCGAGACCCCCCCCCCCCATCCCATCTATTGTGTTTTTTCGCTCAGAGAGGAGGAGGCAAGAGGGAAGGAGTGCAGAGAAGTGGGACCTGACAGTTTCTGTGCAGAGTGTAGGATCGCATGGTGGGTGTGCTATGTGAGGAATGCCGGCTCATGTTGTAACTAGAACTCCTGAAAGGCCTTGTTCTCTCCGTACTGTCTTGTGGGCCAGTGTAGACCCCAGCTTGGCAATCAGCCCCGAAGCCCAGCCCGCTATCTGCCTCCATATCAATGGGCCTGCTTGTGTCCTCAGGCTCTTGTTTTTGTACGTGTGGTGTTGCAGCAGCACCAGCTCTGCCTGGGCTGGCCTGTAAACTCCGTTTCCGCGAGTTGTGCACATTTGCCCGTTGGCATTTACCTGACGTGCCTTCGAGTATTGTGAAAAATGGCAAAGCACGCAACACGTATCAAGGCTCCAGGCCCTTCGCTGCATGTCATCCGCTCTCTCTCTCCCCTGCCTCTCCTTTCATTCTCTAATGTCACCATCAAAGCAGAAAGCAGAAATGCAAAAAAAAAAAAAATTCAAAATCTTTAAAAATATATTTATTTCGAACATGTCAGCATCCTGAAAATCCTGAAATGTTATGGAATTTGTAGTGTATTTCCATGTAGGAAAGGTCAGTGAATTTAATTGAAAGACCGTAACAGTGTTGAGTGTAATATCTACAAAATGTGCATGCTTCAACCATCTGCTAATCTTTTATCGCATATTGCTTCTCCTCCCTTTATCCAGCTTTTGGGTTTCTTTGAGAGACTTTTGCACTATTGTGTTTTGATGACTTGAAAGCAGTGCTGAAAACTCTGAAAGCTCTCAAGGTGGTGCATTTAGGGGGCATCTGACAACAGCACGCCAGTTATTATCCACTGAATAACAAACGCCATCATATTGACAAGCTCTGTTGTCAGTAAAGCTAACCCAGAAGACAAAAGGCACCAGTGTCATGGGGATAGTGTGAATTTGATAGTTTTTAATCAAAGTGACTATAAAAAATTATCAGAGTAATTCTATTGATAAGAATTACTTATTTATTTATGACTTACTTATTGCATTAGATAGAGGTTTTCAGTTGTTTTATTCTGCAGCAAACCCAACTGGTGTGAGAAACAGACTGTTTACCCTTTCTAACTTTTCGGAGCTGAAAAAACAACATTAATAAACCAGGAGGGGGGGACCATTTTTAGGTCATGGAAAGCACACCAGCTAGGTTCTGGAAAGTCATGGTAAAGTCATGGGATATTACATCAGAGCAGACTGGGAGCTCACAGGCGCTATACGCTGTCAATTCACACACGGCTGTCCTTCAGATTCTTATATTCCTCTCATCTGTTATGTGCAATAAGTGCTAAAAGTTACATGATTGTTTTCAGAATTTCATGGTACATTTATTTCACATTGTTGGTATATTTTCACATAAAATCAGACCTTTTTCACAGCAGCCGTTTGGACATGAACTAGCAGCTAAACACAGGTGTTACTTATGACAGTAACGAAGGTCTTTCCAGTGAATCAGCATGAACAGCAGCAGGGCCCAGGCACCGGCTGACCTGTATTGAACAGAACCTTAATCAGTGTTATTAGGAACATCTGTGTTTACCTGCTGCTTCATGTCAAAGTGGCTGCTGTGAAAAGAAAAAAAGAGAAATCATATCGTATCCTTGCTCTTTCCATTTTGCTGGAGAACAACATTTCCCAGAATACCACAGGATACTGTTTACCTTTTTGCTGAATTATAGCCCGTGGAATCGCTTTCATTAAATTAGCTCTGTGGTTCCTGGTGATTATAAAGCCAGTTGGCTGTCAGGCTCCTTTATTGCGAGCTCTCTCCCTCCTGCTCTCCCCATCCCTCTCTCTCTTTATCCCACACACATATGTCCGTGATTTTCCTCACCCAAGTGGGAGAAAACAGTGAGGGAGATTGACTGCAATGAATGGCTCTGTATTCAGAGGCCTTGGCAGACAGGCTTCTATGTGGGCCTTAGTGGACAGTGGGGCCTATACAGCAGCTCGGCCTGCTGTAGGACGTCCAGGGATATTTCATTGTGTGAGGAGAGCTCGCTGTCCTCATTAGAGGCTCGAGACGGATGGAAGAGGATCCGTGATGCTCAGAGATGCAGCCTGTGGAGGTCTTGTTTTAGATTGATGGCTCAGAATGAGGCTTTTAGGGTTCGCTAGGGCATCGGGACCCAAAGAAGGGTGAGGGTCAAGAATGTTTGGTGCTCAGAAGAGAGTTGTGCATGTAGGACCGAAGGACGTCACCGTTGTCACAATGCAAAAAGTTTTAGTTTGCTGCTAATTCAAATATCTTAAAATTCCAATATTCAAACTACTTCTTTTTTTTTTTTTAACTATTGCAAACTGCACGTTTACGCCCTCATGAGGTTACATCAGAATGGAGTATTAGCTCTGTTGCACTCCAGAACATATCCGACATTTGTGAAATACTGAATTAGATTTTTTTTTATGTTGACATTTTGGTTATTGTGACAACACTAGTGCAAGTAGTGCTAGTGAAAGAGTGTGAATGGGAGACTCAGTGTAGATTGCACTCAGTTGCCTGCTGGAATACAGAATGAATGAGTAAAACATGGGACAAGTAGCGGTCTGTCTGGTGCGAGGTAAGTGACAAACAAACAAATAAAAAAAAAAAGCTGTGTAGTCATGCTAACCCATATGATGCAGACTATTTTTTTTTTTTTTTTGCACGATTCTTTGCTGAAAAAAAATGTGTGCCAAAAATACATATTTATGCACGCACATCCTGGCATGCCTCCACTCTGCGGTTGTCACTCTCAATTCCAAACAGCTGTGATAAAGATAGCGGAACGGTACATTTCTGCGAGGCAAAACCCGTTTGTTTATGAATGATTCGCTTGCCACGAAGGTGTCAGATGTGTCGAGAGGGAAGGGAGGAGGCGGGAGGAGGTGAGGAAAACTCTCCCTCCATCCTGTCGGCGCTGTCAAGTTGTTTGAGGGAAGGAGTGATGACGGGAAGGAGAGGAGGAACAAGCACGCTCCCGCTGAGAAAACACACCAGGGGTCCTGCAGGAATGGAGGGATTTCTGTGCAGAGAAGACAAATATGTCACCAAATACTAATGGTCTTTTTCCATCTCCCCTCCCTTTTTTTCCCCCCGTCTCCTCTCCTTTGTTTTCCAGAGTTGCTGGGCTCCACCAAGAGACTGAATATCAACTACCAAGACTCAGATGGGTAAGAGCATGTGTTTGTGTGTGTGTGTGTGTGTGTGTGTGTGTGTGACAACCTGCAGGATAAGCTTGTGAGCTCATGTTTGCTTAGCTGAGGTTAACATGAAGTGTCGTCAGAGGAATCCAGTGGAAAGAGTCACTGCGCGTCTCTGTGTTTTGATTGACGCGCCGCTGTTTTATCAGGGGGGAAAAGTACATATGGTGGGGCTGTCTCCTGTTTATCCAGCATCTTCATGGGCTGACTCATAACCCAAACACACACACATTGGCAGGCAGTGCCCTCCAGATTTCATGTCTTGCCTTGAGGGAAGAAGAGTCACGAAAGCTCTGAAAAATGTGGGGGAAAAAAACAACAACAACAAAGTGCCGTAAAGCTCCGCCTCAATTTGCTTGTAAATTTTCTTTTTTCTTTTCTTTTCTTTTTTTTAATTAATAGTTTTGTCATGTTTCAAACAGAAAACTTCTCAGTTTGTTCTAGCAACATTTTCTTAAGATACAGGGGGAGGCAGGCAAAATATATAAAATATAGAAAAGAGAGAAATGAAAAAGAAAAATACATATATGTGTGCCCCCACCCCCCACCCACCCACCAGAAAAAGATCAGGAGTTGACTATATGGATATATATACTCAATGTTTGGCCATATATGGAAAAAAACATATTTAATACCTGAGAAGAAAGTGTATATATATATATAAATATATAGTTGGTATATCTCCACCCACCCCAAAAAAAGACAGTTAAGGAAAAAGCAAATGAACAAATGATAATACTAATAACAATGTGCCAAAAAAAAAAAAAATAAAATAAAAATAAAACTAAGTAGATAATTTACTGCTAAATAATTTACTGCTTGTAAATTTTCAGCTGGATTTGCTGTAGCTGCTTCAAGTGGGAGCCACCAACATAATGAGCTGTGATGTTTTTGATGCTCTCACACACACACACACACCTCCCTGCCACCCCGTGAACAACCTTGCATCCATTCAGCTTAAATTTCTGTTAAATCTATCAAAGTAGGCCATCAGACATGCAATGAATCCCCTACTATAAACCCCATTGTGTGTGTGTGTGTGTGTGTGTGTGTGTGGGTGCTGACATAGGTTTGCTGCACGTCCCTACATGCAGGGTCAGCCTAGCGTGTGGGAGGTGATACACAATAGGGGGGTTGAATTTGAAGTGTTGAAGTGTGTGTATGTGTGTGTGTGTGTGTGTGTGTGTGAAAAGAGAGGTACATAGGAGGGGGTAACCTGTGATATATGAGAGGAGTGCGGAGGGACTGAATGCAAGAGGGATAGGTGAGCAAACAGTCATTGAGTCAACACTATCTCAGAGAGAGAGATTAAAACTGTGTGTGTGTGTGTGTGTGTGTGTGTGTGTGTGTGTGTGTGTGTGTGTGTGTGTCATTAGCGAGCAAACATGACAGACAGGATTGTAGACTTAATAAGGGCCGAACTAAGAAGAAAAGGGAAAGTGGCTTTAACAGCTGAGTGAGATGGATGAGATGTCTGGTTGAGAGAGACGGATTGATAAATAAATAAATGGATAGATGGATGTGTGTGTGTGTGTGTGTGTGTGTGTGTGTGTGTGTGTGTGTGTGTGAGACTGAGGAGCAGTGATGCCCAAACAATGAACCAGATAAGAAATGCCACATCTGCAAACCCTAATCTGTGTCATCGGGACTTTACTGTTTCTATATTTTTCTTATTTTTATCTCTCTCTTTCTTTATTGCTCTCTCCACAATGGTGTGTGTGTGTGTGTGTGTGTGTGTGTGTGTGTGTGTGTGTTGGCTGGATAGGCGTCAGCCCCCTGAAACACCTCAGTACGAACTAGGAGGCACCAAACAAACAAAGCTGAAGCCTCTGCAGCATTTTCTGTTTGTTTTCAGTCGGTTTCCCGGGTTCAATTTTACGGTGAAACGGCACATGAATGCATCACTGTCTAGCAACCAGTTTGGAAGTCTCGACTGTCAGACTTTTTCCAGCCAGCATTTGAACACAGCATAATAGTCGCACCTAAAAAAAAAAAAATGAAAATCATCAAATGGTGAAAATCTCTTCAGCTGATCCATGGGCAAGGAGCAGTCTGTCCACCAAATTTCAGCCAAATCCATTTGTCGCTTGCCAGATGTCTGTCCAACAAAACAAACAGATGAAGGAAATTGTAGTATCCTCCCAACTTTGCTGGTGGACATAATAAGTGGGTAAAGAAAACTGACTGAATGAACCAGTATTTACTGCCAGTTTGTGAACAGGAAGAAAAAGCAGAACATATACAGGGTGTCCACAAAGTCTCTTTACAATTTAAAAAATCTATTACAATCACAGTTGCAGTTGATGAGATATGTTAATCAGATTTGTTCTATGTACTCAGTGGTTATCAAAGTTTTTAACCCTATAAAGCCATTTGTATCATATATGATACACGTTATTAAATAACACATTCCATTTACAGTTTAATCAGTACCTGACCAAAATACAGTTGTTCCCCTGTTCACCCTGGACCAAACCATTGGCACTTCAAGTACATATCATATATGATACAACAGAAAAACCCTATGTAATAACATATTTTTTGAAAAATCTTTTTTTTTTTTTTTTTTTTACATTTTGTTATAGGACTAAATAAATAGATAGATAGATAGATAGATTTTATTGTCATTGCACAATCATATACGTATAATAATGCAACGAAATTAGGGCTCAGTCCTTTCGGTGCAGGGGAGAATAGAAAGCATCGTGCATTCTGCTAGTTGAATAGCCAAGTCCAGTAATAGATGGCTGCAGCCATGTCTCTGATATCAGAAAAAATGCAACAGTCACGGAAACACTTGTTGGATGTGCAACCACAAAGGGTTCAATTTCAAAAAAATGGAATTTTCTGCCAATTCTTTCATAGTTCAGGCTTTAAAGGGTTAATCACATTGGACATCAACAACCTGAAGCAGAAAGTCACTGATGCCGTTGCCACCATTGATGAGGCTCTGCTACAGCCAACATGGCAAGAAATCGAGTACCGTCTTGATGTGCTTCGTGCAAATAATGGTGCCCATATAGAGGTGTATTAAATGAGGCAAAAAAAAAACCCTTCAAAATCTACTCCTCATTTTGTAATAATTTCCACAGATTTGTTATTTTATTCATTTGCTTTTGTAATAAATTTGTTAAATTGTAAAGAGACTTTATGGACGCCCTGTATATGACTTGTGCCTGAGATGCCGCAGGCTGTCAACAAACCTATCAAACTAGTGCTGTACACACACACACACACACACACACACACACACAAAGAGGTAATAAAAAATTGAGTGCTTGAGGCTACACAAATGTAACCACATGATCTGTATCACAAAAGAGGCGTGATAATAAACACAGGAGTCAACATTGAAGAGTTTTTTCCACTTGCCTGGTTGAGCCAGCTGGTCTCTCCCTGGTTTAGTTTTACCGAGTCAATTATTGTTCCATACAAGATTAGACCAGTTTAACTACATCAGGACATTATCTTTTTTGAATACCAGATATATCAGCATGTCCATGTCTTCCCCCTCTGATATGTAAGAGATTATTCCCTACCTCTTTGTTTTATAAAGATTTTTACTTTTGTATGACACACACATCTCTCTCATCTCTTTATTTGGCAATAGTCTCTTTGCATGTTCTTCCCATGTCTGCGAGCAGTTCCACTGGGAGCTCCGGTTTCCTCCCACAGTCCAAAAACACGCAGGTCAGGTGAATTGGAGATACAAAATTGCCCCTTAGGTGTGAATGGGTGTGTGAATGTGCCTGTTTGTCTGTCTGTCCTGTGATGGACTGGCCTTTTGCCCAATGAAGCCGCTGGGATAGGCTCCAGCACCCCCGCGACCTTTATGGATAAACAGTTTGGAAAATGAATTAATGAATAATGTCTTTATTTCTCTTTGTTTTGTTGTATTCTCTTTGTTATTTTGCTCGTTCAAACATTTCATTAATAAGGAATTTACTCTTATATACACTATATTACCAAAAGTATTCGCTCACCTGCCTTTACTCATACTATGAACTGAAGTGCCATCCCATTCCTAACCCATAGAGTTCAATATGATGTCGGTCCACCTTTTGCAGCTATTACAGCTTCAACTCTTCTGGGAAGACTGTCCACAAGGTTGAGGAGAGTGTTTATAGGAATTTTTGACCATTCTTCCAAAAGCGCATTGGTGAGGTCACACACTGATGTTGGTCGAGAAGGCCTGGCTCTCAGTCTCCGCTCTAATTCATCCCAAAGGTGTTCTATCGGGTTCAGGTCAGGACTCTGTGCAGGCCAGTCAAGTTCATCCACACCAGACTCTGTCATCCATGTCTTTATGGACCTTGTTTTGTGCACTGGTGCACAGTCATGTTGGAAGAGGAAGGGGCCCGCTCCAAACTGTTCCCACAAGGTTGGGAGCATGGAATTGTCCAAAATGTTTTGGTATCCTGAAGCATTCAAAGTTCCTTTCACTGGAACTAAGGGGCCAAGCCCAGCTCCTGAAAAACAACCCCACACCATAATTCCTCCTCCACCAAATTTCACAGTCGGCACAATGCAGTCTGAAATGTACCGTTCTCCTGGCAACCTCCAAACCCAGACTCGTCCATCAGATTGCCAGATGGAAAAGCGTGATTCATCACTCCAGAGAACGCGTCTCCACTGCTCTAGAGGCCAGTGGCGGCGTGCTTTACACCATTGCATCCGACGCTTTGCATTGCACTTGGTGATGTGTGGCTTGGCTGCAGCTGCTCGGCCATGGAAACCCATTCCATGAAGCTCTCTGCGTACTGTACTTGGGCTAATCTGAAGGTCACATGAAGTTTGTAGCTCTGTAGCAATTGACTGTGCAGAAAGTCGGCGACCTCTTTGCACTATGCGCTTCAGCATCCGCTGACCCCTCTCCGTCACTTTACGTGGCCTACCACTTCGTGGCTGAGTTGCTGTTGTTCCCAAACGCTTCCATTTTGTTATAATAGAGCTGACAGTTGACTGTGGAATATTTAGGAGCGAGGAAATTTCACGACTGGATTTGTTGCACAGGTGGCATCCTATGACAGTTCCACGCTGGAATTCACTGAGCTCCTGAGAGCGGCCCATTCTTTCACAAATGTCTTGTTTCACAGTCTGCATGCCTGAGTGCTTGATTTTATACACCTGTGGCCAGGCCAAGTGATTAGGACACCTGATTCTGATCATTTGAATGGGTGAGCGAATACTTTTGGTAATATAGTGTAATAGTTTCCTTTTTTGCATAGTAAAATTTAAAGATACTGAATATCAGCACAAAACATCACCTGTTTGCCACTTCAGTTCATAAGATTTCATAGTATTTATCAGTAATATCATAAAATGTATGATATTGATTCTGCTCTCGTCTGGGTGACGATTTTAGCCTCTGGGGGGCAAGGGCACGTTTTCAGGTTTAGCTGGAAACTGTGTCCGTTTCCGTTTCCATTTCTTTTGTTACACGAGTCGTTTCTCAACACAGCACACCAACGCTAATCAATACTTTTGCGGGTGTTTTAGGTGCGCACATTTTTGCCAGCTTTAATGTTTACCTTCATAAAAACCACTCACACTACAAACGGCAACAATCATATAATAGAAACAAAAACGGAAACCAGAACACTTCTAATACAAAAATCTCACCCCTTGTCTACAGATTTTAAATATGTGAATATAGACTTAGACTTTCTTTATTGTCATTGCACAAAAAAACACAGCAGTGAGTTTATAGAGATTAGTTAGTACATAAATAATAAATAAATAAATCGGGAAAGAACTTGAAATGTCTGGTTCTTCACAATTCTGTTCATTTAAGCCTCCATTATCTCAATACAACATAAATCAGATTTCAGTAGCGAAATGATCGATTCACAGTCAAACACATCACGAAATGAATGAGGTGCATTCAGTTCCTCTGAGGTTGAGGTCGTGCGATTAGAAACACAGCCAGCTCTTAACACCTGCTGTTGGAGAAGACCTGCCAGGTAGAGGGCATGTCACGCTTTGGACACGCCCTCTGTCCTTTAGTCGCCGCTTAATCCCCAAAAGAGGAGAGCGTGTCCCGACCGTAACTCAGCCCATGTCTCGCCTCAGTTCGAGGGTCGCTGCCTCTGGAACAACACGCCGCATCTCCGCTCTGAAGCAAAAGCACAATTTATGTCTTTAATTTGTTCCTCTATGGAGCATACTATGACCTGACACGCACACACACACACACACACACACACATCTCATCTCTGAGGTTTGGATCAGAGCACAAACACACAAGACAGTCCTTATCTCAGGCTGCAGTTTTGATGGGCACTGTCACACATTTGCTTGCACATATGCACACACAAACACACACACACACACACACATGCTTTTTTTTCTCTTCATCTCAGTCTGCAGATTTGATGGGAACACACAGACGTAGACACAATGGACACATGCACCCACACATACACATATGTCATCTCAGTGTGGAGTTTGGGAAAGAGTTCACCTCCTGTAAAGTCATCAACAAAATTTACAGCTGCTCCCATGTCTGTGTCTCTTCCCCTTCTTTCTCTCCCTTGATCTCTCTCTCTCTCTCTCTGTGTCTCTCTGTCTTGCTCTCTCGCCCTCAGGTTTTCAGCGCTGCACCACGCGGCTCTGACAGGCACCACGGAGCTGCTGTCTCTGCTGCTGGAGGCCCAGGCCACAGTGGATATCAAGGACATCAACGGTATCAAGATGGCAGAGCAGCTTTACCGCCTCAGCCAGCCACCAGTTAGGGCAAACAGCCTAGACAAAACATCCATGTTTAATGCTGAGCTGAAAAAAAAAAAAAAAAAAAAAAAAAAACACAGTCAGGGTTTAAACTGGGTCAGTACGATCGTCAGTGGCATCCTTGTTGGAAAAAAAAAAAGTTTTACCTATGTAAATAAGTATGAGTCACTCTTAAGTTTGTCTGCAGAAATACCAAAGGCATCACATGGATTTGTTTTGACTTGTGATCAATCTCTCTCTCTCTCTCTCTCTCTCTCTCTCTCTCTCTCTCTCTCTCTCTCTCTCTCTCTCTCTCTCTCTCTCTCAGTCTGTGTATCCCTCCTCTCGACACAGCTCAAGTTCTGCTGCCGTGAATCTCCACTTAGATTCATCCCTAGCTGCCATTAATAATTTCTAAATTCACCATTGTGTTAGACAGCTGAACAGGCTAATGGGATGGCTGACTCAGCTCACTCAGCCAAAAACAAAATGTACCGACAATCATGGGCTAAGCAGGCGTCTGATGAAACAAGATGAGGTGAAACGTGGCTGTTCTGACCTCAGTCCTGTGAAAAGTGGCTGTGCCGGACAGTTGATTTCAAACCCCGGTTATTTATACAGTTAAACGGCGCCTATGTATCCTCACCGTCTCTCCTCTGCCTGTCTGTGTTTGATGTATGTGGGAGGAGCTACAGTGTACTGGTTCATTTTGAAAAAGCATTCATTTTGAAAATAGCCTTTTTCCGACTCACCCAGGCATAGGCGGTTCTAGGGGGTGGCAGAAAAATGCCTTGCCACCCTAGTTGCCACCCCAATTTCAGACAATTTATTTATTTATTTTTTAATTGTGGCTGTTCAGAAACTTGCTGTTACGAGACTCAAATGTCCGAGTGCAAGTAAATGCAGCAAAAGATGACACTCCCACTATTTAAGGGGTTGATAAATAAATAAATAAATAAATAAATAAGTATTTCTAATGCCACCTTTTGGTTTTCTATTCAATGCTTTACTCATGTACCACAATAATAGAATGTTTTTGAGTGAAAATATCCTCATTTGGGGGTTTTCCAAGCAAATACTGATATATGTGATCGTTTGGTATTAAATCAGCATATATTTTTCTGCCACCCCTTAAAGTCTCCATGCCACCCTCTTGCCACCCCATGAATATTTGTCTAGTTCCGCCCCTGCACAGGGTTGCTGTAAGGTTAATTTTTTTCACTTTGATGGAGGTAGTCTAATGACTCCCATAGACTTCAGGTCTTTATCCTAAGCTAACACAAAATGCCACCCATTGGAGCCGAACCATTGGACGTACAGGGTTGAAAATGGGTATGGTGGTGCGTCTCTCCCTCACTTATATCTCTGTGTGTGTGTGTGTGTCCAGGTATGCGTCCTCTCCACTACGCAGCATGGCAAGGTAAAGCCGACTCTGTCTTATTGCTCCTGAGAGCCGGCGCTTCAGTCAACTCACCCTCCCATGACGGACAGATACCATTGCACCTCTCTGCTCAGTACGGACACTATGATGTGGTGCGTGCACACACACACACACACACACACACAAACATATGTGGATATAGACACCTCCACCACCAAAGGCAAAGTTTGAAGGCATTACTAGTTGGATTCTCCCATTTCAGTGAAATCCAACCTCTTTGTGTCTCAGCCTGCATTGTCCACCGACAATACCATTAATGCCGTTACACAAGATTTTCACAGCATGTTGAACCTGAGCGGCTGGGTCTCAAGAGATGGAGTACACGCATTCCTTTCCTTTAGACTCATTCTTTTTTTCTCTGGAATGTGTCACCGGATAGTTCCACATATCGCGGACTTACACACACCTCAGCGTAACACGTAACTCATGCTGAGCCACGCCGTGATGTCTGCCCCTCTCCTATCACTCGCACTGACCCCAGTAGCGCGACACCATCCGACACAATTACCGGAAGCCCCTGAACAGAGACGGCACCAGAGCTATCGTATGTTCCGGCCCCTGTTCAAAGACAAAACATCAACACATGCATTGAGGACGTGTTGGGATGATTGGCGTGTGAGTGTACGTGCATAATGCACAGGGTGGTATCACTTACACCGCCCTTTCTCTCTCTCTTTTTTTTCCCCCGCCCTCTTTTAGTCTGAGATGTTGCTGCAGCACCAGTCCAACCCCTGCCTGATGAATAAAGCGAAGAAGACGCCTCTAGATCTGGCCTGCGAGTTTGGCAGACTAAAGGTGTGTGTGTGTTAAGTGTGTGACATTGGATTTTATTAAAAACCGAATGTCCACCCGTCGGTATCATCCACTCTTGATTTGATAGATATGATGCATGTCTGGTTCCATATTTATACTGGAATTTATCAGTTCCACCCTGGTTGTCCACAGGAGACCCTTAATCTGAATGCAACCTATTTGGATTTGCATTTTGATTTCAGTGCTCTCCCTGTCATCTTCCTGTATTTCAGCTGGCGATATGAATAGTCCATAATGGTCTAAAATGATGTTACTGGGGCTTTTCCACTCTGATGAGGGAAAAAATAATCAATATTTTTGATTGTTTTGGTATGAAAATTGTGAAACTTGAAAATGCTGGATGTCACCTGTCAAAAGCAACAATCCAACAATATCAGCCTTCAAAAACGCATAGTGGCTGAACCCTAATGTAAATGCATGTATCAGTGCACAAGCATACTGTACTATATTATACATGGATACTATAGTGGGCTTATTAAAGCTTCCCATAGAGGTTTTATTTGATTCATATAGTCAGTGTAATCCTGTTATTTGCATGTAAAGCCTCCCTATTTTTGCCTGTGATCTCAGACGCCCACTGATCAAAGCCATGAATAAGCTGTGATCGCCTCTAGGACTCAATGTGTGTGTGTGTGTGTGTCTGTGTGTCTGTGTTTTGTAATTTTTTTTTTTTTGTGTGTTCATCTGTATCTAACAAGGGCATGTATGATGGATAGCTAGGCAGGGCCTGTGTCAAACATCGACCATAGCTTAGATTAACTAGCCCAGCTAAAATAAGCTTGTTTGAGGCTAAAAAGAAAATAAGCTTGAGCATCTCCTTCTGGACACACACACACACACACACACACACACACACACATACAAGCATCCACTCTTACACTGTAAACTTAAAAGGATTGCACATTGCAGTGTGTTTCACTGTTTCTCTGTCACATCTTTGGATAAGCCTGGTTGTGAAACGTATAGCTGGCCCTGTAATTCAGAATTAGAGCACACACACACACATCAACACACACACACGCACACACACACATACGCAGACACTTCCCATGCCAGTCAAATTTTCTCTCGTCTGGTCTGAGTTTGCAGTTTACTCGGCGAGAATAGCAGGCTTTGGGCTTTGCTTTGACTCAGGGACTGTGCATGTCTGTGTTAATGTGTGTGTGTGTGTGTGTGTGTGTGTGTAGTGCTTGTTCTAGAGGCTGGGGTATCTTTAGACAGTTGCTGGGCAGGGGATGAGTTTCTGTGTACTAGCACGACCCCATATATAAAGCACCATGGTATATGATGCATTTCATTCAGTGTATTTTTACCATATCATCAGCGTTTAGCGTGACTCTGTGTATAATTATATCATTAATGCTGTAATTGTTGCCCTGATTCTGCCACTCTCTCATGTTCTCACGTCTCACTCTTCTCCCGTCTCCCCGTCGTTTGTCTCCTCTCCAGGTGGCCCAGTTGCTGCTGAGCAGTAACATGGTGGCAGCCCTGTTAGAGGGCGAGGGAGGGCGCGACGGCTCAGAGTCAGCCTCCACCACCCCCCTCCACCTGGCCGCCAGGAACGGACACAAAGACATCATCAGGTGAGGGGCTGTGAGAACGGGGTACAGCAGTCGTCTTGTGTGTGTGTGTATGTTTGTGTGTGTGTGTGTGTGTGTGTGTGTGTGTGTGTGTGTGTGTGTGTGTGATTTCTACCCCTCCAGCTTCCTGGCAGCTCTCATCCGCCTAAACTACAGTGTTTTGTACTATACCTTGGTAATCTGCTAATACCACGACTGCTGAATATAATAATACAATTGATTTATAATGATTTATAAAGTGTTTACAACCTAATTCTAAACCATTCATAAACCCTTTATAAGAATACTTTCATTGTAAAGTCATACCCTTTCTTGAATACTGCTACTACTATTAGTGCCTCTACCATTACTATTACTACTACTACTGCTACTACCACTGTTGCCGTTACAGCTGCTACTCATTACTCAAGACTCAAAGCTCAAGAGACTTTATTTGCCTCTTGCACAGGTACACAGACAGGTGCACATCGGAATTCACGGTTCCCTTAATCAATAAAGGAAAGTTAAAAAAACACAAATTAAACAAAGAATGACAGATTAAAAATATGAACTACCGTATTGATCTGAATATAAGACGATATTTTTTCCATTGAAAATGCCCTGAAAAAACGCCCTCGTCTTATATTGGGGGTCTAAGCAAATACACATGTATTGTACTTGCATATGTTCCATGCTTGAATGTGTACACTTCCCCCGCTCTGGCACGGTTGGAAGGGGTGTGCTCCAGCACGGTACGGGCGTTCATGCACGAGCACATGAACGGTCACGCACGCAGCGCGCGAACGTGGATACAACGTAAATCATGCAACTTTCCTCCTGCCTCCGCAAAATCGTTTAATGCGAAGTGCGATTACCCGGTTGAATGTAGCAGCCAGCTGACATGCCGCTCCGGCTGTCAGTTGGACGCTTTCTGAAGTTACCTCCGAAACTGTCAAGGTAAATAAACATCCCTTAACCCTGGCCCTGAGTGCAATGTGAGACGGTGGCGGTCTCAGAAAGAAGAGCTAAAAAAAAAAAAAAAATGCCCACAGCCAGAGAAGGGCTTTTCGTGGTCCAAAAACTGGTCGATTCAACGAGACTGACAGGAGGGTGTGCAATTTTGTGAATGAGAAACGTAGTGAAGGACTGCCCGTTACGAGGGCTGTGATGCAGCAAAAAGCACTTGAAGTTGCCACAGAGCTCAAAATACCCCGCACTGAGTTCAAAGCTAGCATGGGCTGGTGTTGCAGAATGCAGTGGCAGATTTAAGAAATTTGGGACCCAAGGCAAAGGCAGGCATGGGGCCCTCTGAGATGAGAGGACAACACACAAAACAGGGGCCCCGAGACACACATAATACGATAAGCATTCTGCTGGCATTTTAGCAAAAGTATTTTAATCAAAAACATAATTAATGTGCGCAAATAAGTAATAACTGTATTAACCATAAGTGTATGAGGAGTTTTATGGGGCCCTCAGGAACTTGGGGCCCTAGGCCACCGCCTAGTTTTGCCTAATGGTAAGTCCGCTCCTGGCAGAATGTCCATATAAAAAGTATTTTTCCAAAAAAGGGTCTTGAAAAAGAGGGGTCGTCTTAAAATCAGGGTCGTCTTTTATTCGGGTCAATACGGTACTACTAGAGTTATCGCTAGTACCACTGTTGCCGTGACTACCATACTGCTACAATAGAAACAGAATACTATTTTCAAAGTATATCCATATTAACAAAACATTTCTGCTGCCCAGGTGTCTGTAATTTGCTGTGGGAGTTGCTGCTGGTTTTGTGGTTTTACAGAATAACTTTACCCATTCACATAGCCCCGGGAAGTTAAGCCTGTATGTTAAGGGAATGGCTCGATTTCCACTTCCACCAGGAAAATCTATACAATGTTGTCCCTGTAACTGCAGACTCTTCAGACACTGTTCACTGTGTAAATGTGTTTTCTGTCAGCACGTCCTGTAGGTATGTGTGTACACAGCCAAGTAGCTCCACCCTGCTTTTTAGACATGCTAGATAATGATTCCCATCCTCCCTAAGTCATTAGGTTCCCATCCTCCTGACCTGGAATGTAGAATAGTAGACAAGGAAACAGAAAAAAAATCTATACTGCATCAGCACAAGAGTTTACTCTGAGTTTCCTCAGCAGAACTTTGGCTGGGAACTAAAGGATTTACGCCTCTCCTCCAAGACTCCCATACTCATGCTGCAGGATGTCTTATTGTGTCTACTTTCTGTATAGCGAGTGCAGTTCTCTGGTTCACTGATACTAGACTTCTCAAACATTTCCATGTTACTGACCCCTGAATAGACACACATCAAGACACAGAGCTCAGTCTTATAAAACATTGTCACAGTGACCCCTTTTAGAATGATTTTTGATGTGGTATTAAATTATTTAACGGTGCATACGTAATTGTGCCACCTACGTTCAGAATAGTCACCTTTAAACATTCTCTTTCTGGGATTGTTTCTCATGAGATCTGAACCTCCTGAAGGACCACTTGGGGATCCCTGGACCCCACATTGACCACCTCTGCCCTTGTACGCCCTGCACTTGCATGTATTTTACATGCAGCAGTTTTTCTTCATGACATGTGAGAACGGAGACAGCGTGTTGAGTGTAAACCTGCTGCTTATCAGCAGGACAGAAAGGAAGAGTGTAAGCTCTGACACCGGTTTCAGGCGTTCAGCCTTTCTCACGCTTGGAGCCCAACGTGATTAAAAGCTCTGTGTTGCTGCTGAGCGAAGGAAGAATCTGCTGGATACAATAGGTGCGCTTCAGGCTCTTTTTTCCCCTTTCCGTCTCTTTGAGCATTTCCTCTGTCTGTCTGACCCCCCCCAATTGTGTCCCACTTGGTGTGATCCCATCTAGTCATGGGTATTTGTCAGCAACATTCTCGTCTCACAAGCCCTACTGGCCTGATGTTCCCACACAAATACAGTATCCCAGCTCTCATCAATCCCTATAAAAAATAACAAAGTCAGAACAAGAGTAGCTGCATCCAACCAAGTTTTACTGTTCAAAATGTGACAAGTATATATTTGAGAACCTGAATGGGAAGTTAAAATGTGGATATACTTTCTTGAGTATTGCACAAAAGTTGACCTAGTAATGTTTATTGTCAGTAGACCTATTTTCCACATTAGCCATGTTGACATGAAATAGCAGGTAAACACACTGGTGTCACTAATGATATTAATTAAAGTTGTGTTTAATTTAAGTATGAGCCAACACGAGTAATAGCAGGACCATGGCTCAGTGAGACCTGAACTGAGGCTTAATTAATTTCATTAGTAACACCTGTGTTTACGCTGCTGTTCATGTCAGTTGGTTCATTAAAATATTACCAGTAGAGTCAATATCAATATAGGGTACCATTTGGTGTCTCGGGCAGAAATCACTCACTTTTCATGAAAAATTTGCAAAATAACAAAACTCTGAGGGTTTATTATAAATGGCCAAACATCTAAACACACATTGGTACAGAGATACATCTTTAAAAGGGTGTTTTTCATATTTAAAAAAAATGTTCTATGATTAGATGCATGTGATTTTGCCATGTCCCAAACTCCTCTCTACTAACTTCACTGAGTGAAATAAGTAGATAAATGATATACAATGTACAAACCTTTTACATGCTCTTGTTGCTCTCATCAAGTACTTGAATAAAATGAGTCAATTGGATCATTTATGGTCTAATTTCATAATAATAATAAATGTTTTGCATGTGTCCCTAGATTTGCTGTCCACCCCGTCATTAGGTGGTTACTGCCACTAAAAGAGACCACCTGCTGTAATCAGTGACATCACTACCACTGCTTTGTCTTTTACAAATGGAGTGAAGAATAGCTCCTGCAGAGAGAGTACATATAAACATTTATATTTTGACATTTTCATCATTTTATGATTGAACTTGAATGTGTTCAATCTTAATGTGTCCACCCTGTCATTGCAAAAAATGAATCTATATAAATGCTTTTCAGAAATTCAAAATATGTTTGTTAAAGTATACAGAGTCACCTTCCTAACGGATACATGTTGCTAGCTAATGGCCCAACATGTGCTCATTAAATGCAAACTTCAGCCAAAAACGTCCACCCTGTCATTGTCCACCCCGTCATCAAGTCTAGTTTTATAACAGTTTTATAAGTTTTTCAGTGTTTTTTTGTGATAGGCCTACATTTAGGGACCAACATGTTTTTGTTTTGTTTATATTAATCTTGTTTTTTTCGTCTAGTTCAAGGTTTTATTTATTTATTTTTGCTGTTGTTGAGTGTCATTTCCAGATGTAGCCTACCTGTGCACAATTCAAAATACAGTAGGTGAAAAAAGTCATGTTTTGACAAATAACATTTGTTGACAAAACCGTAACATTGTTTCCTTTAAATATATATGAGGCACTTCACTATTGTCCACCCTGTCATGCCAAGGTCCACCCCGTCATGTCATTGTCCACCCCGTCGTGTTCATGTTTTACGTGAATAAATAATTATTTTCACAAGTTATCAAAACCTTTTGTGTGATTTTGCTCTGAAGAGATTAGGGCCAAACAGTATTATTTCAAAGTTTGACCAGATACCTTTATTTATAGAGTTTATTCAGAAAAGAAAGTACAACTTTCACAGATTTTACATATACAAACTATATATATACAAAATACAAAATATATTCCTGAACGAGGGACCAAATACCTTTCTGAAAATGTACATTTTGTAATCAATATGATTAGAACATATTTACTCTATTTAGAAATTGTCCCATGACAGGGTGGACACATTTTGCAATTCGCTATGCTTGCAGTCAATTTATAAAAGGTGCAGGAGCTTGACCAACATGCATTTCTAACAGCTTAAGGTCTACTTTATACAATGGATATGGAGTTCAGTGGAAAATCTCATCTTTTTTTGTGTGACATTGGGAAGTCTCAATGGCACTCTATACTGATATTGACTCAGTAACGGAGAGCCACTTACCTGATACTAATCAATTGTTGAAAGATTATTAATAGCTGTTCTGCTGGATGTTTTATTTATTTATTTATTTATTTTTTAGATGTAGTTCTGCCTTTTGGAAGCCTCTTTTCACCTGAACTCCCTAAATAGTCCAGTCATTTTATGAAAAAACCTAGGACAAATTGCAAGAGAAGCAAACTCAACTGATTTTGTATCCTCAGTTTGTCCTGAGTGAGGGAAAAAAAGTCCCAAGAAATCCCATTGGTGGAAAGTTTTGAAAATCACCTATATATGACCATATAATACCAAAAAAACACCCTTTTTAAACACACAGGTGAAAGGGGTTCAAAATTTTACTTTCAGATATCACTATAAAAATTCACAAGTTGATTACACACACAAAGACAAGAAAAAAAGTCAATTACAAGTTCTTTGAATTATTCTGTTTACACATGCATATCACACATTATCTGATTTGATATGGGCTAATAAGGAATATAAGGAATAAATGCCAGAACAGATATTCAAACAGTGAATTAAAAGGTTACCATATATATATAGTGACCTTGAATTAAAAGGTTACTATATAAAAGAGAATTAATTTAAATATCTGTTCTGGCATTTATTCCTTATATTCCTTATTAGCGCATATCAAATCAGATAATGTGTGATATGCATGTGTAAACAGAATAATTCAAAGAACTTGTAATTGACTTTTTTTCTTGTCTTTGTGTGTGTAATCAACTTGTCAATTTTTATAGTGATATCCGAAAGTAAAATTTTGAACCCCATTCACCTGTGTGTTACAAAGGGTGTTTTTTGGTATTATATAGTCATATATAGGTGATTTTCAAAACTTTGCACCAATGGGATTTCTTGAGACTTTTTTTCCCCTCACTCGGGACAAACTGAGGATACATAATCAGTTGAGTTTGCTTCTCTTGCAATTGTCCTAGGTTGACCCCAATTTTGGCCTAAAATTACTGGACTAAAACAGAAAAACTCAAATTGCTCCTCATTTTTTCTGAAGTTTCATTTCATCTGTTTAACGCATTGCCTTGACGGTTGGAGGAAAACACACTGTAGCTCGTGATATAACAGCCAAGCTACCTTCATCTAGTGGGCTGTCAGAAAGTGCTTGGACTGTCTAAACACTGCACATGAACCCAGCTAATTACCTAGAGCAGCGGTTCGGTGTTATTTCCATCCTCAAAACTGACTCAATCTTCTAATAGTGATCCCAAGACTCCCTCCTGCACCGCTGTCTGGATGAGTTGCCATCAGCATTCCGGCATCTGGACCTCTCAAAGAGCCAGAGAGAGAGATTTGTTAGTTTGTGTGTGTGTGTGTGTGTGTGTGTGTGTGTGTGTGTGTGTGTGTGTGTGTATGTGTCTGTGTGTGTGTGTGTGGGTGGACGGGTAGGGGGCATATGACTTAATGAGATGTTGCAGATGCCTGTAACAGTTGAATGGATGGATCTGTTTCCGAGCGTTGCCTGCAGATTAATACGAGTGTTTGTGATTTGATTTCCAAGCTTGCTGCTCAAAGCTGGTATTGACATCAACCGAGCCACCAAAGCCGGGACCTCCCTGCACGAGGCTGCCCTCTACGGCAAGACTGAAGTAGTGCGGCTGCTACTTGATGTGAGCAACGACAACATGAACCTAACCAGGAGGGGGGTTGTACCTGTGTTGAGGGCGAATGTAAAAGAATTGTCTTGAAGCTTTAAATAAGTTAAAATAATACGAGCCTTGAGTGCTCCCTCCAAACTGCACCCATGTCATGGTGCAAGACCCATCAGCATTTACGCCATCATGTGGCATTAAAGCTCATTTGAAAGCCATACTAATGAAATTCTTTTAGGATTTGGCCGCCTCTTAAGGCAGGTTTCATTACAGGTTTTAAAGACTTACACTCAGAAGCTGTGGAGGAAAATCCTCCCACACACAAATGATTTCTCTTGTCATCATCATTACAATGAATAATAAAAACATACTGACATGTTGCAGTCAGAAAGGGACCTCTAATTTTTAAGAAAATAATTTTGATTATGATTGTAATTATCATAATACCTGATGTATATAGAAAACCGGTACATGGGTTTAAACATATGTTGAAAATTAATTTTAAAGTGCAGTGTTAAGTTTTAGTCTGTTTCACATACAGCTTTGCAAATTAAAGGGAAACACTACTTTTCAACAGATAGATGCCTTGTTCAGTATTATTCTTTAATACAGAAGGGAGGCGTTTCTGCAGAGCTGCAGGAGAGGGAGGTTGTTATTTTAAAAGCACATCTCACTAGCAATAATCTCACTGTGTGTGTGTGTGTGTGTGTGTGTGTGTGTGTGTGTTTTCCTCCAGGCGGGCATCAATGTGAATATACGCAACACATACAATCAGACAGCTCTGGACATCGTCAACCAGTTCACCACCTCCACAGCCAGCAAGGAAATCAAACAACTGCTGAGAGGTAGGTAGCTCTGTTTTGCTGTTTCAATTTTCATTTTTGACACTTTATTAGTGATATTATGAGATTTAGGTTTCAGGCTGAAACAGAGGCACGGGATGTAAGAGCGGTGGGTTTGCTAAATGGTAGAGAAAGGGTGGTAGAAAGAAAAAATGTAAGATATCCATGCTTCCAAATGATGTGGATTTACATAATTTGTCTTTGTGGTTCTGTGCAGAAGCTTCAAGTTCTCTCCAGGTCAGAGCGGTGAAAGACTACTGGAACCTCCACGACCCCACCGCCCTCAACCTCCGGGCTGGAGATCTCGTTATGGTACATGTTTTTCTATATGCTCTTGTGCTGAGAACAACAACAAAAAAAACACCTATAGTTGCTGTGCTATAAGTCATGGCTTCATTCCCCAGCACTCTTGTTTTTGGTTGAGTTGTTGCACTCCAATAAACTCAGTGACTCTGTCACACTCATGCTCTGTGTCCTGGGGCTAAATTATCAGCAGTGGCTCCCAATCCTCCATTAAGACCCACAGAATTTAGACTTTCTTTTTCTTCAGGCTATCCGTTTGCCTTTAGTTAATTGTGTTTTTAACATTGCAATACAAGTGTCTTAATTACACATGCTGCTTTAAAGGAGCACAACATGTTTCAGGGAGATCGGTCCATTGGTCATCTTATGTGATGAGAAGACACCAAAATCATCCATGTGTCCCTGGCAGATCATTCACTCTGGTGCCCCATGGTGATGCAGCCAAGTTTATTTTTGAAACTAACATATTCATCTGCCCCAGTAATTTTTTTTGTTGCTTGAATAGTTTTTTCCCCTCACTTTTAAAATCGTACCAGCCTTCTGCTATTATAGTGTATGTTACAGAATGGAGCTTCAAACTGAATGATCTGCCGGGGAAGAATTTTCGTATTTGTGTTCTCATCACAATCTACCAAAACATTTGGTGTATTTTTTTAAGGCCTACACCTAAGTGAGTCAGAGTTGGGATTAGAAAAGGTTTGTTGTGAACAGTAACTAGTTGCACAAGTGAATAGTGTTTTTCAAAATGTGCGCAGTGTGTGCTAACTGTTTATCTGTTTGTCTAACTGTTTGTTTGCCGATATCGGGATTACACAGTGACTTTCCCCCATACGTTTTTCTTGACAGCTAAAATCAATTCAAATGCAAGTCTTTTTATACCTGGTGGAAGCAACTTCAATCTGTCTTTTTCAGTGGAAGGGGAAACAAAGGCAATGTAAGGATTATGTGAAGAAGGCTCTGGGGAAGTAACTCTTGTTGTTAGGATTTGTGTGGGATGTTGCAGAGTAATTTGGTGTACCCTGAAAGAGAGACCACAGCAGAGAAGCAGGCAGAAACTTGCTCCTGTCAGCTCTCTCATTACCGACTTATTCGCTCATTCACACACCGTGCACGCATTCATTCCTGCGTGTGCGTAATTGTGTGTTTGTGTTTGTATACTTAGCTCTGACTGACTGTGTGTGTGTGTGTTTTAATATCTTCATACGAGCCATCCTGTCACCTCAGACTCCTGTTTGAACTCGCACATTGGGCTGCTCCATCCCGTCTGAAGGCAGAGGTGTTTGTTTTCGTCCTCTCCAGGCATTTTGTTAACACTCACAGCATAGACTGTGTATTTCCAGCTCATTGGCTCTCTCATTATGGTCTTAAAAGCATGCCTTGAGGAGTCACATAAGAGCTGACATGCATACTTAAAGTTGACATACAGTTGACAGGGTAAAATGTGGGCAAAGCAAGTTTTTTTTTTTTTTTTTTTTTTTTTTTTTCTGCAGTGTTCCAGCTGAATTATATTGATTTAGTATACCTGGCTCAACATAGGCCAAAGAGAAATAACCAAATGCATTGTTTGTTTGTTTGTCAGTTGTTAAAGTTTTCCCATGTTGATAGTGTAGGAGGAATATTTTAATGTTCAGGATTTTGCAACTTTATTGAGAAAGTGATTTGACAAATAAAGTACTGCTATTACTACTAATAAAAAGTAATAATAATACAAAACTCATCACACAGCCATCATGCTTAAAATTAGCGACTTTGACGTCAAAGATGGGGACTTGAGTCATTGCGACTTGGACTCAAGTCGACTTGAGTCGCTGTTTTAATGACTTGTGACTTGACTTGACAAAAAATAAAAAACTTGAGACTTGACTTGGACTTGGAAGTTTAAGACTCGGGACTTGACTCGACTTGAGACACGATGACTTGAATGACTTGATTGTTGTTCATTTCATGTTTTCAGTTTGAATATAAAATATAAAATACATATCTATAGCCTGGAATATTACCCGATATACGAGTGCACACTGGGAATGGTGTTGTAATGATTGGATGACGACCCTGTCAATCAGTTACTAATATCTTATATTCTCTCTTTATTGAGACCGGATTCTGCAGGTAAGATTGTAATAATGTGACTTGACTTGGACTTGACTTGATATAACCTGTGACTTGACTTGACTTGCCCAAGAAAAAATTACTTGGGACTTACTTGAGACTTGAAGGTTAAGACTTGAGACTTACTTGAGACTTGCACATGGGTGACTTGATCCCATCTCTGTTTGACGTGTACCATTTTGTCTTCCTATCTGGTGTAAATCTGAGACTGAATCATTCAAACCCTCATTCATCAGCGTGCTCTTTTATGACAACACAGTTTAGGCAAAGTTTCCATGTGATTGGTTGGTTTCAGGTCCTGGAGCAGCACTCGGACGGCCGGTGGAAAGGTCACATCCATGACACCCAGCGGGGGACGGACCGGGTTGGCTTCTTCCCTCCGTCAGTGGTGGAGGTCCTCAGCAGGAGAGCGGGTAGAGAGATAAGAAGCTTGCACACAAACCATGCATGCATGCAGACATTTGTTGACACATTGTGAGTAATATGCATATATACATATCTAATCATATCAGGGATTTCTACACTCCAATTACCCTGGGGCTGAAAAGGCTACCCTACAGCCCTTTTTACCTCAGACTAATGAACACTTAGATTGGGAGCTAAGTACCACACTTCTCGTTACAAGCAGATTATAAGATCATTTGAAGCATAACTAAACTTTAAAACCTACAATATAAACCATCAGCATCTGAAAATTACATTCAGTTTAATGCCATTCCATTAATAACATATAATTGCCCCATGACATATTGAGCCCCCTACAAGTTGCTGCTTTCCATTTGATTTGGAAAACAGAAAAAAAAAAATATGATTAAAATGCCACATTGAGATCAAAAATCATTCTCTGACCATTCTATTTAGCGCCTTAACTGCACCTTTTGAAGTAAAACATTCCCCCAATTTGTAAAGACGTTCCCCTGGACCCAAAGCCCGGGGCTAGATAGGCTCTGCAGGGTTAATAATGGATCTCAGGACTGAGCTGACCTAGAGCAGTGTTAAAGTGGATCTCTTTGCCTAGGGCAGTGGGTATTCCTGGGTTAAGACCATGCCTTCACACTTGTGCACCAGCAGGTTCTCTGTCCTGTCAGCATGTGTGGTCACAGGCAAATTCAGCATGCTTGCAGACCTTGTAATTCAATTCCCTTGAACAAAAGGAATATGATTTCTGTGCCCGTTTTGCAGTTATAGACACTCACTGACATTCAAGCAGCAGGGAGAGCACGGTAAGAGGTCACAGATCTAGACACACACTGCACCCTACCTAAAACACTGCACTTTCATTTCCAGGCCCCCAACAAGCTGGGTTACACTCTCAAACACACACTCACACAGACATTAATAGGATTACTATGGCCAGATTGGGAAGTGTCAGCTCAGTGCTAAAGCCCTTACAGTCTACGTTGGAATATTGTGTGCAGTGTATGTGTATGAATGTGTGTGTGTGCGCGTGTGTATCTGGGTTTCCTCATGCTTGAGGAAAGAGAGACAAGAGAAAGAGAGTTCGATTTAAAGCCCAGAGTCGTTGACAGGTCCTTTGCACAAGAGGCAAACTCAGCAGAGTGCGTGAGTGTGTGTGTGTGTGTGTCTGTACTCAATGATAATGTCAACGGTGTCAGCAACCGTGGACCGACACACACAAAGGCAAAGTAAGCCCTCTCAGCAGTGCTGGTGATCTTACACTCCCATTCAGCAGCCCCTTATGTAACAGCAGAAGGGATTTAAACTGAATTTGCCCTCTTGTTAGATCTATTCAGTGAATGGAATGGATGATGAAGTTCATAACGTACTCGCAAGATTTCACTTCTGCAGCAGCAGAAAAGTGGTTTTCAGCTGCCGTCTTACAGCACCTGCAGACGCCCATGCCTGTGCATTCACACACACTGACACGCACACACAAACACACAAGCACCTATGCATGTACGCAAACTGCATTCCCTCACTCATGCATGTCTGCCTCACCCCGAACCTGTTTCCCTGACCTTAGGGGGCACGCTTGTCCGCCAAGCCTCGTTACCTTGCCAACGACAACACCTTCTGTCCAGAGCTCCTCCCTCAAGCCTCGGCCCCGCCCCTCAGACTGATGACTCTTACACCCTTGGCTATGAACATGCAGGTACACACACACACACACACACAAACATACACAAGCACATTTTGGATATTTGCCAGAGACTTCCCTTTCTTACCTGTGAGATGTTCAGCTCCTTCTGAGAGCGTTCCCTTCCAGCCTCTGTGGACTTGATTCACCCCGTCCCTCCCAGCCGGCCCCCTGATCCCAGTCTCTCCTCGGTCAGCCCTCCGGGCTCTGCGCTGCTCTGTGGTGCCCGCAGCGATCCTAAATGTCAGCTTGATAGGTCAACTCCTGGCTAAAGTTTGTGTGGAGCACACAGTGTGTGGGTGTTCATTAGGTACTCGATCTGGCTAAAGTGTGTGTGTGTTTGTTAGGTGCTCCACCTGGCAGTCAGCTGTCAGCCCCAGCTAGTCCTGCTAGCCCTACTCAGGACATTTGGGTCCTCAGGAGCTCTCCCACTGGTAAGAGTGTGTGGTGTGGCCCCTAGCACCCTCCACCCTCACCTTGTGTGAACCCTGCAGACCAGCTCCCAGCCCTGTGTGTGTGCCTGTAATGCCCCGCCCCACCCCCCTCGAGATTCAGTGTGTGACGTGAAGAGTCTAATCCACCCACCAGTCGACTGTCAATCCCAATCTAATGAGTCCTCAGTTCAACTCCCAGCAGGCTCTGTCCCATGGACAATAATCAGCCCACTGCTTTTGCATCCCTTAGACTGTGGAACACCTGTCAGCTGATTGTACACGGGCAAATTTTTAGGGCAAAATTTTCTAGAAATATTTTGTCACTCAAAACAATTTTTGAGTTGGAAATCTAGTCAAACTTGATCAGAGAGCCTTGCCGGCAGTGTTTCAACATCAACCAGTCAGAGACAAGAAAATTGGTCAGCCTGACCAGGTTCTGTGATTTGCCCTGTTATGACTGTAAAGCAAACATAGAAATAAATTTATGCACAAATAGGCCTAGTTCTCATGGCCTGTAATTTGAGCATAAATGTTGGATAGCTAATCTAATAATCCTATATTAACCACAGCTGTTATAAATATTAAACATCTAGGCAGTAATAGCTGTGTTTCTTTTTATAAATGTATTACATTTCATTAAATACAGTTTATACATTTAATCCAGGTAGCCATGTGCTGGCTGCCAATAGAATAGAATATTCTTCGTACATAAGCCTAAAATGCACATTATTGAATTTCTTTGCATAACCTAAATACAATGATTAAATTGTTACTTTATTACTGCCACAACTGTCAGTTAATATTCATAGAAATTGCCCGTTGCTGGCAAATTGCACCT
Organism: Myripristis murdjan; assembly: GCF_902150065.1. Taxonomy (NCBI): domain Eukaryota; kingdom Metazoa; phylum Chordata; class Actinopteri; order Holocentriformes; family Holocentridae; genus Myripristis; species Myripristis murdjan. The sequence continues at coordinate 18,436,100 of NC_043998.1, forward strand.
AGCATGCCCAAAAATTCACCCATGTGTGACTTAAGAGCCACCTTTACTCTGCAGCCTTTCAGTGTTACACCTGCATTTTTGTTTTTTGGGCAGCGTGTTTATTGTGTTATATGCCAGAAGCATTTTCTCTGTGTTTTTGTTTGATGCATGATGGAAACGAATAATCCATAACAACGTTGTATGCTTAAATATACATTATGGTATTTAATTCTCCTATTTTCTTCTTATTTATGATTGATATATCACTACAGTAATTAAAGCTACAGCCACTTCATGAAATCTTTTGCAACACCCTGTGTGGTAGCTCTTTCCCGCTGCACAGGAAGCGACATGTTTTAAATTTCTGGTTTGATTACAATAAATAGAAGAACTGTGTAGCAATAGGCACCATTGGCAGATAGACAAAGAGAGGAGCACAACCTGTTGCAGTTCAAAAGCGATGTTAACAGAAAATCCAAGGAAACATGGAACAGTATCACCCACACTGATTGACAGGTGATTTTTTTTGGAAGAGCAGTATAGATAGACCTTTTTTTTTTTTTTTTTTAAATGAGGGTCTCCAAGATTTGAACCCATTCATCAAGATAAACAGTCTCTGTTCTGTTATCTCTCTACCCTGCACACCCCAAATCTCCCCCCGCCTTGCAGGAGGGTCATTCCCAATCCCTGTGTTTATCCCTCTATATCCCAAAGTACTGACCTTGCCTACGGTGTTGCCTTGCAAATCCCAGCTCAGCCCAAAGCCCACCCCACCCCACCATTCACCCTAAAAGCCTAATGATCCCTAATTGCCTCGCAGCACCATATGATGGTAAGTGTCACTACTCCCTTAGACCGCCTGGAAACATCTTTTATCCCCGTGTTTCTCCTGGCCTGGTGCCGTCTGCAGTGTGTCTGCAGCTCACCGGTGTGCCTGACTCCCCGCCCAAAGCCTGTAATGGCTGTTCTTAATGACTTATTAAGAAAAAAGTATTTTTTCTTAATAAGTCATGTAATCTAGTATCTAGTATAAGTTTTAAGGATTTATTTTTCTTACAGTTTGTGAATAAATCTGCACTCACCTCGTGGGCAGATTTTTTCATACATGTGAAGAAAAATAAAATGAAAGATTGAATAGGTGACTAAAAGATTTGTTAAGATGGTCGTTTTTGCTGTGTGCTCAGACTACACACCGCCGGTTACCCGCTCCTCTTCTCGCTTCCACTCCTGAACTCCCAAATCTCAAATTCCCAAGTCTCACTTTTTTTTCGTTTTGTTGCTCTCTCCCTCTCTCCCTCTCTCTCTCTCTCTCTCTCTCTCTGTGTTTTCAATGTTTCTCTCTCTCAGGTGATAGAAACAGTGTTGGAAGTGCCGGCAGTGTGGGCAGCAGTCGTAGTGCCGGCAGCGGCCAGAGCTCGGAGAGTGGCCAAAAACAGAACGGGATTCAGTCACGCCACAACACTGACACGGGGAAGGTTAGATCTGCTGAATAAACATTGGGATCTATTGCAAATAAGTGCAGGCCTTGCATTTGTTGTGAACGTAAATTATTCACTGTATTTATGACCTTCTCATCAAGACATTCTTGAGGCCTAAAAACGCAGTAAAAAGACGTCCATTTAGCCTCATACTGAGTCTTAAAATGTAATATTTTGTGAAGTTAGTGGAATGACTTGATAATTCCACTTGATTCTAAAGCAGATTCAGATTCAGATTCAGATGACTTTCTTGTCCTAAAAAAGGCAGGATTCTTTGATTTAAGGATCCTGAAGAAACAAGGGTCAACATCTTGAAACAAGTTGGAATAAGGCAGGCCCTTCCACCAGTATGGATAAAATGACAATCAGTTACTTGTTTGAAGAAATGTGGCATTTGAAGACCTTACACTGGAGTAAAATACTAGTGGCTGCAGTATAAGTCTCATTAAACAACATTACATCTACAGAATGTGTTGGTTATCCATTGAAAGTGAGGCCATCGTGCTCCTGTGATTCAGGTGCACCACAGTATTAACTGCGCTGTTTCTTTTTCTGTGTTTTTCTGTGTAAAGTTGCTTCCCTCTGCTGGTGAATCCGCAGACCATCTCCACACTGCAGGAACAGACAGCAAACAGGCAGACGGGTCCACAGGTTAGTCAGCAAAATCAGCGTCACCCCTCTTCTTCTTCCTCTTGTGTTTATCTCTCTTTCTGTATTTTCTGTCTGTGATTGTCAAACAGAAAATGCAGTAGCTGTCCTAGCTCCTCTTATTTTTCTTTTGAGAGGCAGACTATGCAGTTTCAAAGGGGAGGGCACACCCCTTTGTTTTCCTAATGTAAAGAATAGGGCTGAGGATAAAACCTGTCAGGTTCATAGCCTGAGCTCTGGATAACCTCTGGCATTAATGCAACATTTTTAAATGTCTCTCAGGCACAATTTTTTAATGTCAAATGTACCCCAAAATATAAATAATGGAGTTAAATGCCCTTATGTTTTAGATTATGATGACTTTGAGAATTAAATGGCATTCATCATTCTTTACCACATCAAGTTGTGGGCTCTCCTTTTTCAGACTCCATGATCTGCCTTGAAGGGTCAATATGTGTGTCGCTCTGTCTTGAAACTCTGTTAATGCAAACTAAACAGTGACATAATGAAGGCTAAACCCAAATGAGCTGACTTTACCTAAAAAAAAAAAAAAGACTTAAATTCCTAGTAAACATTATAAGAAGTAGTATTACTGTGATCTTTGGCATATGATAGGGACTTAGAAGAGAAAAGGTATTTCCCACTGCATCACAGAGTATATTGAGAGTATATTGTGAAGTGTACAAGTGAAGTGTATGAGAGAATTATGTTCATCCATCAATTTTAAACACCACTACCCTGCCTTTTGTGTTTTGTATGACAATCTCATTATGTTGCCACTGCAAAAACACAGCAGTCTTCCACCTGCCCTGCACTCTGAGAGGTTTTGCTGTAGGACTGAAAGGAAATGAGACAGAAGGAGAGAGAATCTGCCTACCTCACCTCGCCACTGAAACCAATAAAACCTCGTGCTTCTCCTAAAAGCACAGCCCATAAAAGCACCAGATCACTTCTCTAAAGGAACAGCAAGAGCCAACAATTTCTGCCTTTGAAAGAAAGAAGTCTTTGCATGTGTGATGTGTCTGTGTCTGTGTGCATTGTCAGATATAAGCGGCAGGCATGAAAAAAAAATCCTAGAGAAGGTACTCTCTGAACTTCAGGGGTTTCTGCTGAGTAACGACTTTCCAAAGAGCTCTCAGCTGTTCAACGTGAAGAAGTGACAAGGATCAGTGTTGACCTCAGGGTGAATGCAAAGGAGGGATAAAGTGAAAGAGAAGACAGAAACTAGAAGAAACTACGAGTGGGAGGGAGGGCTCGAGGGGAGGAGACAGGAAAGTAAGCGGTATAGGCAAAAAAAAAAATGAAAAATATCTTTGTTAAATCAAGTAGAAAGTGGGAGAAGACTGAACACTGTGAAGTGGAAGAGGAAGGGAAGAAAACAGAGAGGCATTCTTTGACTCAAAGAGACGTCTGCAGCGTGTGAGAGAAAGGCACAAAGAAAGATGAAGTGCAAAACAACAGGAGCTCTGCCACTCTCGTTCCTGCTGAAGGGTAAGGGATCAGGAATTGATTTGACAGGGAGTTTTTGTCGTTGCTGCTGCAGCCGTGGGGGTCAGCGCTTCTTCACAGTTCATGGAATTCATCATTTCTGCCACGGGAGACGAAACGTTAAATGTTGCGTGGGCAGTCAAGTCACGTTAGAGATTGTTTTTTGTTTTGGTTTGCATTCACTGAGACAGTCTGAAGGCAGACCGGGACAGGGTGGATGACAATGGAAAGACATCTCTGAAGAGGTTTTGTCTTATACCAACCATTATGAAACCTCTGGATGCCTACACTGATGTTATGAAAGACTGATGGATTGATGGGTTTCTATACTTGAGTATTGCACTGTAAAAAAAGCTGATAATCATGTGGTGTTGGGAAGTAAAAAATGTTGTGATCTTGGCAAGGGGGTTAATTTTCAATCTAGAGTTAGTAATGGCACTAAAAGTGGGTGACACATGTTAAAATGGCTCTTGATCCAAAAAAGTTATAGTGCATTTGACCTTGCTTTAAGATATTCTTGGTCAAATCATCTTCTGCACTGGTGTATATTTAGCTACTTTCAAGAAATCTTATTGATCTTATTGATCTTTATTATTAGTATTATCATTATTATTTTAAAGAGGTCATAGTGACGTGGATCAGGGAGTCTTTTGTTAGCCATGTGTTATTTTTCTCTCTGTCCTCAGCCTTGTAAATCGTAATGTGTTTTGGACCCTGGACTAGATGAAGTTTTTGTCTCTCTCTGTTTGTCAGTGTGTCTCACCCCGGGGCCAAATAACTCTTCACTAGGTGCTACTTTGCTTTCTTGGGAGACGGGGGCCCCTGACCTAAAAAAAAAAAAAGGTAGAAATAGACAAAAAAGAGGGAATTAGAGATACTGAAAGAAAATGAATCAACAGTATCCTACTGAGAGATCTACAATGATTTTTTTCTTTATTCTGGGTTGTTATATATATTTTTTTCTCCTTTGTTAAGTGCTATGTTACTGTGTTTTGAAGAGTGCCACATAAATAAGGACCACTGTAAAGAAATGGAAGGGTGTAAGTGAAGGATAGATCATGCATGGCAGACGGGAAGACAAAGAGAGCCAAATGTCAGAGAAAAAGAAAGCGGGAGCGATCAAAACCTTTGCCTTGGGCAAAAAAAGAGAAAAGATGGAGAAAATGGGAAGAAAGGTGCATTCTTCACTGATCTGTGTAATATGTCATGACTGTGTGTGTGTTGAGTCATGAGTGCGTTCACTGAGCTTTCAGATCAGCTAGATAACACAGCTTCACTCAGCTGGAGCGTCTCAGCACACCACTCACCCGGACATCAGCACAGACAAAATCAGTCTGCACTATTAGCTTGTCTGTGTCCATGTACCCAATAGCAGTATCCCTCCTTGCAAGTGATTCGATTTAGAATTTGGTCTTAACGTCTTAATTTTCTTAAAACAAGCGGGAAAAAATGGAAAACAAGCTGAGGTCATTTCATTTGTTGCAACTGCAAAGCATGTCTCAAGTGTCTGTCTTGACTGCAGTGAACTGATCTGCCTTGTTTCAACATATTTTTCTTGAGATACATTATTCAGAGTCTAAATATCAGACGAGATGACTTATTAGCATTGGTGTTTTTGCAGTGAGTGCTGCACATCCATAAAAATGATTCACACATCACTTTTCAAGGTCAACTTTAGGATTTATAGAAGTGGGGTAAAAAGTAAATCATCCAATATCTCAGAAACACAGAGGATCAAGTCTGTGAAAGTGTTTAAAAATGTGTGTGTAAACCCAAATCAGCTTTAGGCATTGTTTTATTCAATTTTGGGTTATCCACAGACTCCACCAATCACAATTAAAGCTTCACAACATGTTTCCTCGCAGTGTGAAAAATGAGGCAGATCTCCTCCATTAGTGTCACTCTCAGACTGAGGATAGAGAGATATTGGACTAAAATAGACTTAATTGTAGTGGGAACTTCTTTCCTATGGTCCTATTACAGCTAAGGAGGAAGTTCCCACTTTTAAACTGTAGCTCAGTGAAATGACTAATACCCTTCACCTTGAAAAACATAAGGTTTTCTCTGAACAATAGACAGTTACAATTCAATAAGATTTGGCAACTCTTTGTCTGCTGCCTAAGAAACAGCCCACAGTGGACACTTTGTGTTGTCAACTGTCCATTTTTACTTTTCACCTTTTATTACTTTCATTGCAAGCTTTATTGTCATCTACTATGTCCTGAGCAGAACGGGGAGGGAAGGACGGGGGCTGTGTTAAGAGTATTTCATGTGTTTATTTATTGTGGACGTTATGTGTTGCTTTGCTTTGTTTTTCTCAAACGAAAAGGTAGACTGCATTCTCATGTCCTGCATCTTGAAACCCTTCTTAAATAAAACATATTTGTCATGAAGACGCTGAATAAGACACCACGCGACTAGCTTAAAACAGGCGTTGTTTTCAGTGTACAGCTTTGATTCACTGGTTACTGTTGAGAATTCGCTGTGTTTGTCTTGGTGTAACTCGGCATTTGCTTTGTAACACTGTTGTCTTCTTTGCCCTCAGGGTTTGGTGACCCTGAAGTCTCTCACAATAACACAGAGCGAAGGTTGTCGCCCTGTAGGATTGATAATGTGTGTTTTCTAGGTGGTCCCCGCCGGCAGGTCAACGGCGCTCCCCAGAAAGGCTTCGTCAGGCCAGAGCAGCTTCTGGAAGGCAAGGTGAGTGAGGTAATAGGAGCAGTTTGTGTGTTAGATATGGTGTGCGCATATGTGTGTGTGTATGTGTGTGAGAGAGAGAGATAAGCCTTATATGTTTCGCTCTGTCATTAGGACTCTGAGGCCATTTACCAGTGGTTGTGTGAGTTCCAGCTGGAGCAGTACACATCCAACTTCATCAATGCAGGATATGATGTACCCACCATCAGCAGGATGACCCCTGAGGTGTGTGTTTGTATGTGTGTGTGGTTTCAAGGTGCTATGTCTTTAGCTTTTTAAAATGTATCACAACCACATCAATTCCAAGACATCGGTAATAATTAATGTAAATAATTGTGGCCAATAAATGAAATTAATTCAACTAAACTTTAACTCTTCACTGCATTCTTCACCGTGTGTCTCTCGGTAGGAAATTTGCTGGATTGCTTTACAGCACAAACAAATATTGCTTCATGGCACAGCACAGGAAGAGGGTGCTATTCTTCCAACAAAAACAAAGATACAATTTTCAGAGATTCTCTGAACGGGAGATGGTGAAAGCAGTGACCGTGCCAACAGAGATGGAATTGTGGGGCAGTTTAAATAAATAAAATATAATCTATATAACTAGTGTGTAAAAAACAAGAGCTAAATAATAATGAGTGCAAGAAAGAATACATAGATAAAACAAAATAAACAGTGTAAACTACAGAATAAACAGTGTAAACAGCAGAAACAATGTAGCAGCAGGGTGGAGAGTATTTCACAATAGGAGGTAATATTATATGTATATTTTGTATGCGCACCCCACATTGTACCCCAGTGAGCTGACTTAGAATCTACCTTGAAAATCCAGCATTTGTTTTCTTGCATTATGTAATGATTTTATAACATCAAGAGGAAGGTGATAAGACTATATGTAATATATTGCTGTTCTGCATATTGGGTAGAGCAAGGCCAAAACAAAGCTCAAGGTAAGAGTACGATTCCAACAGAGCCACTGCAGTCATGGGAGAGTTAGGGTTATCAATATCCTGAAATGAAACTGATCAGAAACAAACTTTCGCTGCAACACTGATTCACCAGCAAAATGTTTTTATGATGTCTCTGAAGGACAGCATAAAACAGGTGGAAACAACATGAATTTTAGTTTACAGAAGCATCATTGAGGCATAAGTGGAATAAAGACAATGCAGGCGGCAGACTCCTCACAAGGCAGTGGTTCTGACTTAGATGATGCAGTGGCAACTGTCACTTGCTCATCAGTTTGAGAGCAAGATGCTGTGGATGAAAGTGTTATGTCATAATAATTGGCTGAACAAATGTGTGGTTGTTCTTCAGGACCTGACAGCCATCGGAGTGACCAAACCAGGCCACCGTAAGAAGATCTCAATAGAGATTGGCAACCTGAGCATCCCTGAGTGGCTGCCTGATTACATTCCTGTAAGAAAATATCTCTTATCTCCCATTTATAAATTGTAAAGTGCCCTTTGTTGCAAATACAGTATTTCTTTGTTTTGCTGTCAAATTTAAAATAAAACCAGTGGTCTCCCACCATTTGCCATCTTTACATAAGAGCAGCTTGTTTCACTGGTTAATTCAGCCTTTCTGCTTGAGGGTGTGTTAATCAGTGAGATCAGCTGCTGTAGTGATTAGTTGGAATAAAAAACTGCATTCCCTTGGGTAATAATGGCACATATATCCCACTACTTTAGTCCAGCAAGCACATCATCCAGGATGGTTGTGGCATTGTGTTGATTTCAGACCAGACACAGCTCAACTGCCTCATCCCCTCTCTGCCTTTGTCCACCTCTTGTTCTCTCTCTCAGTCGGACCTGGGGGAGTGGTTGAGTGTGATTGGACTGCCTCAGTACCAGAAGAGACTGTGTGAGAACGGCTACGACTCGATCACTATCGTCAAAGACATCACCTGGGAGGACCTGCAAGAGATAGGCATCACCAAACTGGGTGAGGGATTAGACAGGTCTGCGGGTCACAGACGCAGTGATAATCCTACTGTGGCTATAAAAAGTAGACTGCATTCGTTCATCCCTCCGTTCCTGTTTTTCTGTTGAAGCCAATGCAGAAATTGGACTGACAGAAAACAACTGAGAAGTGCATCATCTGCACTTTTATCTATAGTTATAATGCCCTTTGAAATTCCAGAAACTCAAATGCAGTACATTTCATCCATATGTACTTCAAGAGCCAGGGAAAATATTAAGGCTGAGTCCTGATCGCAGCGTCCTGTGTTCAAATCCGACCTCAGGCCCTTTGCTGCATGTCATCCCTTCTCTCTTCTCAGCCTTTCCTGTCTCTCTCTACTGTCACTGTCAAATAAAACAGAAATTCACCCAAAAAATAGTCTTTAAAAAAAAATGCAATAAATAAGAGTACTTTAGACCGGAACCTCAAATGAAAGTATTTTGAGCTTTGTAGGACATCACACTGTGCAAAAGTTGAAAGGGGGTTTAGTACTTTTTGCAGCCACTGTTTACTGTTTATGAAACTTTGAGGGTCCTTTATTGTGCAGATGGTAATGATTCATATTTCTTTCTGTTCAGGTCATCAGAAAAAACTGATGCTAGCAGTGAAGAGGCTCAGTGACCTCCAGCGCTCTCGTAACTATGTCGACAGGACTGGATGCAGGACTCTGAGACGGAAACCTCCTGCCGCCTTAGAGCTGGTGGCGATCGAACACACACCAACACACACCATACACACTCACCCCCACTCCGATGTTCCCTCTGAGGACTGCTGCCCCTCCCCTCGCACCCCCAAGACGCTCCTCTCCTTCCAGGACAGTGAGTTGAGTGCTGAGCTGCAGACTGCCATGATGGGCAGAGCAGGACACGGAGTCGGGGAAGTGTTCACCGTTCAGGGTGCAGCCTCTGCGGCAGCGATGTCTTCCATGTCAGTCAGTCAGGAGAGCATTGGTGTGCGGTCCCGGGGCTCTGGGAATTCTGGAAATTCTCATCCAGGATATCCTCAGGATCAGCAGGCCATGCTGGCATCAGCCAGAACACCAAGTCAATCGCAGGAGAGCTTGGGAAATGGAGAAGTAGGCGTAGAGGCCAAGCATGGAGGAGGCAGTCCCGGAGGGAGACATAGACAGAGACCCACAGAGATGTGGGAGCACCAGGCTCGATCCACCACTCCCAGCAAATTCCCTTTCACCCCCCTCACCCCTCCTCTTACCCCGAGCAAGATGCCCCGCTTCGCCTACCCGGCCGTCCCACCCAAGTCTAAGCCCTGCCAGTCCCCTAGTCGACTTTATCAGCCCCACCACCCCTTCTCCTCCCCTTCCTCTCCATCCCCACAGGCTTCCCCCACACATAAGGCCTTCAGTTACATCCACACCCAGGGAGGAGGCGGGGAATGTGGTCCGCGGGTGCTGTCCAAGCCCCTGGCTGGTGCCGTTCCTCTCCCAGGCCCCCGACCCGGACACGGCCTCGCCGATGATGCCCAGAGGTTTGCACACAAGAAGCGCGCCCAGAGTCTGACACGTTACGCTCTCTCCGATGGAGAGCCAGACGAAGATGATGACCCTGCCACCCCTAGCACCTCTGCTTCCTCTGTAGTCATGCCCTCCTACGCAACCCTGGCACGTCGGCCAGGACGTGGACATGCCAGCGCCAACGGGTCCCAGCGCCATATCAACCGTAGCCACTCATTTGCTGTGCGTTCCCGACGCAAAGGCCCACCGCCACCACCACCTAAGAGAATGAGTTCAGTGGCTAGCCAACCAGGAGGTGAGAAAGTGCTTGAGCCAGTGGTCAAGGCAGGGGTGGAGACAGAGAGTGTAGGCAGCGTGAGGAGCATTGCAGCAAGGCTAGAGGGAGGTGCCAGTAGTCCGTCCAAGAGGATAGACGTACCACCAACCTTTATACCAAGTTCACCTATTCACACCACTGCTTCTGCCCTCAGTCCACATTCACACATCATCCCAGTATCTTCTAAACCTGTCCCGGCTCTAGGACTGGGAGGCCTGAAGAGGGTGGGAAATGAGCGAACAGATGGAGGGATTGACAAAGTCCAAAGAGGTGGAGGCATCGAGGGCACAGATGAGGAGAGAGGGAGAGGAAGGAAAACTAGTCAGGTATCACAAAGCACTACTGCATCTCCAAAGAACCGCTCTGGTAACAATCTGCCTTTTGCTGAAGAAGGCAACCTCACCATCAAGCAGCGGCCCAGAATAGCAGCTGTCAGCCGGGCAGATGCTGAAATCAAGGCCCAGGCCTCTCCAGAAGCCATACCCCAGACCCCGAATACACTGGACCTTCCAGAGTTCAATCTGAAAGAGTCCGACACAGTCAAAAGACGGCACAAACCCAAAGACAAAGACGCGCAAACACCTGAGGAGGTCACTACCCCGACCAGTGGAGACGACGCATACTTCCACGCAGCGGGACGGACCAACGGTTTCCATACGCATACTGACATCGATGTGGTTAACGATGAGGAGTCTCAGAGGCCAGGCAATGGTTTCCAGAGAGCAGGCTCCATGGGAAAAGGCCCTAAACCTCCTGTGTCTTCCAAACCTTCCAGTCCTCTCAAATCGCCCATCACCAGCAAGCCAGCAAGCCCCCATAAAACCATGTCTCCAGTGTTGAAACAGCCTAATGCCCAGGCACACACAGCCATTCCTAAACTAACCAGTGTGCAGATTCACACGGTCTCACCAAAACTGGGCAGCAGCATGCCGACTCAAATGTGTAGTCCCAAACCAGTGAAGCACCCACAGACGGCAATGTCCAGCCAGCCAGCCAGTCCACAGAAAGCTGCATCAAGACTCCCCCAGCTCCACACAGCCTCAACATCCACAGCAGGTAACTACTGACAGTGTGACGTGCAAATGACATATCTTGAGGCTCGCGTAGCATTGGTGGCGGTATACACTCTGTACACAGTGCCAGCTTTCGAGTTCAAAATGCATTTATTAATTACTTCTTTGAAGCCACCAAAACTAGAATAAAACTCCATGCTTGAGTGACAGATATTTCATGCTGTGCTATAACATTCTGTAGCAGAAAATACGCCACACCATAAAATCCTCTTATGCTGAATACAAATAAACAAATTCCTCACAAGAAGGTGAAAATACCTACAAATGATGAATCAGAATGTTATTAAATGTGTTTCCTGTGATAGTCCAAGCGATTAAGTGGGTGAATACTTTGACAAACTAGATTATTGTAGAATTTCTTGAACTTTCACTTCCACTTAGACAGCCAGCATAGTCTGTTTAGATTTAAAACAAAGAACCCCAGTAAGCATTGGCCAGATGCTGTTGTCTGAATTAAGAAAGTCACTCTTGGATTGTGCATTTTTTTGGTCTGGCTTTTAGCATAAATTTTACCTGCTACAAAATCATACATATTTTAGAATCTCAATATGAAATTTTCGCCAAGACTTGTAGCAACATCACAGATTGTATGTCTAGATCTGACTACTGTAACATTAATATTATAGCGTATTAAAATGTGAACGGGGTTGCTCACTTGGACACTGTATAGCTTTGCAAGCAATAGTCAAAAATATTCTGTCTTTGTTGTTCCCTTCATTTCCCGCTCCTCGTTCCTTGCAGCTCGTTCCCCAGGACTGAATTTTAACGTGGTCCAAAGTGTTGCTTTTGCCGCTCCGTCCTCCTCCCCGGTGCCAGCCTCTCCCTACCCCACCTCAGCACTACCCGTCCAGGCGGGGAAAGCGGGGAAGTCGCAGCCTGGTGCGGCCACGCCGGAGGTGCTTGTTCAGAAGAGGCTGGAGGAAACCAGCACATCGCTGGAGGCAGCCCTGAAGGTGGTGGAGAACAAACTGGCACAGGACAACAGTATTGATGGGTAAGGAAGACTCACTTAAAAACACACACCTGTGCAGAGGTGGCAGGCAGGTGTGGTGGCTCTCAGAGTGGGCTTTTGGGACATTCCTTGAGGGTGGAGTTGGGGTTGGTTGGGTGGGGTGGAACATTGTTGTTTCCAGGTATTTTCTATGTGTAAAGTTTGAATTCATATTTTATTTTTCTTTGCTGTCTCTTATCGCTGCAATGACCACATTTCACCATGGGAATCTTTCAAGTCTCACCTAACCTAAAAGAATTTCCACTTATGGTATTTATTAATTTTCAGTATCACCCTAGAAATGAAACAGGTCTACATATCGCCATGGTTACAGCATTGTCCTGTCTTGTTCCCAGTGGCAGGAGCACAGTGAAGGCAGCAGGAAATATACTGGATGACATCGGCAACATGTTTGATGACCTGGCTGACCAGCTGGACGCCATGTTGGAATAAGTTCCCGAGTTCAGGCCGCACACGGACACAAAATGTGTTTCTAAAGGGAGCAGAAAGGAAAAAAAAAAAAAAAAAAAAGATGTTTTGAAAGCCAGCAGAGATAAAACAGGAACTTTGATGTTGGTGAACACAGACAGATGCTGGTGTTTCCAAGCTCAGGGAGGACTAGGGAGCCTCTCACCACCAGCTTCAAGACACTGGAGGGGAAAAAAAAAAAAAAAAAAACGAGGAGCACGGCTGAGGATTTCCTGCACATCGCGAGATATTGCCCGATATTTCAACACGAGCACTTCGCCTTAGGACACACACCTGGGAATGTTATTGGAGCGACAACAAACAGGAGGACAGATGAGCTGTGCCTGTGCAAGATTAGCTTCCAGATGTCTGTGTGTGCACGCGTGTGTGTGTGTGTGTGTGTGTATGTGTATGAATGTGTATGTGAAGTCTATTACCACTAAAAGGGAATAAGGGTCCATTTTATTTTCTATGTTAAATGTAAATGTATAGACAAGACATAAGTGTATGGTGGCACTGTGTATGTGTTCAGGTGCAGTCAAAGATCTATTGTAAATTAAGTTACGGCTATATTTATACTACTTCTATAATATGTCTGTTTTTTAACAAATGTTCATATTGACAGATCATTATCTTGTATATTATTATTGCTCTGCTATATATATTTTGCTGCTTATTGTCTATAACATGGGGGGAAATAGTCTAAAATATGTAGTTTACTGTATTACAAGCGGCATATTCCACATGTAAGTGTTTTTAAACATTTTTACCAAAGTTCAGCTTAAAAGGAGGCACATTCATTTTTCGGTTAACACAAAACAGGGGAGAAATACATTCTTTAAAGCACTACTGTCAAAAGCACATGTTTTTTCAGGTCTAGTAAGGTTGTTATTTAGAGAGCACGGAGCTTGGTCCACCTCCCTCTAACAGTGTGGAAGGTTTTACTGCTCGCCTCAGGGTGCTATGAAGTGAACTTACTGTAAGCGTGCAATTAGGTGACCTTCCCCTTCCCTGAGAATGGGGAATGTTATTAAATGTTTCAGCGGTGGCCTGTTTCAAAGCGTTTCACAAATTGTGCAAGAATATGCCCATTATCCCATGTGACTGAGCACATGAAGCTGAATTGAAAAGACTCTTACTCTCTATAGAAATGTTTTCAACAGTTTCCACAGTCCAAAGCAAGAGACTTTGACCGACTGATCTGTTACAAAGACTTTTAAAAGATTGATTTTGTAACATTATTCATCGACTCGTATTTGTTTCCTGTCTTCATTTCTGTGTGAATCTTATGTTTCATACATGCCCATTTGCTTCATTTTTTTTTCCTCCCGCAGGTTTTACTAATCCTCTTCCATAAAGATCGGTAAAAAAGGCCACATTGCAGCACAATAACCATCTTGAATCTGATATCCCATATTTATCTTTATAACTTATGAAATATGAGGCATTTCTGGCGTCAAAACTTGACATTTTAGCACTACTGATTCCTCTGTTGTGTTTTGATGCATGCCGATTACTGTCATTAATCACATTTCCATTCAGTTCTGCATTGTCCTTGAAATTATTAAAGGGAAAATTTATACCCAGGGGTCAACATTTTGAAATTATTGCTACATTACAAAACAAGAGTCTGACAGCATTCATTTAATTTGATCTGAACGTTATATTTGTGAATCCTCATAAATACATTCTCCAGCACCAGTGCCCCCACACACAGTCTGTTTCCACACGGGACAGATTCCTGTCTAGCCACAATGAGGCTCAACTGGCACGAGACTTTTCACCTGACAGCGATATCAACACAATCAAAAGGAGATCTTCACTTTTTCTCAGTCAAAATATAATTTTCCTCTGATATCATTTACTGTATGTACAAATCTAACAAAAGATAAACATCATGAAAAAAATAATTTGTGTCATTTTCTTATAGAGCTCTTCTTACAGGTAAATCATGAGGACAGAGAACCCAGGGAGGGGAGGAGATTTATGACAGGACATGACAGTTTTTAATCCTGAGATCTACAGTCTCTTTAAACATTCTCCATCAGGTGATGTCGGCTCTGTGACGGCTTGTGTTTGGAGAAGACAAACAGATTGTCAGGACTGATATGTTGGCAGCTGACGGCTCAGGAACAGCATTTACTTGATCCTGTTCTGCAACTTCAATCACAGGCAGTGAAGCAGATGGCGAGGATCCTCTCTCTCTGTGTGTGATTGTTCATTCATACATGTTAACTAAGAGAAGCACATTTGGATTCCTTAAAACTAGTTACTGCTGCAATCACTTTGCAAAAGCTCACAGAATCGAAAGCGTTTCAAAACCAGTTCTTTCTCCTTGTACTGTAGATTTAAAATCTTAATATCAAATCTGCCAATAATTCATTATTTTCCCTATGTCCCATTATTCCTTGCATGGTCCTTTTCCTAAAAGAGAATGTACATTGCTATTTTTTTCCTCTTCTCCATCTTCACTTCATTCTTAATATATTATTGCTTATTCTATGGAGTGCCATTAAAACAGTTTGAAAAACAAAGTAGAACAGTGGTAGACTCCTAAATTAAAACAATGACATAAAATCATCAAAATAACACTGTTTCACATTAAAGGTCCTAAACAAACGACATGTCTTGGATACTATGTTACAAGGTAATACCCAAAACCAAAGAGGAGAGCCAGGGAGGACGGAGGAGAGAGGAGGTCGTCCGTCGCTCACTTCCCTGCTGGAGGAGGAGGAGGAGGAGGAGGAGGAGGAGGAGGAGGAGGAGGAGGTGTTGTGGAGGCTGGTGTTTATAAGTTGCTGAACAGTTCGTTCCTCTTGCTCCAGTCCATCGCCGGGGCTTTCTTGGCACTTCGTTTCTGGTGGGCTCTTTCCTTGGCCTCGGCCAGCGTCATGCCCAGGGGCGGAGCACCATCACTGCCCCGCGCTGGCTCTGGAGCCCTTTCAGTCTGTGCACGCACACACACACACACACACGCAAATTCACAATATGTACAATACTGTTGCACTTATGAAAAATTGCTGGACTTTGCCATAACCCTCCATGACAAAGCTGAAGTGTTTCCATGACGTAAGCATATTCCTGTTTTTCTAAAAGGGTGAACAGACTTGTTGCCACTACAGGAGGACTAAAATACATTTCTCTTCATCATGTTACGAATGAAGCACGCACGCACGCGCACACACACACACACACACACACACACACACACACACACACACACACACACACACGCAGTACCTCTGGCTGCGGCCTGCTGGTGTTTGCCATAGGTAGCGATGCGCTGGAGGAGGCACTGGAAGTCGACGAGCTTTTAGACACTTTAGGTTTCAGCTCTACTGCTGCCTTATCGTTCACCTGCAAAACACACACACACACACACACACACACACTACATTAATGCACGTGTCCTACAGGTTGTACTTCATGATGTTGCCCACTAGGGGGCAGGAGCCACCATTAAAAAGACTGTCTCAGAGTTTTGCAGCTTTCAACAGATCTTCTCATTACTCACACATTAGCAGCGAGGCGTCAGCACTGATCTGAGAGCAGAACGGGGAAAAAACTGCTCAAATATTAACACGCCTGGTCGTTCCCACAGTCATGTGTTGCACTGTCCTAATCCATATAAGCAAGCATGACTCAGTTTGTGTACAAACCCAACCAATTCCCAAGCAGCTGCTCCTTCCAAAAATAAACTCATGGCACTGGAAGTGGCTTTGGACAAACAAATAAGCTGAAAAGCCCTCTGGCAACATCTGAAATGCCTATTTGACACACCAGCTCTCTTTTAACACTGTGCTCTTTTCTTTTTTTAACTTACAAAAACATGGACACGTGTCAATCAGTAAGTGCTGTGTTTAATTGTGGCTGGCTTGACTTTCTGGTTGGATGAGTTCACACGTGATTACACACTAAACAACGAGCCGCTATCTTGTGTTGTGCGAGGATGACATCAGCGCCCCTCTTCGTCTCAGGCCTGTTTAGTATTTAGCACAAGCAAGTTTCAAATCAGCCTCGTGGGTTTTTGTATGTGTGGCTAAATTAGAGGCCATCTGTTTTGATGGTGTGGCTCAGGCAACAAGAGGGCACACACACACACACACACACACACACACACACACACACAAGGTCAGAGGTCCCTGTGAATGTTTATGGCTGTTATGTAACTGCGAGTGAGTAAGTGACTGTGTGATCGCTCTGGCTGCTGGAGTTGTGGCGAGCGCATGTGCTGCTACCCCAAAAGGCCTCGTTACTCATTTCATTAGCATAATCCCCAGCACGCCCCGGGAATTACAGCCGACTCAATCCCATGATCCTCCAGGATGCAGAGAGAGAGAGGGCGAGCGAGAGAGAGAGAGAGAGAGAGAGAGAGAGAGAGAGAGAGAGAGAGGTAGCCCTGTTGCCATGGTGAGGGGTCAGTGACAATGTCGCTGAAGGGGGCAATCTACTTTTCCCATGGTGTCACTGTGTGTGTGTGTGTGTGTGTGTGTGTGTGTGTGTGTTGGGGGCAGGGAGTGTTGCTGTTCTTTCCTAGAAGAGAGTGTTTACTTTTGATAAAGTGGCCTGCCTGTGCCTGTATCAGCCTCTCACTGATATATGGGGCCAATAATAGTCTTTTATTTAAACTCAGCAGGTCACATACTGTATGACGGCTATGATGCACTTTGACTGATCACATATTTAGTTTATCACTGCTCAATGATACACCGGCTTTTCAAACTTTCATTAAGCCTTGATATGAAAAAACATATTTGCGGTGAGGATTAAAGTCCCCTGATGTTAGACACGGACTAATAGATTCAAAGTGGTGAGATTAAATGTTGTCTTAACATAATCACTCGTACATGTTTGTATTACAACAATTTCTGGATCATGACGGTGAATGTAATCCTTTGAAACCTGAGCAAGGCAATTAATGGATGAGCAAAAACAGTTGAGTTAAAAAAAGTAAAATTGTTAAAAGTAACACCAAAAGGGAAAATTACCTAAAAATGACCAAAAAAAAATAAAAAATACAAGAAAACTATATCAACAATTAATTAATAATTTACTGAAGAAGCCCCACCCCCACCCCCCGACACATTTTGATCCCCCCCCGAACCTAATGACATATTTTGATCAGATTCCACACACCTATGCCTGCTTTTTAATGTTATTATCATCACCCTGCGTTTCAGTGTGTGAAACCAATTTCAGATGATGAAATCCCAAACACTAAATACTGTGTTGAAAATTATCTCTTTTATGGAAATCTAATACAGGCACAAAATATCAGCTACTGGATGTTTCAGTGCAACACTCTTTCTATCAGTATCAGCCAGTATCAGCTGTTTGTGGCTGTCTGGTTTCACGCTGTGTTTTACAGGAAACCGTCAGCACAGGAGGACAGCCAGAGAGCAACACACGACACTTTCCAGAACTCCTAATCTCCATCCAGGAATGTCCAGAGGGGATCAGCAGGGCTTTTCCAGGCCATATCTGCTCTGCTGAGGGGTGTTTTTCTCTCTCTCTGTGTGTGTGGGTGTGTGTGTGTTTGTGTAGCTGTTAGGGTTAAAAAATGGTCAAATAGTGCTGTTTCAGTTGTCAGTAAATCATCCTGATGCACCATTAGGGAAGACACTGATAGCAAAAGGATTCCTATCCATTTCTAGGTATGAGCATGAGCAGAAAAGCCAAGCATATGGGCATTAAATGTACACAAGTATGCGCACGCACACACACACACACACACACACACACATTCATGCATGCAAACACAAGGCCTCACCTCGTCCTCCACTGATGCTCTACTTGACACAGGCTGAGGAAGAGGTCCTGGGAAAAAGAAGACAAAAGAGGCTCAGTTCACTTACATTTACACAGATTATACAGCCAGTATGTGTATATATGTGTGTGTGTGTGTGTGTGTGTGTGTGTGTGTGTGTGTGTGTGTGTGTGTATTTTCAATCTACAATTCAAAGCAGCTGTCAAGTGACTGCGTAAAATCTCAGTCATGGAGAATTGCTGGAGAAACTCCTCCATCTTGAAACTTGGAGGCCCTTTTCACCCTGTCAGGTTACCATGGATACAGTTGCTATGACTTCATCTACACGACTACTGGCTCTTGTTACTATCCTCTTTCTTTATCCGGCACTCTGCTGTGACTTGATTGTTTTCTGGTCTCAGGGATGTTACAGGTGCACGTGCTCTTTGGATGGTCAAGGCACTGAAACACACTGCTCTCACTGTAAGTCACTCTGATGAAAATGGGAATGTAACAATGCTGGGAGATGACAGATGATAACATGACACTGTGCGTCCTCGTCTGTGTCTCGACAGACAACAGAGTGGCATCTGCCGGTTCATTGTTGGCTTTTCTGTGAGGCACAAAGTGTGTGCAGCAGCCGCACCGGGGCTGGAGGTCACCTGGTGGTGCAGTGGACTTTACTAAGAGTCTCAAGTTCCAATACCGGTGTTGGCAAATGACTCTGAGATTGACTCTCAAGCCCAGAACATTTCCATGACGCTATTAGAAAGGGTTGATTTAAAAGATAATGCTTTTTTCAACCAAGATACTGAGAGAAAAGTAACATCACACATTAATATTAATAATTTACTTTGATTATTGCTGACGATGAACACAGATAAGAGTAGGCCTGAGTAACAGATCAACAATCAGGTGTACACAGGTAACACACTCTCTGCACCTAAACATTTTGTCCTTTTTTTAGGCTACTGCTTGTCATGTTGGCCCCAGTAAGATAACCTGCACAACTAGGCTGCATCTCATCATGAATTAGGAGTTAACATTTAAATATGGCTTCCAAACAGCTTTCTGATGATTTCTGTTTGGTCTTTGCTCTTTGTTATGATGATAAAAGCCACAAGATCAAAGCTGGACCTAAGATGATGAGCCTAAGATATGGTGAGATCCACACCCCTCCACACCCAAGTGGCACCCATGGTTGATCCTGCATGAGAAATGACTCTATGAGAAAATGGAGTAAATGACTCCGTGACACTCACCACAGACACAGATAAGATGCTACATGAGCAAACCATCACACGGTGACTGTTAGCCTTTGGTTGCACTTGTATGATAACATTTTTTAAGATAAGATTATGCTTTATTGTCCACCGTCATGGAAACCTGTTTTGCGATCAGCGCCAAGAACAACATACCACACACTCACAATCATAATAAAGGTCATTTTAGTAAAAACACTCATCCCTCAGCACTCCTCGTCCAGGAACAGGAGGTAATGGAAAACAGCACTGCACCAGTCATACGGATAATGATGCAACTATGCTTGCCTGAACCTTAATACAGCCTCCATAAGTGGATTGTGTGTGTGTCTGTGTTCCCACCGGTGAGGTGCTCCTCGGCGGGCAGGACGTTGCAGCTTTGGAAGAAGTCGTCGGTTTCGGGGTCGACGACCAGCAGGCTGGTCTCATCTCCTCCGGCTTTGATGGCTGCCACCACCTCTGAGTGCTGCATGCCCACCACCGACATGCTGTTCACCTGCAGGAGGAGGAGGAGGAGATTAAAATACTTGTTCACTGGTTGGGTTGATAGCCAGCTGGTGCAACACACCTGGAGCACTGAAAGGTTAAAGACTTAAATATCCTGCTCAAGGATTTATTACTATTTGAATTTTGGCTTCAATATCAGTCACTAAGCACAAAAACAACATTTTCACCCATAAAACCAAAGTGTACTTATCCAAAACTAACCATTTTACCTTACCCAATCCTCTGAGTCTACATTTAAGTTTTTTAAATGATGACAAGAATAATGCATATCAATTCTGTTTTTTTCCCTAAAGGCGAATGGCCAGGTACTTAACTTATCATGATTTTTAAAAGTTGGGGACGATGTAAGTGAAAATTTTGGGGGGTGTTCCACAGACCTAGCTTCCAGGTAGTAATAATCAAAATAATAAAACTGTGTATTTCCTCAGACTTCTTTTGAGTGGCAAACCCAGTATTAATGGTGGGGTTTTGCCACACAGTTGTCTCAAAACCAGCGGTCAAAAAAGGAAACGGCTCACATTTCTTTAGGATTAGTAAAGGAGACAGTCTCCTTGTACTCGTCATGTTCTTCTTTAACCTCACTGGACAGAGAGGACAAGAAGCAGGTAGAAAGCCAAAGGTAAAAGTTGAGAAACAAATAAATTACAGAGGAACATCAATAATCTGAAGGGCAGCTCCTCCTTCAGTGATAACGGAGCAATGGCAGACATATGATGGAGGATGTCTGGGGATGTTGTTATTACAAGGTGTGGTATCTGGGAAAGCCTTTTGGTCATGCACACTCCCAGAGTTGGAACGAATCAAAGATCCATGGGAGATTGGCTGCTGAGGAATTCCCGTGGGAGGAAAATGTAAGGCGGGAATACCGTCAGGAATCTCCCTCACCGACTCCCACACTCCTGGCTCCGAACAACAGAGCCCTTATATATGAGCAGAGTGCATAGATGATTGTGAGTTTCTACTTTCAGCTGGCCTTCAAACAGGATTAGGGTTAGGGTTAGGCTGAAAAACTTCCATTTCTTCCTGGTTTGTTCTCTATTTTCCACTAGAATTGAATTTCCTGAGGCAAAACACATCTTAAAACCATCATATAAAACAGTTGATGTACAAAGCAAGCTGTGAGATAAATTCTAGTTACCCCACTGCACAATCGCCTGACATTACCCGACAGTCTACCAAACTTCCTGACTTTCCCCATCTGAAATCCACCTCTCAAACCTCCTGTTCAAACCAACTGCCTCTGTGTGAATATGTATACAGTCGCGGTATAATCACACCAGCTTTGCGTGACTACTTCCACTCCAGAATTTCTCCACCCCGTTCTCTCCTCCACCCCACTGGTGGGAAAGCCTGTGCAGACAGTCTGACCAGTCTGTAATTCGTCCCAGAGACGCCGTAAGTGGATTAACTGTGGTCGTGTTACGTGTGACATGGCCTGAGGGGCTGCTCCACAACAACACAATGGAAGATGAAAGGCTGTTTTCCCCCTTCAGACAAACACTGCAAAACGCCCCTGACACACACACACACATAACACACACGGGCACTGCGCAGACATATAAGCTTCATCAACACCACTATTACCTAACACCACTTGTTGTTAGTTTACTGATGTAATAGGATTATGATCGACACAAACACTTAGAACCAAGCAAAAGTGTCACAGGTCAGGAAAACAGCTGTGTGTGTGTGTTATGTGTGTGTGTGTGTGTGCGGACAAGCACTTGTGACTGAGTCAGACTTTGAATGAGTGAGTGAGGGAGTTAGTGAGTGATTAAAGTCACTAAGTGAGAAAGAGTGAGCCTGAGAGGGAACACATGAGCAGGTGAGTGACTGAGCATGTGATGCTTGTGCATGCCAGTGTGTGTGTGTGTGTGTGTGTGTGTGTACCTGGATGATCTTGTCCTGTGGCTTGAGGCCTGCTCTATCTGCTGGGGAGTCTTCATCCACGGCTCTGATGTACTGGCCTGGCTTGGACTTCTCACTGTGCAGGTTGAAGCCATAGCCGTTCGCTCCCTTCTTGAGTTGGCAAAGACGAGGCCGCAGTTCAGCCTTCCCATCCTGCAGACACAGGGAGGGCAAATCCACTGTGAGCACAAATTTGACAGCCTGACACAGCCTGGGATTGGCCCATTTACAACAATTTCCCTACATTTTACATTACAACAAAGCAAATGCTGCTAACAAAGTCATCAACATTCATCGAGCACAGAACTGATGATTGTCTGTGGAAAGTAAATGTTTCCCTGGGGACTATTTTCCAGCAGAGAGACTGTTACACTCCGCCAAGTCATGTCAAGTCATCAAAACACAACAGAGCTAGATTTCCTGTTAGAAAATCTAATGTGGACAACTTTATTCCAGTGATGGAATACTGGTGTGAGGAAAGTTTGAAGTCTGAAAGTTCATTTTCATACAATGGCTGGATAAAAGGGAGGAAAAATTATGTTGGAGTTGTAAAATATGACTGCTTGCTTTGGGACAACATTAGCAGAAATGTAGACATGACAGTAAACATGCAAAATCACTGGTATGGTCTTTCTATGGTATGACAGAGCTTATTCTCTTGTTTGTTTGTCTTTACAGAACTAGGGATGCTGCAGGTGCTGGAGAATCAGCGTATTTCACAAACAATACTGTCCGAGGGTCCCTGAATGTAACACACCCTGAGCTTTCCTAATGTCAAAACCTTTCTTTTTGTTTGTGTCTCAATAGCAACCGTGGTTCTTGATCATGTGTAATTCAAACAGCAGGAACAACTTAGGATAACTACCATTAGATTTGCTTATTGCCAGGTCATGGCAGGTGTTACAAACAAATTAGGGTGAAGAGAGTAGTAGCTTTATTAGTCTGCAGCAGCAAAGTACTTGAAACATTTCATATTTACCATTTACTATTTCAATGTGAGCTTTGCTAAAGATGAAGAACATGAGCTAACATTTGCCAATCTCATTAAAATGCACCAACCTAAAGCATCATCAGAAAGAAGATTTAATATTTTTTGCAAGTATCGCATCTTTAAATTTTGCTTTTGCAAAATACAGCTTCAGTTAAAAAATTCAAATTCAGTGTCAGCCTTAAAAACTGTATCAGTGGAACCATAATTTTAAAATATAGGAATGCACACTTTTGACCATAGAACAGCAAATTTGAATATTAACATAATACCATATAAACACATTTAAACCTGTGAGCACATAACAATCATTAATCTATGATAAAGAAATATAGCAGATAACCAAAAATCAGCTGTCACACTATCAAGAAGTAAACTGTAAAGCATCATTTAGCCTAGTTGTTATTAATTGGCTGGGATTACAACCTTTTCATTGTTCTTTTTATTGTGTGTTATCACCATTTTAGAAAAACAATAAACACAGCCAACAGCCAGTTTTCATACTTAACCTAGGCCATTTGGTGCATGCTAATTGAAATACCATTGGTGAAAATATTTCATTGCATGGAAAGCCTCAAAAGGCAACCTTAAAACCACACATGGAACTGATCCCCTAACCCTGGCAATTTAAGTGCTTTTCTCTTCCCAAGCTCTATTAAGAAAAGACCCTTTTTCCTTTTCATGATAAAAACTGTGAATAAGCAATACACCACAGATGCCTCCAGTGCAATAAACATCCAAATCTGTCTGAAATCTACCGTGTCACACCACTGCACGAACACTACATGCCTGTCAGGAGATGACTTCCCTGTTCATGTACTGTACACACTGTGCTCGTCTGGACAAATAAAACATCAAAATGCACGATGCAGGGTCAAGTTTACATAAAGCGATGAAAAAAAAAATGCCTGAGCAGAAGAGCCTGCTCTCGCAATATAATGTATGTGTACCTTTGGATAGGCGTTCACAAGTGTAATAAGTTAGCAGATAGTCTGACTGAACACCATCTCGCGCTAAGCTTTGTGTGAGAGTGTGTGAGTGTGTGTATAGTGTACTACTGCTGACTTCACTTCCTATCTAGTTAAAGCACAGGCTAATCCTGCACTGAACAAATGCCTAGTTAAGTATATAATCCCACATGTGGGTGAAGGAGCATGACAAGTGTTTCCTTTGCCTTCATTTACCTGTGATGTTCTCCCACATATGGAAAATATAAAGGAAGTTATCTCGCCTTCCCACTCAAATTAGACAAAAATATATATATATATAACGAATAACTGCATCATATCACGATTATTACAAGTAAAAGCAGCTCTTAACCCACATCTAAGGGAACTGAGCCTGAGATTTTCTGAAACACACAGCATCCAGTCTGTAAAAGTGTTGTCACTAAGCTATTTAAGGAATTGAGCTGCCTACTACTGGTTGACAAAGTAATATGGATCAGTTGTATCTCGGGCTGAACAATTCATCAAAATCACAATATGGCCAAGCAAAAAAAAAAAAAAAAAAAAAAAAAAAAAAAATCAAATTACAGAGCTACAATTTTCTGATAAAGGTAAAATGTGTGAAAATATAGAGGTAAATAAAGTATTTTGGTGCTACAGAGATGTCCCGGCCTACAAAATGTATTTTCCAGATGTATGAAAATATGTTTGTTTAGCACAGACTCCAGCAAAAGTCACACCATCATAGTTTTAATAGCTTTTTCAGTGCAAATGAATATTATAATTCAAAAATTTCCCTTCCTGCTAAAATTGTGGATCATATAGCAATCACAACATCCATTAAATTAAAGGCAATATAATTTATTTATAATTATATGATAACACTTCTAAAAAAAAAAAAAGAAAGAAAAAAGAAAAAAAGGATTAATTCGGTCTCACAAGGGGCATTGCTGTTTAACTATTTGTCCTTGGTTGAACTCTGGACCCATGTTTAATATGTTGTTCAAACCGGAAACGTGTTGTATGACCCACGTGACCTTTCTTTATTTTTAACAAAGCCATTACTCTTGTTGCTACACTTGTGGTTGGAAATGTCTGCTAATGAACATGCAAACACAAATAACTGCATGAAACCCTGAAAATCTCTGCTCTGTTTCATGCAAGTGAGAAAACACAGCTTTTGACAATTATTAGGCAGCAACACGAGGGAACATCCGAGGCCCTAATAAAAAGTGTCCCTTGCACTTCCACACCACCTGATAAAACCACTCTTATCTGTGCAGCCTCAGCTATCACCAGTTATTTGTCAATGATTTGCTGCCACTCCACCTTTTAAGATGAACCACTGCAACCACAGCATCCAGGATGGGCTGACCCTCTCACTTACTTAACGCACTTGCAAAATGGTTTATCTATTGATCAAACAGTTTATATAAAATCAAGCTGGTTTATGATTGCTGAGGTGTCCTGAATAGGTAAAAGGCATGTTTGACCAATAGCAGAGGTGAGGTGACAGTCAAATTGAACTTTAGAAACGGAATAGTCCATTTATGACAAAGGCTATAATCTGTGGCTGTTAACAAAGACACTGAGGTGCAGAGTACATCACTGGAATGCTCTGAGGGCTACAGCTATCTGAGCTTCTAAGATATAACGCTTATGATAAAGTACTGCTGAAGGTTTTGCAGCTCTTATACTTAACAGCACACGCGTGTCCTGATCGTTTGCTCTCACAGCGCACCCTCTGGACAGGCACTTGAGTCTGTCAGGCGAGGTGAATGAGAACCATATAATCTGTTTACTTCACATCAGGGGGAAGGGAGGATCTACCCGAGGCACATGAGATGAACAGAGAAAGATTGGCACCTCTCTCTCTCTGTCCCTCGGCTAGTACAAATAAATCTACAGCCAATCCGAGAAAGACCTTGGGAACATGTGCCAGAGACACGGAGGACGGAGATGTCTCCTTCGCTTACCATCTCCATAAATCTCTTTCTCCCTCTGTCAGCTTTGCTTTATCCCTTTCTCTTCCAGCCTCTGCCTTTCTCTTGATCAGATATCCCCAGGCCGGTCCTGATCTCCGGCATCTTGCTGACATATGACAAGAGCCTTGGTGGTGTCTAGACGGGTATCGGTGGGGCAGGCGGTGAAGGGTCTCTGACCGGCTTGCTGGAGATGATGAGGTTAAGACCTTGCTCTCTCCCCAGGACAAACTCTGTTATTGTCGGCCACTGTGGGCTCTGAGACTCCCTGAAGGGCCACAGCCTGGGCATAATGACAGGTACCAGCATGGGATTGGATGACAGGAACAAAGGGAGGGAAGAAGTGAAGGCTACGTTCCCTCTTGATCTGGTCCTGAAATGAACCTTTGAAGTTAATTTTTTTTTTTTACCTGGAAGGAGTGAAAATATATTTTCCCAAAACATCAAGTCTGGGAAAAATCATTCATTTACTTCCCAGACTGATTTAAAAATACTTTATTATATCCACTAAGCTTGACTCATCCCTGGGCTATATCATTAATACAAGCTCTTTTATAAAGCAGGGCAGCAGGCGTCTCCCTGGCTGTGCATGGTAGACTGTTGTCCTCCACTGTTTCCTTTGTACTGGGCCTCTGTGAGAAAAAGGCCACGGTGTTGTTTGCTGAGGCTGAAAATTGGGTAAACAACAGAGTATGTACCATTCTGTAGGCTCTGAGAGAAAGACGTAGGAGAAAATAATAGCCATTTGACACAGCTCAGTGTGTGCATATGTAAGTGAGTGAGCGAGTGAGTGTCTTGCAAAAAGTAGTGACCTGTTTATGTTAATGGTGATGTGCAAGTACATTCTTTCAGTGCGTTAGAATTAGTTTCTGATTTTCTCTTTTTACTGCCTCGTTCTCGCTATACACAGGAAAACCACAGCGTAGTACTGCAGCAATGAGCAACGACACCATTTGCATGAAACATTAAGACAGCGAGGATGATAACAACACCACTGAGTTCTATAATGATGGCAGCACTACGGGCTAAAGTCCATGGGTGTCTCTTTAACACACTGCAGTGCCTACTGCTGACTACAACTTTCCTAAGTTACACATCAGTCAGAGAAGAGGCGTATCTGTGCTTCCATCTACATAAGCTGGCAGCTTTTAGGCTCAAGAAATTCACTGCCACTTTCTTGAGGCTGTTAAAAAAAATGAACTTGTGAAAAGTTAAAATAACAAAGTGGTACTTGTCGAAGGGAAGTCAGAGGTCAGGGTGAACTACAGAGCAGAAAGTCCAGGGTAAATAAATCATCATAAAAAACAACCGTAATAACATCCAGCAGACTTTTAGAGTAGACTAGAGAAAGTGAAATAGCAAATGCATGGGAAGCTCTGGGTTCAGTCAACATGGAGGGAAGGTCAACATTGTTCATTTGCATACATTGCCGACATTTTTATGATACAAAGCTGGTTGAAAATCAGCAAAGAGTTCCTTTAAAATCTGCCTAGGTGAAGTAGGTGACTTTGCTACAACAATGGCACTGGGGTTTACCCTTGTCCTCCCTCTGAAAACAATGAACATATGGTTTGCTGTATGCTACATATGACCAGAATCTAACAAAGGATATGTCTAGTTTTAAGATGCTGGTACCAGAGATGGCAGGCAGTTGCTGTAAATATTCTCTAAACTTGTTGAATTTCAAAGGTCAATGACTTTATAGCTCGCTGTAGCTACACATGAGATCTTACACTCTTCCTGCACTTGGTATCTCGTAATGAGCTGACATAATTTGGTGGGCCTTGAACTGAAACACACCAAGCAGTGTGTGATATCAAAACTTTACGAGCCTATCTTTGGATAGGCTCGTAACTTGGAGTCCCAAGAAAAAAAGAACAGTAAAGATGCAATGACAAAAATAAATGCATTTTGCAAATTTTAAAAAATGTCTTGCATTTGACATATTTTGTTAGGCTTTATCACGGATTAATAAAACTAGGAAGAGCAGGGTGTGTCTCCCAGCGCTATGTGTGTTATGACACTGTGGACCTTACAGTCCCACTTGCACAAGCCTCTTGAAATAATATTCAACTTGAGTGAGGTCCACAGTACGCCTTGATAGCAAGCGTTACACAACTGAGTTACGATCACAGGTTCATGCCAAGTGTCATGCAATTCATTGACAAGATAAAAGATTTACAAGCAAAAGAATTCTGTGAACCGAACAAGCCCCGACAAAGAAATATGTCAGCTTTGATAAAACTCCAGGGAGTCAACGTCTCTTGCAAAAAAATAGACATTACTCTGAGAAAATTCAGAGCAGAAACATTTAGTTGAACGTGCCTTCTGTATAAGCCAACTGATGCTTACCTGCTATGCTCTGTTAGAAATATTATCTGATTGTGTGAATGAGTGATTACAGCAGCAGAAGCAGAAGGAATATTCTATACAAGGTCAGTAGGAGAGGGAGAGATGAGTACTTTTTGAAGAAGAGTTTACACTCAGGGACTCTCCCAGCCAGGGACAGGTTCTGATTGGAGCTGGAGGCTTTTGGGAAATAAAGACGACATCATACTGAAATTGGGTTCACAGTAACTTTGAGACACAATAATAGACTAAAGCTGGGAACCAACTTAAAAACTTTTAGGCTTTAGTTTCAGTCTGTTGAATAAAAAAGTCTTGATTTGATTAACTGGACATGTAAAGGCCGTTGAGATAGTAAATGTTAAATGGACTGCATTTCTATAGCACTTTTCTAGTCTACCAAACACTCAAAGTGCTTGACAATGCTTGTCTCACATTCACCCATTCACATACAGATGGCAAAGGCTGCCATGGAAGGTGCCAAACTGCATCAGGAGCGGTTAGGGGTTCAATGTCTTGCTCAAGGACACTTTGACATGCTATGTGGAGGAGCTGGGGATCAATCCAGGAACCCTCCAATTACCAGGCACACACTCGACCTACAGTGTCACACCACCCTGAACAGTGATGATGGGATTTAAATAAAGTTGAAATGGATTTCCTCCATTTAAATCTGAATGGAGACCAAGAGAAGCCATTGTCTAGGGAGCAGGCCTAGTCATTATCTAATCATAAAAGGGTGTGATCCTCCAATCCAACTCATCTTCAAGTGTTTGCACATCAACAACATAAGACGAAAATATTTTGTGACAGCCTGTTGCTAAGTATGTAATGTCCAATCTTTTCAGTGTGTTCAGTCATCGACACACCCTAATCAGACTGGCAGGTATGGTGTGCCGCTGACTGACTTTTTTATTGCCTGAGGATGCTATCTCCTCGCATAGTCAACACAAGAACATCAATACGTGAAGAATTATGGTTTATGATTGTCAGAGACACAAACATAGCACGTCTGTAACTTGAGTGCTATCGCAAGAAGTTATAGAAGACAGGAAGTGGTTTCCTCACGAAGGCAGCTCGCAACCTGAGAGCCCACATCTCATCTGCTGACAGAGGAACCTGCTGTGTGTGTGTGTGTGTCTGCACACGTGCGCGCGCATGTGTGCTCAACTTACTAAATCTTCAACTGATATGCATGAGTCTATGCATGAGGCATCACTACATGAAAAGTCTTTTTTCTTGGACTCTAAAGTGTGTCATTGACGTGCTCTGGGACTTTACCATTTTTGTCGTTTAGGTATTGTTGTTATCCAGGGCAAATTACAATAAAAGCAACAGTAGTAAAGGCCTCAGTTTTTGCTGTTCAAAGGGGCTTTCGATTCAGCGCCTATCTCACACCACCTACCCCTCTTCTGAGCGGATCTAAACATCTAAACCAATCGCTGTTTGGTCATGCTGAAGAGTGAATGCTCAATTTAGCTGCTACCTCTCACTGATTAGAGGGGAGAGCAGGCTGTCCAAAGCTTGACAACATGGCCCTGGGTATATCACAGAATCAGTGGATTTACTAACTGAGCTAAAGAGAAAGACAAAGAAAGAAAACTTCAAAGACGCTTTCATAATTACTTGCACCAAATGCAATTATAATCCCTGTCACGCCAAAGACCCTGATTAAATCTTGATGGATCTGCAGGCTTTTTTGGACAGCTTAACTTCTCCATCCAGTATTAAGCTGAAGGGAGTGAAATTAATACGGGGCTGACTGCAAAACCATCCCCTCATCTTAGCAGTGACATTTGGAGTATGTCCGTAGTTCACTTTAACTGGAAAAATGATTAGACTGCTGCATGTCCTCTGTATTTTGTGTCACTAAATGCACTTCAACTGTGACTAAAGGTGACTGTGACAGAAGCTGGGACTACTGACAAACAGTATGTGCGTGTCTATGTACTCTATACCATTGAAAAAAAAAAAAAAAAAAAAAAAAAGGCAGTGAGGCAGTGAGGATCTTGGTGGATCTTGGTGAGAACACACCACTGTTTGTTTTGGATGGCAGCCTTAATAAAGATCTCATGGGAGACTAGCTGGCACAGGCGAGGCCATCAAGTTCAGGTCCACTGAATAACAGTTGTATTGAGTCAAATTTTGAGTGCCAATACAATGCAATCACCATAAGCAAGAGTTTTGTCAAATCAAATCGCGACGAAACAGCGAATGTAGCTGTAATGAGCAACATCAAAGTAATCTTGATTTATAGCATCCACGAATCCTGAATCAATAAGATCAATTGTTCTTTTCCAGCCTTGTGTGAGCTGAGTGATAAGAGCTGTTGTGAAACTGTGCAGAGCCCTAACCCGTGGAATGATGAGATCTGCCCCAAGGCCTTCAAGCTGCCATCCAAGGTCGAAAGTCTTAAGTTCTCCTGTAACTGCACAGACAGAGGAAGTGGAGGGGTGAAAGTGTCACCGTTAAGTTGACAGAGTGCATATAATTAATAAATGTCTTTTGCGGACAAATAACCATTGTATTGTCCATTAATAAGTGGAGAGGTTTATTTTCCTAGCTATTCAGATAAAAAGTAGGAAGCAGGACCAGACAAAAAGGGCAAAAATGTAAACCTGGCCTTACTGCTTTAACACCAGCACATTTAGGATTCTGTTATTGTGTCGTTTGTCTGACATTTTTCAGTCCTCAAGCAGAGAACAAATTGCTGTTTAATCCTCTGGCCAGCCCTCTTTTGCCCACACCCAACACCCACACACACTCAGTCCAGTCTTATTGACGGTGTGTGTTAAGAGGGGGTGTAGGTATTTCAGGGTCGGTGGTGCCTCCTTGTTGAGGCGTGAGAGTCCTCTCTCCTTTCCTCCCTGGCCGAATCCCCTTTCTCCTCCCTTTCTCCCCATGCAAACACTGTGGACAAAGCCTCTTTCTGCTGCTGGGGATCTCTATGGTGACCAACAGACAGGCCTTGGGGTGCTGGAAGACTGAATCACTGGAGGCCAGGATGTTACCATAATGATGACATGCTCACTCAACTCATGCTTTTAGGGGAAAGCAATATCAGTGGAATCAGTTACACAAGTCCCTTTTAAGAATGCTACTATGACGATTTTGGTTAATTTAGCATGACATACTTCACTGTCTTTTCAAACACTTCTTTGGGTGTGATCTACATTTTGGGCACTCTGCCCTGGAGAGCAAAAGCAAATCAAATTAAAAAAAAGAGAGGTTTGTGAAAGGAGCTATTATTTGAAGTGCAATCACAGTTGTGCACAGTTGGGCTAGTTTCACGTCATCATCAGCCAGCCCATTCAAGTAGGGCCCTCTGGGAAACAAGTATTAGATGCCAGTATCAGGCCATCAGTCAAGCTCTGCCAAGTCTCCCATCAGGGAGGAATGTAGCAGGAGATTCGTAGCATCCCAGCCAGCCAGCCAGCCAGGCTTTTCACTCTGTGGAGGCCAGAGTATTAATGAGGAGAAAGAGTCACATAACTGGAGAGATACTAAGACTTGGGGATCCCCATTTCCAATACTAGCACATGGCCAAAATGCCTACCTGAGCTACAGATAAGTATAAGTTTAGCAGAATGCTAATCTATATATAATGATTATTCGCAATTTGTTCCATTAGTCCCTTAGGCAAGGTGCTGCATGGAACATTGTAAATACATCATTGTTATATCAACTGTGATTAGTGCCTGGCCAATATGGGATTTTAAAGACCAATTTACAAGGTAAAAAATTACCAATATGGCAGTGAGCTGATACTATATACATATATGTGTGTGTGTGTGTGTGTGTGTGTGTGTGTGTGTGTGTGTGTGTGTGTCTATATCTATATATAAATAGATATATAGACATAGATACAGAAATACAAATAGATAGGTATAGATAGTTATAGATTTAGGGATGTCATGAGAACCAATACTTTGGTATCAAGTCAATGCCAATAGTCCAAAAATATGATAGTCCCCTTTTTTTATGGGACCATAGGTACCAGATGTATGATTTAACCTTCAGTGGGTCAGAATATATTCTTCTGGAACTAACGGGCACAGCATACATATGATTTACACTGGCTCAAATGTGCAGCAGGCAGTCAAGAACACATGAAAGATGGAGCAGCAGCTCCGCCTCGGCTATGCAAACGGTGCCATTGAAGTTTCCCGTTAAAAAGTTGTTTTTTTTCCTAATTATGTGTAAGCCTACTTATTATTTTCCATATTTCTCTCATGTCTATACTGGCTACGACAATTGAAATTCTGTGCAATCTTTTTTTGTTTGTTTGTTTTTTAAAGCACAGTTGACTTATTGTTTGTTTCAAATACTTGAAGTTTTTTTTTTTTTTTTACCATGGTATCGAAACGGGTATCGAGAATCGTGGAAATTGACTGACATTGGTATCGACTACTGAATTTCTGGCATTTTGACAAACCTAATAGATAGATAGATAGATAGATTGATAGGATACCGATGTATCCGTGATAGGCCAACATTGGTCAGCCACTAACTGTGATATCATTGCAGAGATGACTAGTAATCTCTCACACAACAGGTGCTGTTAATTAGTGACTGATTAATTAGTAAAACAGTTGATTAGGGAAGCAGAGGGCATTTTGCTTCATCATTCAAGGTTTTATCTTTGTCTTAAATGAAAAGGATTTAAAAACATGTCAAGGTTGTGATAACTGATGACTTTGGGAGGTGTAGGATGGTAAAGGCTTCACCACTCTACTGAGTTTTCCTTCAGGTTCATCTGCTCTGCTCAAATGTCCTTGAACTCTGACTCCATACTCAGTCCTAGGGAACAGCTCTGTAGCTGCCACCTACCCCTGTGGAGGAGGGCAGAGAGAATTTCCCCAAATATCACATTCATATTTTAAGCTGCTGCCACTCTAAGAGTTCCAGACAGCAAAGCTTTTTCAGAATGAGGCTATTTTCCACTGCTGTTACACAAGATATAAATCGGGGCCCAGACTTTGCACAGTTACATATCCTCGAAAATCTTGGTGTGTCTTGTGACCCCTTCACACCCATGGCTGAACATCATAAATATGATTTCATAACCAACCACAAGAGAACCAGAAGAGCAATGCAGTAAACCATAGAAAGAAAATATGTTGGATGGAAGGCCCAGACAATTGTAGAGGCATGTTCTTAGAGGAGCTCAGCGGTTATGGTTGTAAAGAACAACGTCACGTCAGCTAACCTGATAGTTACAAAAGAATCTGGGCCCTTTTTGTGAATACCATCAATACGAAAACACACTCAGACAAACAGAAACGGTGATGCACCTTAATCCACCACCAAGGATAAGAATCAAGCCAAGCCGCTCTTGACTTGATTGAGCTTAAGGCAGCATCTACAGTTCACTGAAGCCTGTGCTATTAACACACACTATTTTTATCCCATTGTCAGACCTCATTGAATAACCTTACAGATATTTACAGCATGATACAAGATGTTGTGTCTGACTGACACACATCAAAGCAGCAAAGATCCTGGTCTGACAGGCCAAACCTGACCAGGAGCTAAAGAGCGGAACTAGTGAGTCTGACAGACATTTATATCACAAAGACTCTGTTCAGCCGATGAGTAGACGCCTGGGGCATTTCACTATGCTGTGTCACCTCCCAGCCTATAGTCTTTCACTAGCTCTGGCACGGCAAGTGGCGGCTTAAAAGTGGATCTTTTTCCACATAAGCTTTGCAGTTCACCACAGCCGGCTGCAAATTTGATAGGAAAATATAAGCCAGGCACACAGTTTTTGGCTGAGGCGTCTCTTTGTGTCCAGTTTGACTCCTGTATCACAGAAACACCTCTTTAATCAGTCACCTCTTTAATCTGGTCTTGCTTATTAAAGTCACCATGCCTCTTTTCTCTTAAAATATCCTATTATTATGGAACTGCTACCAATTTTATTGTACGTACTGCTTACTGTGTCAGTGTACTGTATAGGCCTGCAACTGATTTAGATTTAGGAGAAGCTAAAAACATTTGAGTTTAGGTTGGTTTTCCTCTAGTACATCCTCGTTTCATAGGCTAATCAGCTCTGTTTAATAGACTGTTTAATAGGGTCACTTGTACGGATAACCACAACCAAACTCCGTTCAAAATTCTGTCGCTTTAACGCTGCCCTGTTTATTCACAAACGCACACAACTCTTGAAAGGTGGCTCAATACTTTTTAGGAATCACTGGGAGCTACTGGAAAATTTGTGATGGGAGTAATCCACCAAGCGATTATTTTTCAATAAACTTTCAAAGTTTAGAATTGGTTCAAACCGCTATCTGTTATCCTTCAGTGTATTTTTGGTGGAGGTGGCTGTCAAAGTTACAGCTAAATCAGTCTACAAAACGTTAATATTC
The DNA here is from genome assembly GCF_902150065.1 of Myripristis murdjan. NCBI lineage: Eukaryota > Metazoa > Chordata > Actinopteri > Holocentriformes > Holocentridae > Myripristis > Myripristis murdjan. The sequence continues at coordinate 18,470,728 of NC_043998.1, forward strand.
TCAGCTACTTGGTGGACATGGTATATGCCGAAATGAGGAATAAACCCTAAACATTCAGAAAACCCATTTACTTATATTGTAGATGAGTAGATGTTTGCCAGTGAGCAAATCAACATTTGTCTCATATTTTTTCCTGGAGTTTCGCGTGTAGGGTTCAACAGAATGGTGCTCTGGTTTACCCTGTGCTGTTTACTAATAGGTCTTTTTGAGTGTTTTTAGTTTGACTGAGAAGACTGAAGAAATTATTTAAAGGAAGCTTTAAGTCATTTTAGTTTTGGGATACCTTTGAGCTGACACTCAGCCTCTGCAGCGAGACGTCTCCGTTTTCTCCGGGAGCAGAGGTGGACTCCCTGCGGCTGCCGTTGCTCTGTGAGTCCGCTCGGTCTGAGTCACTGTCCCCGCCTGGCAGAGGAATCCCCTCCGTGGCGAACTCTTTCCGGCACTGCAGGTTGTGTTTCTTCAGCAACTCTGCCGTTTCGGAGTCTACCACGATGATCTCCAGAGCCCCGCTAGTGGCTCGTATCCTTGCGACCACCTGCTGGTGGCTCTCGCCCTCCACACTCTCCCCGTTCACGAACACCAGTCGGTCCCCCGCGAGCATCCCCGAAGCAGAGGCGGGAGAGTCGGGCTCCACGAGCCGGATAAACTGCCCGGTCTTGCCCTTCTCTCCATGCAGGTGGAAGCCGTAGCCGTTGGGTCCCTTCTCCAGGACACACAGTCTGGGTCGGAGGTTTGACATGTTCTTTTGTTATATTAGAAGACAAACTATATGTTTCCACTGCGCGAACCGTTTCAACTTTTCAAACCAGGCGAGACAACAATCATGCAGAAAAGTGACACCTGTTGCGTACGCTCTCACTCGGAGAAAGACTCCACTTCCGCAGAACTCTGAGGCAAACTCCCCTCCTCGTTGTTAATGTGGCTCGTTCACTCGCACCGCCCGGATCACAGATCCTCCCCGAAACTGTGTTGCAACCTCCGGATTTCCACCGCTTCAGCGCTCCACCGCTGACGGGGCAGGCAGTGCCAAGTTAGCGGAAGAGGAAAACAAAACGTCCGGTCGCCCTTTCAAAACAAAAGCTACAACACAACATGCCATGCTCACACAATGTCATGAACTAATGTCAGTATTAACACCCGTGTTTACCCTGCTATTTCGTGTCAAAATGGCTGCTAAGACAAGGCCTGTTGCATCTTCTTAGAAGAACAGCCTTCTTTCTGAAAATAGGAACAGAATTGGGAGATTGTTCCTTGCAGTGTTGGGACCAATTACTCACAAAACTAATAAGTTACAATTACTAATTACTTCTGTAAAAAAGTAATTTTGATTACTACTCAATTACTGCTGCAGAAGAGTAATTCAATTACTGGGGAAAGTAATTTTTATGATTACTTTTTCTTTTCTTAAATCCTCTTATTAATGCACATATTTCTGCGTTGCTGTTGCAGTGTGGACATTGCTGTCAAATTTCATCTATCATTGTCAGTGTTGGGCACGTTACTTTGAAAAAGTAATGCATTATAGTTTAAAGTAGTGATGTCAGTTAGTCAGGATGGGGAATTGAACCCCCGGTCTTCTGTATGACAGCGAAACTATTCACTCTGCCGTCGGAGAACACATATGCTTCTTGTAAATTGTGCTCAGTCATTCTCCATGCATGTTGATAAGTTACGAAAAACTGCAAAGTCCGACCGGTTTGAAAATTGACACACCGCTTTTCTCCACAAGACGCACATTTTTCGAACAGGATAGTAAAATAATAATAAGTATTAGTAGTAAGTAACGGCAAGTAACGGCGCATTTTATTGTCAGTAACGGTAACGGCATTACAACGGGGGAAACTAATTTCTTTGATTACTCGTTACTGATAAAAGTAACGCCGTTAGTAACGCCGTTACTTTGTAACGCCGTTACTCCCATCACTGGTTCCTTGTGACCGAAATTCACTTCATTTTTTACTACTTGCAGTCAGGAAGAAATATAATAGAATTAATGAGCTATGCTTTTTACTTTGTACTTTATTCAAGTATTTATCTCCATGTCAACCTTCACTTATACTTCATTATTTAGAAACTAAAATGTATAATGTAACTCATTACAATTTACCTGACTACCTTAGTTACTTGTTATAAAATATTAGAGGTGATCCGGATCCATTACAGATAATTCGTATACAATGACTGCTACCTGACTACGATAGCACAGTGTTTATGGTGTAACCTCAGGAGAAATGATTGTTTTCAACTGAAAGGGCGTCCATTTTCCTGAGTTGACACCATAAATGCCCCGTTGACACAATTTTATTGGTGATACACCCAAGTTCCTCAGAAATGTAAATGTCTGCTGTGTAATACTGCTGACTGCATTTTTTTTTTCTTTTTCATTTCTTAAGCAAAATCAGCATGCCTTTTTTTTTTTTTTTTTTTTTTTTTTGAAGTAAAGGCCACTTCAATTTTGGATTTATTTTGCTGAAATTCTGAATTGTACAGTGTCATGGAAAACATTTATTTTATTGTTTTGTTCTACAGAGGCTGGCTTTCTATATGTTTCAATAAATATCTGAACAATTTTTTTAAATGTTTTTTTTTTTTTTTTATCAAGCACAATTTACTTGTACTTGAATACACACAGACACTTAATACCAAATACTTCAGGATATTTACTTAAACAGTATTGTAAATCGTATTGACTTTTACTCAAGTATGAATTCTGATGACTTTTTACACCACTGGTCAAATCTATCCTCCCTCTGTCAACAATGTGCAGGGTCAGGACTCTACATGAGGATATTAAATTAGTTGAGAAATTTCCTTGTAAGAGACAAGCTACTTATTAACACTGACAGTGGGCACACAGACAAACAGAAACAGCAAAAAAAAAAAAAAAAAAAAAAAAAACGGCCTCAAATGCTGACTAAGCCACAGTCTATACCACAAGAGCACACAGAGCAGGCCACAAGCCAGTGCACCACATAAGCATGGCAACAAGTTTCAGAGCATTACAAAAACAGGGACCCCTTACCAGATCTGTGCTGCTGAGGCCTGAAATAGCTTTCCACTTTCCTGTCCCTCCACCATGAAGTCCCTCGGCTATTGTCATGCTGTGGCCGGGAGCGTGGCTGAATCAGAGCACCAGATGGACAGAAGGCAACAGGCACACCACTTGCTTTGTCTTTTGTGTGTTGCAGGGAATCAAAGTGTCTCTGAAGATCCATTTAACATCCTGTCTTGAGAAAGGTTGTTGTAACCAAAACTCCCTGAAATAAATCAATGCGGAGGTGAAAAGGTGTGTGTGTGTGGGATTTGACTTCGTTCTTTGGAATTTGAGTGGCTGCCTGTTGATGTCTGCCTACCTCAACTGGAGCCGAAAAGTTAATATGTCGTTGGTGCATATGTTTGCACAAGTATAGTTTTGTCATAGATTTTTTGCAGCAGCAGTGTTGGGCAAGTTACTCAAAAAAGTATTCAAGTAAAGTTACTCATTTCTTTTTACAAACTGTAATCACATTACCTTCATCAGACCAGGCCCACATCTCAGCTCACATGACATTAGACCTCTCTCCACTGAGAATCCATATCCTCTCATAAAGCCCCATACTCAAGTAATGGAAATCATGAGAATTTTATTAGAGTAGTAACTGTATTGTAATTTCTGACATTAAAACGTAATCCCTAACTTTACCTTTGTACTGCAAAAAGTCATCTAATCATAATAATCAGAGTAAAACTATTCCATTTACTTTAACATTGCAGCAGTAATGAAAACTGAATTGTCCAAAATTTGTTATGCACTCAATATGGCTGTGTTCATTGTATGCAGCATTTGTAGTTCAAAATGGTGCACATTAGAGCATTTTTTTATGCCACCAAGCACACTTTTCATTGTCCCCTTAGTGAATTGATCGATAGCATGATAAAAGAAAATACCTAAATCTCTGCTGACTACACTGACACCTTTGAACTTTTGTTTGAAAGCCACAGTTCTATTGTTGGTTATCTGGTCACAGTGAAAAAGCTTTGTAAATGGGCACGGAAATAATAAAATATAGTGTTACTTAAAAATGTTAATATTTACATAAAATGATGGTAAATTAATGACAAAATGAGAGCTTGCACCACTGCAATCATGAAATGTCACCTGATATTTAATCCTTAAACTGGCCATTTGAATGAATTGTGTCATTAGGAAGTCTTATGAATGCAAAGCAATATTTTTTGTGTATTACAACTGTAATTCCACTACATATTTAATGTATTGATTCCACTGGGTATTTTGGTGCTAGTTTGATGTAAACCTGTAAACCTCAATACCTACAGTTGCAAGTGATAGGACCGATCAGTGATCATTTTTGCTCTTAGTGGGTTATAAGACTTATAACTGCTATAACTTGGAGTTATGGTCCAGGTTGTGGATCGGCCAGTTTATAGTAAATCTCTCATGCATGTAAATGTGTGTTAGTGAGTCTAAACAGATGCAATTTGGTCTATAAAAGCCAGTAAAGTCAAAGTATATACAGTGTGAAACTTACATGAGCCCTGGTCGAGTTGTCAGCTGCCCCCTGGTGTCTCTCTGTTTTCTCTCTCTCTTTCTTTCTCTTTCTCTCTCACTCATCACTCATCACAGAAAACCCCAAGACCTAGAACAAACCTGTACAAAGGGTACTGAGTTTGAAAAATAGTTTATTTTTATGCAGCATACATCACATCAGTGCTAAATCTGGCAGTGGTATTCTGACAACTAATAAAACTTTACCATATACGAGGTCTCAACGGCTGCAATTTGAATTGTTTTAGATTAATTCAAACTGTTGCAGCAAGGCCTAAGCAAATGAAACGGACTCAGCAGTTAAGAACTGACATTTATCAAACAGTGAAAAGATCTGTTTCTCCTCCTATATTTGCATACTGTTGTCAAATGGTAGCTCAAAAACTTGCCTAATAATAGACAGGCATATTACACTTTGCTTTATAAAGTACAAGTTCCCTTAAAACCTGAACATGAAGCTGTTGCATTGACATCATTTGTGCCTCATGTAATTTCCATCGCAAAACAACACTTTTACGCTATATATTAGAGTTTAACAGCAAAATTAAACCCTGGGCACAGAATGAAAATATGAATATGCAAAGTAGAATTCCGGCCAATATTTTGGGTCTTCTGCACCAACATTATAAGGTTTTAATATGTTGGAGGTTCTGCGCAAAGATATGGTGTCATGCATGCAATAAACATGCAACTGAGCTTAAAAATAAAGCTCATTATCAAAACATGGAAGTCAAACCAATGACACAAATACAGCAAAAAAGGTCTAAGGTAAAAAACAAAAAAAAAAAAAAAAAAAAAAACATGCAGGCAACATGGCAAAACAATAATAAAAAACAATAATTAGAATTTTTTGTCATTGCACTGACAAAAATATACAATTAGTACAATACTCTGTTTGATTTTATGCATCAATCATCCTATACAACCACATTCTGTCATTGCTGTATCTTTTTGTAAAGCTTGAAGGCTTTCATTTCTCTGCAAGTTCAACACACACCCAGAGTTGCCTTGGGGTCCCGCTTGCCGAGCAGTCCCAACGCATCAGGCTCCCAGACTCCGCTTCACCAACTGCGTCCCTGAGCTTGTCCCGCGCCAGCCACGCTCCTCCAGCAGCTGACTGCAGCTCAGCAGCAGCAGTCCACCGCAGGGATCACATCACATAGGCTGACAGGGCTTTTTGCGTCCATTTACTTGGCTCTGAATTGGATCCCTGACACAGTGTATGGCCTTTGTCTGGGTGCGCTGGCAGATTGCATGATACTTGAGGTTGCAGCAGCAGATTGAAGCACTGATTTTCTTTCTTTCTTTCTTTCTTTCTTTTTTTTTGAGCAGGAATCCAAGCTTATGTAAATCCACTTTCAAGATGCTTCAGGAAACAATGTGCACTTCAAAACGACATAACAGAGACTGTGTTGTTTCCCCTGCTTATGGCAGTGCTGTGTGGGTGTGCTCACTTTTGTAAGCATCCTCCACTCTTATAGATTGGTTTCTTTGCAGCATTCTTGTTTTTTATTACCAGTGATGTTGTGGTAACGAAAAAGAACAGAGGCAGGTAAAGTATGACCTCCAGTCAGTGACCACAACAAGGCAAACAACCACTCAAATGAACAAAAATCAGTTACATTTTCATTTACAATGTGTTTTCCCCCTTAAAGGCTCTAATTTCATATAAAGTAAACCACTTTGATATGGCATATTTTAATCTGTATTATGAATTTGTATTATAAATGTATTATAAAACTCTGCTCTGCAAATAAAAAGGTGTTATAATAGTTAAAATGTATGCTATTTCCTTTAATAGGCTCTATTTTAATATAACTTACACTTTGATAATATTTACTTACGAATTTATACCACAAATTTATTATAGAACTCTATTTTGTAAATATAGAAGTGGGCAGCTGAGTTTATATCCCTGTATATCAGTGATCCTGCATATAAAACAGACCTCTGCTTTTGATCCATTGAGCAGCTTTGGGTGTTTAGTCTTGAGTGGCTGCTAATTTCATGTTTTGGGAGCAGCATTGAGTTCTTCAGAGGGCCTCCCTCTCCTTTTGTCTGCACAGCTCAGTCGCTCCCAGCGTGTCTCTGTCAGTCTGCGTGCTCGTCCAGAGTGACGGGAGGGAGAGAGGAGCCGAGGGGGAGGAGGGGAGACAGGAGATGAGACTCAGAAGTAGCTACAGCAGCTCGACTTCTCCTTCTGCGACTCGATGTACTCATGAATCTGGAACTTTGGTTCGTTGGGGTGCTGGACGGCGCGGTGTTTCAGTTCCCTTGAGAGGAGAGACAGACGACCCAGACAATGTTTCAGTTAAATCTATAACTAATACATAAACACATCCTCTCACAGTATTCCTTTTGTGGTTCGACTGATATGCTGCGTCAGTTTGCCAATCTGTTAGGCTGATATTGGTGTTTTATTTAAAAGAAATCAGATATTGGCCAGTCACCATCTTCTACCTCTCATATGACGGAGGTTTATTGGAAACTGAACACTGAATATGTGTCATTTTTTTGGCATAAAAATAATCATATTTAAAGATATTAAGAGAAAGGAGAAGCCTTGTCATAACTGATGATGTGGTAGCTGCCAGATAATGTAACAGCTTGTCATAATGTAGTAAAATGTGCCTCTAAATGGGTTGAGAATGTAATAAAAACCTGTTAATGTAATACAGTGTTAGCTAAATTTTGGCATTAATCACACATAATGACTTTATGAGGATGATGAAGATGTAATAATACTGATTAAGATACAAAGAATGAACTAAGTTTTGTAATAACTGAAGTTATTACAAAATTAAACAATAATATTATAATGTGATCATAAGTCAAAATACTGTATGTTACACCCTATGGCCAGGGTAAAAATGTGATGGATTGTGTGACATGTACAATAAACAGGTTTTATTACATTTGACCATTTCATTATGTATTACATTGAGCTATTATTATTAATAATAATAGCTACAAACCTGGCCACTTATATTGAATATAAAAAAGATCAAACAACATCAAAACGAGTCAGAAAAAGAAAATATCAGCTCAAGAAAAGTAATTGTTGCGAAAATTATTAATACTTAAAGAAAACTACCGAGAGGACTGATTTGGGCCAGCTCAGTGCACATCAGACTGACACTGTAGTCAGTGTAGTGTTAAAAGTTCATTGTGTGAAGCCTGTAAGCAGTTAAACATCACAGTATGGTCGCTTACTTGGCCACTGCGGTGAAAGCCAGCTCCACATTGACCCCGGTCTTGGCACTAGTCTCCATGAAGGGGACCGAATGCTCCTGGAGACATGGCAGAGCGAGAGGCAGCAGCAGTGAACAGCAGGGCAGTGACAGGCCTACACTTCAATGAGCTGTGTCATTTCTGGTCCCCAGTAACAGAATAATGAATAGGACACTCACCCTGGCCAGCTTCTCTCCCTCGTCCCTCCTGATCACCCTTTCACTGGCCATGTCAGCCTGACACACAGAGGCACCACACAACATGACACAGTATGGTCAGATTAGGACCTGGGTGAGATTAGCTCCAATATGATAAAACAAACTAATCCTAGCAAATGGAACTCATTGTAACTGAGTGCTGGACACTGGCTGGATGCCCCAAATGCTAACTGTTAGGGTGTGTTCAGACCAAAATTTCAACTTACACGAATTTCGGGTGTTCAGCTCATTCATTTGCATCTATTTATGACTTTGCATTGACTTTTTACGTAATCACGCCGCATTAAAAACTCACTTTGCGTTTGGTCTGAACGTGCCTTTAGCCTCTTGCCATTAAGGTGGACTTCCCCCCAACTAACATTCTTAAAAATAAATGCCTTCATCCCCTAAAAGGAGGATTAACATCACTTTTTGAGTGTCACTTTCTGAAATTAACATGCACATATGGCAGTAAAAAATCTGCTACACATCATCAACCTGAAACTTTGTTTGTTTAACAATTTGAGTGGATTAAGGTGATTATTTTTCAGAATGTTAGCTGGGGGGAAGTCCACCTCAGTGGTAGGAGGCTAACAGTTAGCATTTCAATATCCAGCACTCAGTAACAATGAGCGGAAGATAGCACCACTATTGTACTACATGACAGCTATGGGGGAAGTGAAATCATATCATATCAAATCATTATAATAAAATTTTTCAATATGGGTGAACTGTACTTTAACATCTTTACATTTGCATTACAGTTACATTTCTATTCTATTTTACCACTTCTGTATTCAATGATCGTTTTGTTATTTTCCAGTTCCCTCTTATCTGAATGTGAAGCAAAACACATCTGTGCCTCAGTGTGTATTCCTCCTGTCACGTGATCCCACACTTGTTCGGTCACTTATTTTTTTTCCTTTTTTTTTTTTTTTTTTTTTTTTTTTTTTACTTTACTCGCTGAGCTTCTCCAGCCATTTCTTCCTCACCTTGTTGCCCAGCAACATGATGACTACATCCTGCTGCGCGTACTCATGGATCTCTGTTAACCATGCCTAAACACAAGCCCAACAGATGGTTCCAGGAACAGAGACAGACCGGAAGAAACAGACAGAAAGTGAGCTTGCATGATTAGAAAGCCTGGAAAGCAGATCAACACACACCCACATATTACTGACGATTGATCAACAGCGGTCAATGCCAGCTCCTCGGCTTCTTCATCCCTATTGGCTTTCTTTTAAAGGCTATTTCCGCTCTCTGATTTGCTCAATTTTGCTCAATTAGTCTACACATTTGCCATAAGCCAGACTTACCCTGATGTTGTCAAACGAAGATTTGTTGGTGATGTCGTAGAGAAGGAGCAGGGCTTTGGAGAAAGACAAGAGCCATGAATGAACATACATCACCACAAACCTCTACTTCAGTAATCTCCTCACATGGTAAAAGCATAGCTGTGAGTCAGTAAATGCAGAGATGGTCATTTGCTCTCACCCTGTGCGTCTCTGTAATATGCATGCGTTACACTCCTGAACCTTTCTTGGCCTGCCGTGTCCCAAATCTGAAACGCAGAGAAAAGAAATGTCCGTCACGGTGATATTACATGCTCGGCTTCTACATTCAGAAACCGATTTTCCTCCAGAGGTTTCCAAAAACACTGGCGCCCAAGCAGAAATAAGGCCAGTGCTTCGAGAAAATAGGCTGCTACTGTGAGAGCAAGGCAAGTTTTCAGTGGAAATGATTCACTGACCTGTAGTTTGACCTTTACGTTGTCAACAGTCACTACTTTATTCTGCAGGAGAGGAAAAGAGAGGGGGCAGGAGTGAGCGCTGCACCGTCCGATTTGATTTATCTGTATTTGTACACACGCGCACACACCCATACACACCCATACACACACACGCACCGTGAAGCCGATGCCCACTGTAGCTGAGAAGGAGCCGGGGATGAACTTGCCCTGGTCGAACTGCACCAACAGAGACGTCTTCCCCACCCCGCTGTCCCCGACCAGGATCGTCTGCCACATAAACACACACACACACACACACACACACACACACACACAAACAGCACAGAAGCCACATCAGTGTGTGTGTGTGTGTGTCTGAATGTCAGGATTAATGGATGCACCCATAAGGTCAGACATAAAAATTGCCTTGCCAATATATTGGGCTGACACTGACCTTTTAATTAAAGATCAGTCACCTCTGATATGATGGATATGATGCCATCTCATTGACTACACATTTATTATCAATTTGATCAATACTACCCCGGGAAGCCATTAACCTGAACTGATATAATATGACACTTTGATCAGATTCCAGATTAATTATGCATGAATATGGTATATAATTATTCTGAATGGGATCAGAACTGATATTAACAATGGTGGTATCAGGGTGAGTGTTAGTGAAGCTTTCAGAGGCTTTTTCCACTCGGATTAAAACAACCATCTTGAAGGGAACACTGTATCCTTCACAACTTAACCATTCAAACATTTTATTTGACCCTCTGAGCAAAATTCATTGTATTTTCTATTAAATGAAATAAATAAATAAATAAATAAATAAATGTAACATTTTTAAATATATGACTTTAATAATTTGGCTTTATTCTTATTATTCTTATTATTCTCATTCCTATTCTTATTCTTATTCTTATTTCATTTTCTGGATATTTTCTGGTCATCTTATTGTAATTTACTTGTAGTTACCTGCTCATTTTGGGGTCATTTCTCATTTTTCTTGCTAATTTGCTCATTTCCCCATGTGTTCGGAAAGACATCCAGTGAATTTTCTCAGGTTACAAAGTGTTCAATCTAAAGATACCAAATACCAGCACAAAATGGCTGGTGACAGGAAATCTCTCCTCCCAGCGGCCATCAGACTGTTTAACGCCAAGAGACGCACTAACTTGGTTTTATGCTTTGCACTTTAATCATTCCATTTTTAGTCATTTTAGTCTTTTTTATTCATTTTCTTTTTATAGAACTTTATCCTTGCAGAATCCCTTTACATATGGGTTTTTTTAATCCCATGCACCATAATTCATCCTTGGTACATATAGTATTTTAGTATTGCACTTTATTATGTAGCTTACTTTTCCTTGAGGATATTGCTTATTTGTCTGTGTCTGTGTGAAGTATATCAGCTGCTGTGATGATATATTTTCAACCCAGGGGTTAATAAAATATCTGCCTAACCCAAAATATCAGCCTCAGCTTCAGTCCAAAACATTATTGGCATCAGCCTTCAACAACTTGTACTGGACCCTTGTGCCAGTTATATTCATTTCAACTGTGCGTCAGCATCTGCGTCAACTTGGGCATTTGTGAGTGCAAGCAACACAAATAATAATGCCTTGTCAAAGAGCTTAAGATCATACCTCGAATGTGACTCACAAGCTCAAGGAGATCTAACCTTCAGAGGGGGAAATGAATGAGACACAGCATTAAATTTAGAAGTCAGAACCACTGGTCAATATCTGATCTCCTTAAGCCTGTGTGTGTGTGTCATTTCTGCATTTATACGGGCAAAGTCATCCTGAGGTATCCGCCACCTACACAGAGCGCTCTCCAGCTGCGAGAGATCAATGTAACACAGGCTGACCTTGTTTCTTCACTGTTTGTGTGAGTTTTCAAGCTCAAAATACAGGCTGAGAATTTTTATTTTTCATTACAGAAGTGGAAAGCCAAGGTCTTTTTTTCTTCTTCTTCTTCTTTTTTTTTTTTTTTAGAAATGTAACTTAGTTTTGTCTTAATACTTCACTATTCAGAGAGAGAAAGAGATAAAGGCAGTGAGAGGGAGAGAGATAAAGAGGGAGGGAGGGAGGGAGAGAAAGGGAGAGGGAAAGGGAGGAGGGATTAGTAGTTTTACTGAGTGTTGGGGATGCTGGAACAGCTTTTCCCAAAAGCCTGGGTACAAATCTTACAGACACCCTTTGATCTCAGCATTTAGAGGGATTACAGAAACCTTCTATTAAACAGAAAAGTTTCCCCTCACCTCAGCTGTAAATAAAATATGGATTTTTGCACATATGCGAGCCAGCTGCGTAAAGAGATAATGGATTTGCACCCAGGGATGAGAATAGAGCCCTGATAGTCATCCTCTGCCACCCAGCAAAAATTGAATATGCATAACAGCTTTGCTTGGGCTTTAATAGTAAGGTATTCTGCCTTTCAAATGCTCTCTGTTTAGAGGGAGGACAGTGACGCAATTAGAAGAGGAATTACGTTTCAGAGGCATCTCTGCGCTTAGTCAGTTATGAAAAGCTAAAGCAATAAAACCAAGGCCTTTTGGAAACTTGAAGGAAGATTAAACATTATTTGACGCAGAATGGATGGAATATATAACACTGCATATAGAGTGGTTATGATTTATATAGACATATGCTGTATATTGCAACTCAGCAGCGATATTATGAAGTCATCTGATCCTCATTTATTTCTTGTACACACAGAGGACCTTTTATATTACATGCATAACTGTACGTGTGTGTATGTGGAGATAGGAGCTGCAGAGCGACTAACTTTATGAATCAAGACGGGTATGATGCTGTTACCGTGGTAACACAGGGTTAGCAGGGAAGTGAGCCTGCATCATAATACCCCCCCTTGAGACTGGAGGCAATTAGGTGGAAGGATCACATATGTTCAGGAATTTAGACATGGATGACATGAATGATGGCATGCATCTCCCTCTCTCCCATACATATACATATATGTACACATATATCTATACTGTATATGTGTATGTGTGTGTGTGTGTGTGTGTGTGTGTGTGTGTGAGAGAGACAGAGGGAGAGACGGTAAAAAGGAAAACAGCATTACATGTTATTAACCTCCAGGATTCACAAGAGGCTTGTTAATACCAGTGAATTTCCTTCCTTTCTGCTGGAGTCCACTTGCTTCAATGGAGAAGGGAGCTTCTACAAACACTTGCACAGAGGGTTCACTGGAAATAAACATGAGTCGCAAGTCCTAGAGGCTCACAAGTGTACAGCTGGATGTTAAGTAGCAAATTACAGCTGCCTCCAAAAGTATTAAGTCAGTCTGACAGCTGATGCCAGCGAATGTAGCGAATCTGCACAGTCTTATTAAAAATCATTCTATACAGAGCCAGAAAATGGTCCACTTGGCCTATCCCATGGCTTAAGTACTTGCAGTGTCATAGAGAACCGTTAAAAATCATGAAATGCTCCAAATCAGCACTGTAGGGTTTTTCCTCAGCTACCACTCTGACATGAATAGCTGGTAAACACAGGTGCTAGTGACATTAATGAAGGCTCTGTTCCAGTTAGATCTAACAGAGCCAGAGTCCTGCTATTGTGCATGGTGGCTCATTGGGGAACTTCAATTAATGTCATTAGTAGCTTGACACCTGCTATTTCATCAGCTGTGAAAAATGTCTATTTTTTTTTCCTTTTTTTTTTTTTTTTTTTTTAACACAAGGTGTATTTACTCTGATTTACCCAGTTTTTTATTTATTTATTTATTTATTTTTATTTTTTATTTTAAGAAATCAGAAAATCATCTGTTTTGGTCACTTCAGCTCTATATAGAACCACTTCCCTACCCATGGAAGCTTAAAGGATCTCCTTTGCTGATATGTGGTTGAAGCTCTTCAGGGCAAAGTGAGGGAAACAAGCTATTGCTCCTCTGAGAGAAGAGGAAAAAAGGAAGAGAGAGTACCCTGTGAGAAGCAGAGCATGGCATGAAACAAGTCGGACTGAAGGCTGAGAGCAAAGAGAATGGGCAGAGTGGACAGATTGCCTCCTTCAAGTTGTTTATGTCAAACTTCTATTTCTGACTCGTGGAAGAACAGCTTGTAGTGTCATAATGTACCCCTTAACAAAGCACCTGCTCCCCTCCCAAAGCTCGCTCTCTCTTCCTGTCTTTCTGTCTGGCACTAACACACACACACACACAGACACATAGAAGTGCTCCTATTAATGGGCAGCTTGTCAAAGTGCATAGTGGTTATATTAGTGCTAAATCAGCTAATGTCCCATTGGACTATTAGCCAATGGGAAACCTCAGCTCTTGCCAAACCCAGGCTAATAAATCACAGTCACTCAGCAGCAGACTTTGCTTGATGTCATTTGAAATGCAATGTGATTATAGCTGAGACTGTGTATGTGCAAATTATGAGACCCATTTGCTTACTGTATAATCAGCAAACAATGCAAAAATTAAGCTCAATTAACATCATGTAATTAGGTAATTATCGTATTAGCACTTGGAGAGAAATCAAAGACTTGGTGCACTACTTTCCCACAGTGACCTATATTTACAGTGCGGAGAGAGGAGAAAGGAAGTAGGGCATTACAGACCAGTGGCAAAATATAATGGAAAACCAGCTTTGATTGACACAGCTCCTCCAGTCACAGTGCACTGGTAATGTTGTTGCACTGTAGCTTCTTAAGGAAATGGAGTGGGAGTTTTAATTGATCCCCAAAGGAAAACTGTCTTATGTGTTGCTTCCCTCCACAGGGGGGGTCAAAGGTCAGATTCAGATGCAGAGCATGACCCCCTGTGGACATTCAGTGGCTGAAACCCAACATCTGACTCCAGATTCTTATTAATGGACCCTCATGAACTTTGTTGATGGGCTGAAGTTCTGATTGCGTTGATATGAGCAGGGGTTCGAGAGCTCTTAACAGGCCTTAATGGGACAGTCTCTCTAAACTACAACCCACTTCAGTGAAGCAGTGAAGAGCAATCCATTAGAAATCCATTTCTCAGCTAACAGCTGCATTAGTAATTGCTACATTAGTGTTAAAATGTAGCACATTCTTTTAACATGAAATAACAGCCACAGAAATGAATGGATTTCTGTTTGCATCATGTTGTTTACTATAGTTTCTGGTCACCTGTCTGTGAAAATGCAGATCAACACAGACTTATGGATATGTTTTGACAGATACTTTTGTTAAGGAATTATGCCTGTAACGAATGAGAAGACTGCACAGATTACTGATGGGAATTTCTAATCACTTCTTTCCCATGTACTGGAAGTAATCAACTATTGCTCAGTTGAAGAGGGAACATCTTAACTGGTTCATTTATTGTATCAAGGAAACAAATCACTGAATGGTCATGTAAACAGCTTAATGAGACATTAATGACAGTATGACTAACGGCCAGGTTATACTGTGTTTTTTTGTTTAGCTATTAGCTGCCATCCCATCCTTTTGATCCTTATCACAGGATCATAAACTAACATTCAGACAAATAAAATAATTTGCAAGGGGTGGGAGTGTATTGACCAACAAAACTTGCTATTCATAGCCTTCAACCTGTGGAGCTATGAATGTAAGATTAACGCTTAAACTCAAGACAGTGGGCGTAATGGAAAGATAACATTTTTGGGGGGTGGTGGGGGTTCAGTGCTTTGCTCAAGGACACTTCGGCAGGGCGGAGGCTTTCAACATGGGACCCTTTGATCCGGGAGGATCTCTTAAAGACAAACAACAAGTGGGAGGCTGGTAAAGTTAACAGCAGCACTGACCAATCAGCATAGAGGCGTAATGATGTGCTTGGCCCCTGTGACCACCAATTAAAACTACGTCCTCTGGAAGATCAGCACCATGGACAGCGCAAAGTCAATTTAGCGCGGAGGCGCGTATAGAAACCAGTGAAAGTGAAGGTTCCATGCTGGTTCAAGCTGTTCTCACTGAAGTCAGCATGTCTTTCTCAGTGGATCACACAACAAAACATCCACAAAGACGACAAAAAGACACAAAGCAGTTCAGTTGCAAGGTCAGCATCATTTAGAGATAAGCAAGCATCACATAAACTTAGATATTTTTAAAATTGACGAATACCAGACATACTAATTTCAAAGTGTTTTACAGTTGTTGCTGTTGATTTTTTTTTTTTTTTTTTTTTTTTTTTTTTGTAGTTTCACAAAGTTCACAAATTCAGGAATTTCTGCTTTAACTGTTTAGAACTACACCTGATTTGATTTAAAAGCGCATTTGGCCGTAATGATAACCAAATTGTCCAACCTTGTGCGTTAAATCCTCGTCGTATACTGGAGCGGGTGGAGTCTTGAGCTGATTGTCGGTGCTTTCTCCAGCTCCTTGGGCGCTCCCGGGATGGATCTCCGGGTAAGCCGTGGTGTAGTATGCCGAGATCGGCTCCATCGACTCCATCCGCTCCATCTTCTCGGCCTCCTCCAAGTCTTTACAGCGGAGGACCGTGGTGAAGAAGATAAAGCTGACAAACCACAAGCAAACTGTCGCTCCGTCTCTCTGCGACCATCCGATCCCACCAAGTCAGCGTCCACTGTTGAGCGCTACAAGCTCCTCCTTTGGAGCCAGCATCACTTAACACTGAGGATGCTGTCGTGACCGTTCACCCACGTCACGCCAAATGTACAAGTGGGGGATGCTAGGATGATGAGAGGACTGAGAGGATGTGAGGGTGAGCAGGATGGGGGGGAGTCAGGATGATGAGGATGAGGAGGATGTGAAGATGAGGAGTTAGTGAGGATGAAGACGATGTCAAGGTGAGAGGGATGAGGAGGATGTGTAAATGAGGAGAAAGTGAGGAAGACGAAGGTATAAGGATGAGGAGAACGTGAGGACCAGGAGAAAATGAAGATGAGGAGAAAGTGAGCATAATGAAGATGTCAGGATGGTTAGGAGGATGAGAATGAGGACTGAGGGTGGAGAGGATGAAGAGGATGTGATTTAAAAATGAAGAGGGTGTGATTTGATCTATGTATATATCCATGCGCATAATCTGATAATCTGTATGCACATGACTTCTGTTGGCGCAGTTATCTCTGAGCAGATATACTGTGTGTGTGTGTGTGTGTGTGTGTACACATATACACACACACATAAATGCATATATGATGTGAGCTTAAGATAATTATAATAGCCTACTTAACTGGCAAAATCCCCTATGTGTAAAGAGTAGCTATTAATGTCACCTGTTGAAATAAAACAAACAAAATACGATCATGATGATCATAATATTATTATAATATGCCCACTTATGATGGGTCCGTGTGCTCTGTGGTACCGTGAGTCTACATAATCTGAGCAGCTGCACACATTCATACACACAGCCTTTGCTTTCTCTCTCTATAGGCTTTGTGGTAGTGCCATTGTGCCATTATAAACATAGTGATATCTATGTATCTATTGACCTTATTATACCACTTTTAATCTCCTGTAGTAATGTTGTATTATTCCTATAATATTGCTGTCACATAGGAAATTTACTCCGGTACCGACATTCCTCTCAAATTTTGTAAAGGATAGGCTAGTAGTGAAATTATCGTAAATTCTTCTTCTACTTCCTTTTTTTTTTTTTTTTTTAACACTATTACTACTACTACTATAAAACTTGACGGGCCACATTCATAATTCATGCGCGTCTCTAAGGTTTTCCACTAGAGGCTGCACAAGATTCATAGCCTCGCTGAGCCCCCCCACTCCCACACAGTGCCCACACCCACTGCCATTTATAACGTTTGGGGTCCCAAACTGTTTCTGTGACACAGCTTTCACTTTTTTTTCCTGGCAAGACAAGCTGGCACTAGGCGTTAATATTTGCCCAGACGTTTGCTGGCTAAGATTTTGTTGACCCGGGTGTTCTCCAAGTTGTTTCCACTTGGTGCGCAAGGTGCATGTAGAGTTCAGAGTAGGTTAGGGCAAGAAATCATAAGAGGCAGCCGTTCACTCCTAGCTGGAAGAACAAGGAGAGACGTTTTTTTTTTCAGTCTGAAGACAATGAATGTATAAAGAAAACTGACGGAGGGGGAAAAAAGTGAAAATGTCCTTCTCAGCTGCAACGGTGCCTCCCGTGCTGACAACAGACCCGCTCACTGTAACTGTGGCTGCAGGTGAGTGGAGGAACAAATTCAAGGATGCAGAACTGAACTCAACTTTTATTATTTGCAGCATAAAATTTACTTACTTTTAATTGGCTGACATAAATCTTTATAGTGTGAATTTGTCAAAACTTACACTTCAAATATAGAAGTATCAGTCAGATGTAAGGAGGGACAGAATAGTGTTTAATTGTTTTTGATTTTGGAGGTTATCTATGAAACGGATGCACCATTCTATTTATCATTATGTCATGCTAATACAGTCCATTGTCTATATTTACATTAACCAAAAGTAGGACTGAAAAAAAAAAAACAAAAACAAAAATCTACTGTCATCCTTCTTAGACTTTTTTTAGACTATGTCCTGTATGTCTTCTCCTTCCCAGTGTCCTGCGTAGCCTTCTGTGTAGTGATCCTAATGCTGGTGGTGGTCCTCTATAGAAAGGATCCTCTGTGCTGCAAAAGCAGGTCTTACCAGGGATCTCAACACTGTATAGTAAGACCAATCATTCACTAAACTAACAGGAAGGCCTCAGTCAAATCAGGATTTATAAAAATGACCCCAGATATTTGGCTATAGGGTTGTGTTTGAGTGTATTGCTATGCAAGAGTCGAATTATTCGTACTGTGTCTCTACAATGTATGTTACCATTATGAGGACACTGTTTTGACACTGACTATCTGAGTTAATTTTTCAAAGTTCAAATTCCAAGTATATCAGCATCACGCTGTTTATGAACAAGATCTCATTTAGGCATGCCTCTGTTCCTGCTGTAGCCACACAGTTTCAATATTTGGCACTGACCATGAGCAATGTTTCAGTGTTGATAACCACTTGTTGAAGTAATAATCAGGACCTTGGAAAAAAGTATCCGCAAACACAATGGCTGCAGAGAGCACACTGCCAGTTATTTTGGCATCTGCCAATGTTGTTAATATGTTACTACTGGTTTATCATACCCTATTAAGGGGTAGGAGCCTCAACTGTCTACTTGGTAGAAGTATAATGAAACATTGATGATCTCCTCTCTCAGGATGCTCCTCCCCAGTACCACAGCAGACACTCTTTGATTGGCTTTGCCCATAACGAGAATGCTGCTGCTGTTAACCAGGGAGCTCTCGGACCACAGGTAAATGCCCTCATCATTACCAATATATTAGAAAAAGTCATTGTTTGATGTGCTGTCTATGAAGTTGCATGGTGTACAAGTTACATTGGAAAGTAAAAAGCAGCTCAGATACACCTCTGCTTTTTGGCGCATATTGCATTAGAGTGTGACATTTCAAGTTCTGGACGTCAGCCTAGATGAGAAATGGTAATTGCACATATTTGAAATGCATCCCGTGGAGCCACTGAGATTTTCCACATAACATTTGGTTGTGTGTGTGTAATCTAGCTGACTGGAGGGCTGTTCATCATCGGCAAGCCGAACAACTACCACTTGGATGGGCCTCTGCCTCGGCTGCCTTCCTACGAGAGCGTTCGCAAGAAGGACCGGCAGAGGCAGATCCACACTATGATTGCCCAGCGCTTTGGTCTCGGCAGCTGCCACACTGAGGTGAGCCGATGGCCTGCAGAGAGCATGCAGAGATACTGCAATTCAATACTCTTCCCATTGTTATCACTTTACAAAATAAGCAGTTGCGCAGTTACGTGAAACATCATAAAAATCAAAGCTCATCAACTGTAAGTTAACTTGGCTGTCTTTGACATAAAATTTGGGGATATCTACAGCAACATTTTTTTTTTTGGCTAAAATAATGAGGTCTCATTAAAATAGAAATAGAAATTTGGATATGCTACACCTAATTTCTTTGTCATACCCCCTTATAGCCTCCACCAACATATGAGGAGACCATTCGCCAGTCCGCTGACCTTTCACCTGTGGATTTGTGGAATCTGGACATTCAGCTGTCAATCAACGCCCAGAATCACTCCTCACACCTCCATCAGGAAGCATCCAGTCCCACTCGACCATCCACAGAGCAGCAGGGGCCAGCTTCTTCCTCTTGCGTAGCGCAGAGCTCCGCACGTGGGCTGCTTTCTGTGTAATTGATGGTCCAACAGTCTGTTGCCAAGCCACAGACGAGGGGGACGAGAGCTGGTGTTGTTAAGAGCCAAGCTGATGACGCCATCAGAGGCAAAAAAAAAAAAAAAAGAGTTTCAGGAATCTGCTGTGAGGCAGAGACACCGATAGATTTCTGTGATTCTGCTTTGAGGCATTTCATGATAATGACTCTGACTCAAGGTGCAAAATTCCAGATGGTCACAATGACCAGGGCAAATCTTAGCCTTGAATGGATTCAGTCAGCAGATTTTACATTGTGGTGTTCCAGGAATCATGGACTTTTATTGGAGAGGTCATAGTCAAGCTTTAACTGATGTGAGTTTTTCAAGGCTGGTACTGATATTTTGTATTGACGCTCTAGATAATGCAAATTTCAATATCAAAATCTTTTAATTTGACAATTTTTTACCCCAAATGCCAAATGTTCATTGTTTTACCAAATCTGAATTCTTGTGAGGGAAAAGCCTCTGAAGCAGCATTAAGACCATCATGGGGGGCTAAAAGTCAATGAACTCCAGACTAAAGAAATTCTTTTAGGGCTTGCAGTTCTCAAAGAAAAGGTGGCCAATCACATTGATTAAATGGTAGGGAAACTGCAGGATACATTACTACATTTAGATGAAGAATGAATTTACAATATCATCTATCATATCATGTATTGAAGTCGAATGACCTTGGATAGACATTAAAAACTCAACATTGGCCCAGTATGCCGATGAGCCGCTCATGTTGGTATACTTTTATGGAGAAAGATGCTGACATTCACTCTGGAGTTCAATAACAGACTAACATTTTATCATTAGCAAGAAACACTGCTTGGCATTGCTTAAACTGTAACTGAGTTTCGTCTGAGCACATCACCACCTGACCATTAGTCTGAGTTCGACACAGAGGGAAATAATGACAACAAAGGATTACTCTTTAACCCAGGCCAAACAGTAACTACAGAGAAGAGGAACACACTTTAAACCAAGTATCGAGTATCCATGCTGAACTAAACTGGAATGTGTCTAGAAAAATTTTTAGTGTCTTTTTATGTTTTTGATGATGCGCTGTATACTGCACTGATACTGACCTTGACTGACAACAAAGTATGTGAATTTAAGACAACAGCCAGTAGCTACTTTGTAACTTCACGACTAATTTGTTCTTCATGAAGATAAGGAACATGTATAGAGACACCCTATCCTGGTACACTAATATACACCAGCCTTTCTGTTTGCTTGTGCATCAAAATGATTATACCCTTCGTTTGGAAAATTTTCACCAATTATCCCTGGTACAGTTCCTTAACCCGATTATCTAACCTGGCATTGAAGAGAGTAGTGACCTAAACTCTATATCGCCATTTCAGCTGGGATCTGCTCCTTCAGCCAAGCGATTTTACCCTCCATCATCTCTCTCAAGAATAAGAGCACCACGTCTGCACATAAAACGCCTTAACTCCTCACACTGATCATTTGTCATGCTTCGTGACAGTGTTCTGACTCCCATACAAATTGTACCAGGCGTCAGCCACACTCCCTTGCATACCACAAGCCTCTGAAATACCATGGCTCTTGTTTACCTCCTCGGATTCCTGTTGAAAGCTTTTCTCTGGGAAAGGCTTGCTGACAAAATACCTTGCTGATAAGCCTCCCTGGCATAAGGCAGAGGAGTCTTTTATGTTGTATGAAGAACACGATAACCTGAGCATGAAACACTGCTAATCATCAAGAATTTCCTGGCAATGTTTCCAATGTTTTCTGATTGAGCAGTCAAACATTTTAGAAAGGGCCTGTCATTCAAATGTGTTTCTCCACTAAATAAATCTTATGACCAATTTGGGAAGTACTTACTACTAAAAACACACACCCTGTGAATTATAATGTCTGACAGTGAATGAATATAAACTTGAGGTCACCACATCCCTGTTTCATACCACTGTAACAGGAGAAACACAAGCCAGGGAGCACATATGGTAGGCAATCTGGCAACATCTTGTGGTTGGTAAAGGAATTGCACTTTTGTCCCCCAGGCAATCTGTAAGGAATGTATTGGATTTTTCTGCAACAGTTACCAACAGTTACAAATGAATAACATCACGAAAACGAATAATGAAAATGATAATGATAATAATAATGCTAAAACCCTTGTCACAAAGCTATATCTATATATCTATATCTATATATACTTAAATATATACTTTATTTGTATATATATATACACTACTCACAAAAAGTTAGGGATATTCGGCTTTCGGGTGAAATTTCAGGATGAACCTAAAATGCATTATAACCTTTACAGGTGAATTTAATGTGACCTTCTGTAAACTTTTGAAAGCACATGTCCAACTGTTCAATGTTTCAGTACTTTTTGCACAAGTTGCTGTTCTCTAACAAGGAGTTTAACGGCAAAATTCACATCAGGTGTTTGATGCTCCAGCTCATCGAGGTCGTATCATTAGGGAACGGCTGCTGGAGACTGGGGTACCTCAAATGGAGTGGCCTGCACTTTCTCAGACCTGAATCCCATAGAAAACCTATGGGATCAGCTGAGTCGCCGTGTAGAGGCTCGGAGCTCTGTACCCCAGAACCTCAATGTCCTGAGGGCCGCCCTTCAAGAAGAGTGGGATGCCATGCCTCAGCAGACAATAAGTCGACTTGTGAACAGCATGAGACGTCGTTGTCAAGCTGTAATTGATGCTCAAGGGCACATGAAAAGTTATTGACACTTTTTTTTTGTGGTATATCCACCACTGTTGTTGGCTTTTGTTTCAAGAAATTGTTTGAGATGAGGAAATCACCAGTGTATGCTTCTACTTAAGTGGCCTACTTTCATGATATAATATCACTGTAGCGTGAACTTTTTATATTTTCCATGCATTTTGGCAGCGGTGACCCATACTGGAAGAGCAAAGGTTCTTGCTGTTTTAGGTCCTGGGCTTGCCTGTTGTGTTCTCAATTGAAGAGAACGATTTCTACTGAATGACATAAGACACCCTGCAGTGGTGCATTACGTCTGCCCTGCAATACAAAAGCCTGACATCCTCAGTAGTCCTGATGATTGGTTCTGAATATGGTTAGGCCAATAATACCATAGTTAGGTGATATATTACAATGACACTGTTCTTTTATTAAGTATAAGATATCGCCTAGTCAGTATTCATTGTCGTTAGGTTCCTTCCTGACCACAGCTACATAAAACTGGCAATGAAATTTTATTTTCTTTGCATGTTTTATTTATTAATGTAATGTTTCAATTACTTTTTTTGCAAATTAATTCTTCATTTAAAGGCCTAATGTATCATTGAGTTTCATCGTCATTGAATCAGTACAGTGGAGACTTTTAGTGTCCCATAATGGTCTACATGCTGTTTCAGAGGATTTTTCTGCCACGTCAAAGATTAAACAGTTTTAGCCTTAAAGAAACTGTACTGGTCAAACCCTAATTCTGAGTCATGTCAAAACAGAGACAGAGATACAAGTGACCAACGTCTTTCAGGGTGTTCACAATGTCAGTCCATCAAACCAAAAGCTCCCTGAACACGAAGACCCTAACCCCCTAACTGCAGGTGTCCATGGGGAAGAATGGGGGTAAACACCGCACCCAGTCTATTCCAGTCCAGTCAGTCTTAGACCATGTCCACCAGTTTGAACATGCCCTCCTGTTTGTTGGGCACAACGCTGATGAATGTCTTGTAGAGTACGGCTCCTTTGGGCAGCTTGGTGATGACCTGAGTGGCTTCCCTGCTGCGTGGTGGTGGGATGTAGACCTCCTTGGTGAAGCGGACCACACCGTCCTCCAAGGCGTACAACGTCTTGTTGGTTCCCATCCCCACCTACAGGACACGGGAGGAGGAACACCAGGAGCAGGACGGGAAGCAAGATGAGGGGAGGGGGCAAAGCGACAAGTAAAACTGGTCAGTGGGCATGTAGATTTAAGTCTGAAATTACATCCAAGCATTGTTTTTGACAGTGAAAGAGTAACTTACATGTGCTCCTGGGTGATACCTCATCATTCTCTGTGTTGCAAGGATGTTGCCAGCATGCACAAAGTTTCCTTGTAAAAAGACAAAAGAAGGGTGAGCCAACTGCCTTTACTCAATATTTTCTCACTGTTGTTTTAAGGTCTGTTAAAACTTAAAACTACTGACACTGGCTATTTTCTAACAAATGTTTGACAGCAGAGAGCCATTGCCAACCAAAGTGGTTATGTGGTGGAACCAACTTTACACTTTATGCCTACACAGAAAAAAAAAAAATCATGTGACTGTAATGTAATTGAGGCAATAATGTAATCACTGCAGTATGACCAATTTCTGAGTCGCAGTCAGTGGTAAGGCGTACTGCCATTAATGGTGTACTGATTTTACTGGGATTCATAGAGACCAATCACAATACATACAGGTTTCCAACATTTCCTCAACTATGATCAAGCTGCTTGTTATACGTAGTGACAGAGCTCATGTTGTCTCAGTTTTTTTCTCTGTTTCAATATACACAACCACAGTCTTGGACTACTGGCAACAGTCAAATTATTAAGCGCATACACAAACAACAACTGAATGTCCTATTAAAGTTTTGACTTATCACATCAAGAGCAACATTCCAAAATGTCCTATTTTGAAGAAGAAATAAGTATAATATAATGTTTGTTGTCCAATGGATAAAAAAATAATAGCAAACATTTTGTGAGCAAAAGTCTTAGAATAAAATGGAACGACTTCAGTAACAATTGATAGTTTTAATTTCATTCAACCAAAATGAGGGAGGAAAAGGTGTCACATTTGCAAACTGCTGGGTCTCATTTTGGAATTAAATTCTTCATATCACCCAGTAATGCTCCCTTTTATATTAGTCCCATTTTTCACATCTGATTAATGTTTATGGGCCTCACATGAGACAATTATTGCAAATGGAAGACCGGGGGAAACAGAGGTGCACTTCCACTGAAGATTCACTTCCAATTTGACTATTGAAGTCATTAATGAAATTGGACAGGAAAAACTACTGCATCCATTATACTTTCAGATGCAGGGCCAGAGGAAAGTGTATTTTGTTCTTTTTAACTCCATAAACACCAGTCAAATGCATTAACTCTAAAAATGGCACACTGGCCTCAAAGAAGAGTGAATGAGCTATATTTTTCTGTAACTGGAATGTTTTTAATTTTCTGAATGTCCTTTCAACGCTGATAGAAAAGACTACCATAAGCTCCAAAGATTGTCAACTGGCAATACTCTTTTCTTTCAAATGGTGTATTTCACATTTTAGAAAGCAACTCATAAAGCCCCCCATGAAATGGACTTTTACTTTACTGATTTCATGTACTTCCTGTTGGAACAGGATGTTTGGGCAGAACATGGTGCAGGGAAGAATCATTTACAGGTGCAAACCAATAGGATCTCAGTTTGGGAGAGAAACAATTTTATTTAAAAGGGATAAGAGATGCTGCCACTCTTTAAGATATTCTGTTTTACATGAGGTAGACGTCATTTCACATGGACTTTAACATGCAGGTTTTCACTCCGCCAGGTGATTTCACGCATCACCTCACCCTCAAGCAGAGAGGGGGAACTAGTGATTGAAATCACCTGGTGGAGTTTCTGGTTGGGTTGAAAACCTGAAGACTTTCCACCCACCTTGGCACATGGTTGACTATCCCTGGTTTACCATCAATCTCAAATTTTGCCCCAATCGCTGAGCATTTTATATCAGCTCCTGTTTATGCACCATGTCTGCATCCATAATTAACATTAATCTCCAGAAATATTTCAGCTCCAAAGATGAATTCCTCCCCCTTTTTACACTTTAAAAATGAAGTAGCTCTATGGATCTGCAAAACAATGTGCTGTCTCTTTGTGATGGCTTGAATGCAGGAGTGGGCAGAGACAGCACCTACAGCTGTATTAACAACAAACAAACAAACAAAACGATCAGCTGTAATTACCATCCTGCTTCTTGAAGCCATATCTGCGACCAGGACTCTTGCCCCCCAGGTTCTTGCTGCTTCCGCCTGCCTTCTTGGATGCAAACCTCACTGAATCAACGAGCGAGGCTTGGCAAGGCACCAGCAGCCCTGAAACCAGCAGCACAGACAGACCCTGTCAAGACAGCCTACCTGCATGAAGTGTCACACCAGACTCCATTCAAAAAAAAAAGTCTGGCAGTGTAAAGGGTTGTAAGTCACTGGCAAAAGTAAATACCTAGTCGAGCGCGATGGAAGACGTTTAATAAGAAGCTGGGAAACACTTTTTAACCCCCTTTTTAAACTGTTCACGGTTCAACATTTGCATTAACCAGTCTCTGTGGGGAAGAACATGACATTCAGTGCTGCTCTCTGCGTGGACATGTCACGTTATTAGCTAACCTGGCCTAGCGACTCAGCCCCACAGCATCTCCCCGGTTCAAACTCTGAGGCTACACGGAGTCAGAGAGCACGTTCAGTTTTACATCTATTAAGAGCCGCGTGTGAATTAACGGGACGCTCACTCGTGCACCACAAACACAGACACTTTGTACCTGCTCTGGATTTGAACATCAAGGACGCCAGCGCTGCCATCTTGAAGCACGTGACCGACGTCCGACGCGCGTGCGTCACAGGGAAGCACTCCTGATGCCTTCACGCGCATAGCAAGGGTCGAGAGACAATGCGAGACAAGAAGAGAAAATACCATCCGCCAGCTTTTAAACGGTATACCAAAAATATATGTGATAAAAAATGTAACACCAGCCTTGAGGTGACAAAAAATTCTATAAAATATCGTTCATCTCGGTTGTCAGGGTGTGCGACTGATGGCACACAAACAATATGAATGATTGTCATCACAGAAATCTTATATAAGATTTACTTTAACAACTCATGGCAGGATACAACTACTTCTGCTGGATTGTTCGTGAAATATATGGGTTAGCTGTATAACATGGACGTAAATGTGTCAAGAACAGAGTACAACCAGAGATGGTTGGCGTGTAATCCAGGAAAGCTAAGGTTACCGATATACGTTTACAATTTCCGAGCATAACATGAACGCAGCATTCGTCTGTACCCGGGCAAATCAAATCGGAAGAAGCTGCAGTTTAGCGTATGCAGCTGGAGTGCTTTAAAACCATAAGCCTGATCGCAGTTTTTCTCGTTGCAAATGACTGTTTGCGCTTATAGTAAAAAGTACCTTTTTTAGAGAAAGCATCATACTAGCTACGTCGTATTTTGACAACTTTCACATGCAAGCTGCTGAAGTAAGTAAGTGTGTGCAGACTGCGGTGTGTGCACGACTAGTTAACCTACATAGTTACTGTTCAATAGAGTTCACCGAAGCAGATTCTCTCAATTTCTAGTTGCTTGTTAATTCTCATTTTGGAGGATGCTTCAGTGTCATGTGTTGTTCTGTCTTGTATGGAGACCAAACCAAACTTAATTCAGAGGTCTGGCTTTTTGTTTACTTGCTTATTGGTAAATACACAAGCCACGCAGAACTGCATTGAAGGCATTTTAGAAATCAGTCATCTGTTGGAACAAAATTTCAACTTTTATAACTGGATTTTTTATAAGCTATTTCTATCACTTTCAAAACTGGCTGCTCTCACAGTCTCGTGTTAATAATTGGCTGCTATCACAACTGTTGCCTGGTAACCTGTCTTTGTCTCTGACATGTGAAACAGCATGGGCAGCTACAGTGATTCCACCAGTGACCTAGAGGAGGAGTTTCCCGTGTATGACTTCCTCCAGCCTGGTCTCCACCGCAGCCAAGCCTCCCAGAGCTGCTCAGAGAAACCGGACCAAGTGCTCCTGGACAGCTCTGACACCGAGCAGGGGGAGCCCTTCTCCCCGGTGTCAGCACAGTGCAGCGAGGGCGCGGGCACGGGCACGGGCACGGGCACAGGAGTGGCTGATGTGATGCTGATCAGCAGTGAATCAGATGAAGAGGACGCGTCCTACGTCCCCCTGGCGCAGAGACTCAAACAGAGACAAGAAAGTGTCGCTGATGGCAGGGATGCTGAGCCGTATTCCCCGTGCGATCGGGCCAGCCCAGAACTCTCAGGCCCAAATGGCTTTTCAGAGTCTGTGCCCCTGCTTGGCTCCCATCAGAGGAACATGGAGGACAGAGGGACTCGGGGCTGCCCAGGGGAGCCTGCGCTCGCTCAGCGGTGGCCGCCTCAGAAACTTTCCTCCTGGGCAGGGAGTGCTAACATGTCCCCTGCTAAGAGGAATCCTGCCAAGCGGACTGCAGAGGAGATCCAGGCCTCCAGGGAGGAGGCACTGAAGAGGAGGGAGGCCAGGGAGAGACAGCAGGGGGACAAGGAGGCGCTTAGGCTGGAACGAGAGAGACAGAAAGCAGAGAGAAAAGCCATGGCGGAGGCAGCCAAAGCCCTGAGGCCAGAGGAGTGTATCAAACATATGGTGGTTGTTGTGGATCCAGGTACACAGCAGAGAATGTGTATACCATGCTAAATAATAGCTTGGCACTGTCCACGACTACTGAGAAATATCTTTGTTTTCAGATTAGATGGATCTTGAATCATCCCTGTGGGAAAATTGTGTTGTTGCAGCAGCAGAAATATGGGATAAAGCCAAGAAAAATGTTGAATATGAATAAAAGAGCAAATAGTGTGACATTAAACACCTCCAACAATTACAGTACTGCAATGCATTATGCATGGTCAAATGGAGTTTCATGGCTCTAATGTGACATGAAAACATTCAGGAACCCTTGATCTGTTGCCTAAATGTTGTGTTAGACTTACAGTCCCTGAGCACTTGCTCTCTTTAGGCCCCAAGCCATTGTTCTAAGAGCTAGTTTATTGTTAACATTTGTTAACCGTGTTTGTGTTGCTTTCCAGCTCTCTTGCAACTGGAAGGAGGGGGCACTCTGTTGACGTCGCTGCAGGCTCTGGGTTGTAGCTGCGCCATAGAGAAACAGCCCCTCCCACGCAGTGTCAGCTGGATGAGGAGGTCTCCCTGCGTGCAGGTGATAACGCTCACACACACATTTCCCATTGCCTTACTGTTTTTAAAGGTGCAACATGTTCCATTTTTAGCATCGATATATCATTGTCGAATTAACTGCATCACCATGCTGCTGTTTTGTTTACTGTAATTACACAAATGTCTCAATTAACTTGGTAATGATTTATTGATGTTGCACTGCTAGATGCAGTGTCAAAGAATCAGTCAAGTAAAGTGTGATGTTTTGATCTCCTCTGTCATCTCTTTCCGTTTCAGCAAGACGATGTGGCGTGTGTGCCAGAGGCCCATGTCGTGATGCACATGACAGTTGATAACTTTATCGCTCTGATCCACAGCTACACGCAGGTTGGTGGGACTGCTGCTGCTTGTCACCGTTTCACAACAGCATCAGCAAAACAACTGACCTGCTGCTGCAGGATGAGAGCAGATGACACCTCATGACTGCTGCAGCAAATGACAGCTGGCTGCAGTTGCTGTAGTTCAGCCACGAACACAGGATACAAATATGAATAGAGCACAAGGGTGCATATAAAAACACAGGGCAGTCACCAGGAACTACACCAGAAAAGCCATAATAACCACATTAGTGAAGAAACAAATCTCAAACATGAATGAGGGTATGCCAAATAATGGTAATACCATTGAAATATGAAAATCTAGCAAAATTTAAAAAATATTGAAATATGTTATATGTTAAAAATTCAATGACAATATACGATGAAAACCTGTATACATCATATTACATATATACAGGGTGCTAAAAATGCACATCATACTATATTGTGATATTAACCGGTATTAGGGCCATTCTTGTGATTTGTCGTTGGCTACAAAAGACAGGCCATGATTAAATTTAAAGGTGCACTACACAGAATTGCCTAGGCTTGACCGAAGTGAGGACCCAACTGACAAAAACATTGAATACACACATAATGTATCAGTTAATCTGATAGTGAGAACAATGCACACTTAACCATCGAATTATGTGTTTATTCAAGATTTTTTGGCACTTCAGTCCACTCTTGGCGGTTTTGCATTGTGCACATTTAATGGTCTGTCTCCTTTCCACATGGTCTGTCTCCTTTCCACCTGAGCAGTAAGTCCAATTAAAATCTGTTTTTGCTGCATTTGCTGCAGTTTCTAATGCCTCCCTCTCTTTATCTAATCTAGGAGCTGAGGCACGGGAGGCCCAACGGTGAACCTACCCTGACGTCCTGGGTTCAGGAGCTGCAGATTCGACATCCTGACCGGATCCTCAGCCTGGTGGTCATTGAGCTGGAGAAATACTTCAGGTAGAAGGAGGGGCTGCATGCGTGAGGAATTGAATTAGGAGATATTTATTTGATAGACACTAAGTTTAGTTAGCTTGGGGGTGGTTGAAACAAAAACCACTGCCGACATATTGTTGAGCAGGGCACCAACACCAACCAAAAGAGCAAGTCACCTTTTCTTAAAAAACGAGAGGAAACTGAACATATCTGATGGTGCGCCCATATTTGAAAACATGTCACATAGGGCTATTCCAAAGTCTGGGGAAATGGCTGGAAGGCGCAGTTACACACGGTGTGAAAAATATGTGTGAAAAGAGGTGTTCAAGCCAAAGGAAGCTGCCTCGCCACCTTTTTAGATTAGAGCGTGGACTGTAGCTAGTGTCAGAAGTGTTCCCCAAAAAGATGACTGAGTGTGCCCAACCTTTTGCTATCAGATCCCAGAAATGTCAAAGCCAGAAGAAGCTGCGAGAGGCGGTGCTGGGGGACGAGCGTGGAGGAAAAGGAGCAGTAAAAAGGAAGAGGAAGAACGGTGGAGTTGAGGTGTTACCTGAGGTGTCCCGCGTTGAGGTGGAGGAGGTAGGCTGCTTTTAAAGTTTACCTTGGGAAAATGAGTACATTTTTGGAACCTGTGGTGAGCTTTTCCCCCACAGGAGGAGACCTTGAGGGAGCAGTTGCCCCAAAAATGAAAATTGTGTCATTATATTCTCAACCTACTGTGAATTTCAATACAGTTTAGGTGTCTTTGTCTATAACAAGGGTGTTCAAATGTTTCTGTTCTTGATCTCCAGGTTGACTCACAATAAGCTACAGAGCCTACATTTAACGTGATTTTGCCCTATAGGGACTCTGATAAGAGATATTTTGGTTTACGTTCAATATTCAGATGCCCTTCACAAGCATTTAAACACAAAAACCTGATCCAGCATCACTGATCTGACCTGTAAATGTATCATTTCAAAGTTCAAATTTCTGGCAGTTTTCTCTTTTTCTTTCTCTCTTTCTCTCTCTTTCTTTCTTTAAAACTTATTTTTCAGTCATTTTTGCTAATTGATAGATAGATCATGCTTGAACACTGTCATATTATGGCGAGATTAAACCAGAAAGAAGAAAATGTTAAGATGATCCCTCATACATTTTCTGCATTCTAATGATTTTTAGTGAATTAAACTACAGTGAAATTAAACTATTCCTCATTTTGTTGAGGACCTTCTGGTAGACCCTCAACGACCTGGACCCCACTTTAAAAAACACGGATCAGCACAACTCACAAGGTGGTCGCTAGAGCAGCTCTGTAGCGGCATTCGTCAAAACAGCAAACAAAATGACTCCATGCAGCGTGCACAGCATGATGCAAGTCTTGAGCCAAACAATTGCATCTCGAGTGGAAAAGACTTAAATTTACACAAATCTTCACTATAGCTTTTGATAAAATAATGGTTGAAGGTAACGTGCACCAACCAGCTTGACAAGAACATGAAAGAATTCAGTATCACGTGTTTCAGCTGGCACATGGGTGAGCAGGTAATGACAAAGTTTTCATTTTTGGGTCAACTAAAAAAAAAAAAAAAAGGTCTGAACTGGAATAAGGATTTCAAACAAAAGGGTTTTTTTTTTTTTTTTAGTTATTCTTCAATGTTTGACCTCCCATCAGGCTTTGGTGCATCTCCAGCTCCACACGGGGGTCTTGGTCCGCTTCTTGTCCACCTGGAAGGACTTCTCAGATCACATCAGCATGACCACCAAAGCGGTTGCCGAGGCGCCTTTCAAGTGAGCGAGTCTTGTCTGTCCTCTTGGAGAACATGAATCAATGCATTTTGTCTTGCAGAAAATAACGACAATAATAATAATAATAATAATTTCATTTTCAGACGAGAGAGGGACAAGACAGGTTTTTCTTTCTACCTGGAGAGTGACTGGGCGGGTGGGCAGCGGGTGGAGAGGAACGGGAAGGGACTGCTGCAGGTGTGGAAGAGGCAGATCCAGCAGTTCAACAGAGTCAGTCCGGACATGGCCTCGGCGATCCTGGCAGCCTACCCCTCCCCACGGCTCCTCAGCCAGGTACACACACTGCTGATGCATGGAATACAAGTCAAGATCACATCAACCCCATTTTAGCACCTTCACACTGCTTACTTATTCAATTGAGGGCTGATTTGTACTTGGAAAGGCAGCGATGGGTCGGGCATCAGGCTGTATCACAAACTTTATAATCCAAAATCAAGATAAAGAGATTTCTGTTGGGTGTTCCAAAGTCCAGATTAAAAAAAGAGAGAATGTACTCTGGGTTTGGAGACTTCTAGACTTTGAGTCAGTCTGATGGTTGCGCTTAGGCTGCTAAATCAGTATCATATAGATCACTTGAGGTTACTTTTTTTTAATTAATTTATTTTCTTTGACATTTTTCTTACTTTGTGTTTGCTGTTGATGTTCATCTGTTTGTTTTGCTCCTTTATACCTTCAAACAGTTTGGAAAAGAGCTATGTAGAGAAATATTTCTTATTGTTATTATTATGGCCACACTGGGATTATATACATGTATTACCTGATAGTCCCTCTGAATCACCTTTTCAGTTAAGTCGGTGCAGCCAACAAGAGAACAGCTGATTCAGAGGGATTCAGACAGACTTAAAGATCAAGGCAAACACATTTAGGTCTAAATCCTTTCAAGTACACAGTGAGGCATACCTGCATACATATTAGCATTTTTTTTCTTCCTCCGAGGGCGAAACATTTCCTTGAATCCTCACCTTGTTCCTCTGTAGAGACATTTGCTAAGTCTTCATGTGTCTGCATGTTTTACATCCCAGCTGCTGTACGACCCACTCTGCCGCCTTCGTCCACAGGCTTACCGTCAGTGCAAGACAGAGCGCGAGAAGGTCTCGCTGCTGTCAGACCTGCTGATTCGCAGAGGCGAGGGCGTGACCTCCACTTCACGCCGGGTGGGTCCGGAGCTTTCCAAGCGCCTCTTCCTCATGATGAACGCCTCTGATCCCGAGCAGACCCTGGACTCCGCCGCCTGACCTCAACACGACGTCTTTATGTTGGAAAACGACTCACAAAACCTCAGCCTGTTGAATGTTTCTGCTGCGGTTTTCAACTGTGCCAGTGCCTGTGTGAATCAGTGAATTTGAAGCTCCCAGGGTGCTACATTCATCTATCATTTCTTTTTTCTTCATGTGTATATGTTTTATTAAAAGCTTTATGAAAATTTTACTTTACTTTTATTTTTTTCAGATTTTTTTTTCCATTGTAGTCATTTTTCTTAATAAATACTGCTTACAATGTTAGATTGCACTGTTTTGTTGGAAATTATGTCATAGGTGTAGCTACTATTGAAAAGGTTTAATTTTCATCTTTACAGTGAATAATCATATGTAGGATTTGATATGGATTTCTGAAGGTCGATACTAATATTTTTGTATCAGTGCTGCTCATAGACAAAATTTCTTTCTGATATTCAGTATCTTTCTAAATATTTTTAAAGCATTTCTTCCATAATTAAACTGGGGACAGGGTGGAAAAGCTTCTGAAACCCAGGATAATCAAATTCCAATAGGGATATACTGGAAGACCTTTAATTACAATTACAATTACATAAAAATGTATTTGTAGCTGTGTTCAGGAAGGAATCTATCATCCTAGAGTTGGATGATACTGACTGACTGATAGCTGGTATTTCATTAAAGGCCATTATGTGTTTGGCATATTGGCAAATCCATTCATTGGACTCACCCCTATCAAGTGCTGCTTTTCGTCATTATCATGGTGTTAAATGACTTAAGGCTTAGTGACTGCCCTTTAAACTGGTTTAATAAAGCATTATCTGAGGCATATAATACTTCACCCCACACCTGCCCAACTGCCATCCAATTGAATTACATGTGGCCAACCTCTGAGCTTTCTGTGTCATTGGGCTCTCTGTGTCTTCATTGCCTGTCAGCGTCGAGGCTTGTTATGACTGGCCCTGTTTGTCTTTTCACGGTGTGCAGTGGTAAATGCCGCCACTGACTCTGCTCCGCTTCGCTTTGCAATGCCCACGGCTCATTTCCACCGCATTAGCAAAATGGAACCTGACCAAGAAGTGATGAGTGCCTGGAACAGAGAAAAGAGGGAGAAAGAGAGGGATGGGTAACGAGCTGTTAAATGGGCTTAAGAGATGAGCAACATGCCTCACCCCAGGTCCTGCATGCTGAGAGACTTAGAGGTACAACAGTCCGCGCTTAGAGAGAGGGATCAAACGGGACGCGGAAGGAGATATATGCAGTAAACTAATGAGAACATTGGTTTCCAGACTTTCAAAACTGGCAAGCAGACTGTCAGGGGACAAAGCAGTGTAGCAATGCAATGAGCAAACATTCAAACATCAAACATCCTCAAGTCACGGACAGACAGATAGACTCACAGAGGCCTTTTGGACCTAACAGGAACTGGTTCTGTTCGGTTTGCAAACAATTTTGAACCGTTCTGAGCATTTCAACCAAAGACAAATTGGTCTGGAATTGGAAAAGTTGGTTCACAGCTGGAACCAAAAAACATTAGGGTTTGAAGGTGGAACCGAGACAACGAGAGTCAACAATAGTGGGCGTGTATTATTCTACAGGGAAAAGTGGAGAGGATGGAGAAACTGAAGAAGGTGCAGAGGTCTGCTGAAGAAACAAAACTATTGCTTTCACTTTGGACATCTCCTGAATTTCATGAGAAGACATGGGAGTACTGGACAAGTCGAACTGTATCTCAGAGTTGCTGAAGCATTTGCAAAGGTTGGGTTTGTTAGAACCAAGGACCAAATTTTCAAGAAATTAAAAAAAAAAAACAACTGAAGTACAGAGACTCCAAAAAAGGACTAAGTGAAAAGTCATGCTGGACAGGGCAATAGAGGGGAGAATTACAAACTCCTCAGGATTACAGCGTAGGAAACCAGCAGACTGGGTCTAAATTCTGATACAGCTATGCAGGAGTCAGTGACCAGTGACCCGGTGGCACCTCCGTCACAATGGTTCACTCACTAACTGGAACAAACTTGGGTTGGTTCACCAGTTAGCACATCCAAGAATTCAATCAAAAAACAGGTAACAGTAGTCACTGGACTCCCATTTGATAAGACTGTGTCCCAAGCAACCCATTTATAGGAAGGTTTTTGTTATTGATGTAGGAATAAACTGTATTCTACACTGCATATGGGGACATAATAGTAGTGAAGAGCCATGATTATATATATTCTCTAATTAGGAAAATTTCTCGTAATGAGGGTCATTTCGAAACCATAATTCATCATTTCTAACGATGAGGGTCCCAGGGTCCGACTTTGGAAACCACTGCTGTGGTGGATATTACACTGAAGTATTGGCTATGGATCAAACCAGAATGTGATGTATAATTTGTTCTGGCGTCATTGCCCAGAAGCTATTGTTGCATTATTGCAGCGCTGTCATGAACATGATCCAATAGCTTTGAGCTCATGTAGCAGCGGAGGGTGAGCGGCACTCTGTCTTGAGATTGCCCCAGTTCAGGTCATTGAACTCTGCAATTACAGCGAGATACATGGCTTAGCTGTACCCTACATGGGCCTCCACTTCCCCATCCTTTCTTGTTTGCTTGGAGCAAGGGTAGATTTCACAGATGCCACGGGGACAGAACGAGAAGAGGATAAGGAAGCGGTGAGAGTTTTATATAAATGTCTCATCCATAGCAATGATATTTCCCTCCGGTCCCCCTCTCTTTGACCTCACCTCCAAAGGAAATGGGGTTTCATCTTTGGAATAGAAAAAGAAGGATAACACAGCTTTAAAGCTTTGTATGTCAGTGTCTGTTTATCCCTGATGGGCAGATATGCATTTGAAGAGCATGTTTGATGTGTACGGAAACATGTAAGTGTGACATTTATATAGGACGACACTACATTTTGAAACGATGAGGATGAAAAAACACGATTTCATTTGAACCTCAGTGGAAAACATCAGCGGCTTATTGGGAACCAAACATACGCTGTGTGAAAACTGTTTGTCAAATTTAGCATTCAAACATGACAGACGCTCAACACGCCTAATTATCATGTAACTCCGCTCTGTGTTGTGCGTGATGTACTTTGTGTTGTCTCTTGTTTTTGTAACACGTCCCATAACAGCTCTCCAGTCTGAAGCTTAACTGTGTTGCCCGGAGGAATGAAAGTTGGCGAATATGAGAAATAAAGTAAAACATTAGATGGAGGAATGTAAATGAATCCATCCATAATCACAGTTTAGACATGTGGGAATTATGGTACAGTCTTGAGCGGTTGCATCAACTCTCACGGTTATGGTTGCAATTAGTCACCGGGGGGCAGACTTGCACCACATACAAAACTCATTGGATTTGAATGGAGGCAGATGGGGGAGATAGAAAAACATCAGCATGTGTCAGGATTTGGGAGGCTTGGATAAATCATCAGGCAGGCAGAAAATGTATCCTGTAAGCTAAGGACGGGGAAAGATAAATATGCACAGAGAAAGCTGCTGGAGATTTCGATTAATGTCGCAGATAAGTATTGGAGGATATCCTTTATGCTAAGATAAGATATCAAAATGAAGGACGTGCTAGTCGGTGTATTATTTCTATACAGGATGTTTAATTTCTTGAGGCTTGTTTTTTTCTTGGCTGTGAAAAGCCACAAGGGGAGACTCATTCATGCTCTGAGGTGGCAGTGGGGGGATAAGGAAGGCGAGGAGGAGGAGAGAAGCAGGCTCGGGTTAGGGTGAAACAGGTTTTTCAATCCTGCTGTCAGCTTCATTAAAAATGTATGATCATGAAGTGTGATATAATGTCAGACTATCAAGGGGGATTGGGCTGTTTCAGTGTGTCTGCATGTGTGTGTGCGCACGTGTGGGTGAATGTGTTTGCGTGGGCGCTTGATGCATGCGTGAATATGAATTAGAGAGAAAAGTAGGAGAGAAAAAGGAGTGTTTTGACTGAAATCGCTCTCTCCCCGCTCTATCGTTACATCCTCTCTCATCTCTCCCTCAGTTTCAGTCAGTCCTTATAGACACACACATGAACACACACTTGTGAGGACCTTCCACTGACTGCATTCATTTCCTAACCCCAAGTCCAAGTCCAATTTTGACTTTTCATGAGCCTTTCTGGTTGTTGTAAAGAAATTTCGTTATACAGTCCTCTGTTATAATGACAAATAAAGCAACTTACTTACTTACTTACTTACTTACTTGTATCTGTCTGTCACAAGTATCAGGAAATGAATATGCTTTGGAAGCTAAAAGATGAATGTGAAAGTTACTCTGCGAAATGAAAGCTGCAACACATACATAAGCTTCCTTACACAATAACGTGGAAATAGAGAGGACACTTGCTATTTATCCTGGTGCACACCTACACCAAGCAGCTAGCTCTACCTAGGCCAGTGACCTGAGCTCCTGG
Organism: Myripristis murdjan; assembly: GCF_902150065.1. Lineage (NCBI taxonomy): Eukaryota > Metazoa > Chordata > Actinopteri > Holocentriformes > Holocentridae > Myripristis > Myripristis murdjan. The sequence continues at coordinate 18,508,249 of NC_043998.1, forward strand.
GAGTAACAAGAGAACCCGTAAACCTGACCACCAAAGTCTATTCTCCACACACACATGCAAACAATATAGGTGAGAGACAATCACACTGCAAAAACTCAAAATCTTACCAAGAATATTTGTCTTATTTCTAGTGAAAATATCTCATTACACTTAAAATAAGACATGATCACCTCAGAAATAACTTGTTTTTAGACAATTTTCACTTGCTTGTGAAAATTTGCTTGTTTCATTGGCAAAATTTGTCAGTGGAAAAAGTGAAACTTCACTTGAAACAAGTGAAAATTGGCTAAAAACAAGTTATTTCTTAGGTGATCATGTCTTATTTTAAGTGTAATGAGATATTTTGACTAGAAATAAGACAAATATTCTTGGTAAGATTTTGAGTTTTTGCAGTGCACGATTGCTAGTGAGATGCCAAAATAGAACTGGTATGTTCCTTTGACTAACTTTTTATATAAGTAAAAACATCAATGTCCTCTGTGTGCAGGATTTTTCCTCATTTTTCTATCCTTTAGAGGAAACAGTTTGTCACGAACAGATAGAACACGCTCAGGAACGGTTTCTTTGCCACTGCTGCAGTTTCACTGAGGGTGAAGGAAAAGGTTCCTCCGCTGCTACACCGACGTCAGCTCAGTCAGTCCTTAGCCGCACAGCTCAGCCACTGTCAGGGGTCACCACCGCTCATCAGCATAAACACCTCTATCCTGTCTGCCCCGATCTGTCTCCTTTCTCGTCCCGTCCTCCTCCTTCCTTCTCTCTGTCTCCAACCCATAGAAGGAACCATGACAGGAGTGCTAATAACCGAACCTACGCTGTGAGCCTTAAACAGACCAGGACCAGGACTAAGAGAAGTTGCCCTCAGGCACTTATCAGAGATCAGCTTACACTCCTTAAATAATAATCTTAACATTGATGGGGGATGGTGTGTGTGTGTGTGTGTGTGTGTGTGTCATAATCTGTCCTTGGATCAGCAGATCTGTCGGCAGCCACGCTCCCTGCATCAGAGATTCTGGGAGCTACAAACTACGGTCATCAAATTTTCATTGATCTCCTGTCAGACCAATCAGCGTCGCCCTTCATTCTTAGCACACGCTTGTTTATTTAATGCAACCTCTGTGAGCACAATTTAAGCCTCCAGCAGTGACAGGGAACAGTTTAGCTCATCAAAAATACACACACAGACCATCTCGCAGGGGTTTGGATGTAATCCCCGAGGAGGCAAGAGTCAAACTGAACCCTCCTCTCCTCCCCTGCCGTCTGCCGCCTCAGCTCCGGTGCTCAGTATTCACATCGCACTGGTAACAACACTGGCTAGGTCGCTCCCATGGGGCTTTTTTTTATTAACATTCCAATCAGCGGCGGTCCCGGCTGCTTGATCCACAGAAACAAATTGGGAATAGCCTTTGATAGAGGAGTTGAAAACACTCCTAGGGAGTTCACAGAGACACAAGAAGCAGCATTTCCTAATCACACACAGGCAGGCACGCAACAAACACACACACAAACACACAGGCATATATATGGACGTAGCTAAAAAGATGCTGAAATTGTACATGCACACACCCTGAGTGAGACTGCATTCTTCCATCATTCATGGCTGGCACACTGAGTGCTACTTCAACCACTGGCTTGACTCCAGCAGACAGAGTGGCATTCACAGAGCTCTATTCAAATCAGACACCACAACTTCTTGGTGCTGAACATGAAGTGGCCCTGCTCCCTGCAGTCCTTGAGCTGCATGGCAGAGACTGACAGGCCCTTGAAGCAATGTGTTCAGGCTTTCTTTCTCTCTGGCTGCCAGCAGCATCATGTCTGGCTGTAGCCCGCCGCTGCTGGACGGTGTCCTTTTTTTACACAGCTACAGAGCAACAGCCACCGAGGACGACAGGAGTGGTCGTCGGAGGAAGACAAGCTTCTCTTCCTCCTGGGGAGACTTGGGGAGATAAAGAAACGGGGGGGGGAGGAAAAGGTGGACAAAGAGAGGGAAAGACGGGGAGAGAGAGAGGGAGAGTGAGCGAGAGAGCGTGTGTTGTGTCATTCATCATCGCCTCTTTTCCGCTGTTCTGCCTCCTTTCCCTGTGAGCCTCTGTAAACTGAGCCACGGTAAGATAAAGCACCCACACGGAATGGACAAAAAACACACACACATACACACACGCCCACGGGGGTGCACAAAAACACACAAACACAGGAGCGGTGATACTACGGGAGACTTGTTGTGATGGAGACCCTGTGGCAGAACGGTAGATGTGTGGTTTGCCATGTGGGTGGAAACATGCCCTGTTAAAAAAAGAAAAATTAAAGGACCATACAAGTGATTTTAAATGTGTTTCCTACCATTTATCCACATTTTACATCGCAATGAACCATTTCACAAGATTTTACAACATAACATACTTCTCAAGTTTGATTTTTTTGGCTAGAACAACCAACTTATAATGTTCTGCTTCTGTGGCTAGCAAAGTCATCAACATTCATAAACCACAGAACTGATAATTGGCTGTGTAAAGCAAATGCTCCCCAGATTCACTCAATTTCAAGTCATCAAAACTCAAAAGTGCTGCTGCTTTTAGGAAAAACTAATGTGGAGGGCTTTGTCACAGTGGTGGAAAGTCCATTCAAGTCCTGAAAGTCCATTTTCATGTCATATGAATGAACAAATGGGAACCAATGGCTGGATAAAAGGTAGGGAAATTGATGTCAGAGTTGTAAAATATGACTGCTTGCTTAGGGAAAAGATTAACAGAAACATCATGTATACCAGTTTTGCAGATGTTATGCTAAACATGCAAAATCACTGGTGTGGTCCTTTAAAACATGTAAATGCAACCGCAGCCTCTGACAGCGCAACCCAGCAGCAGAGGCACACTGAGGTGAATTATTACACCTCTCAAATTGTTCTCGCGTCTGTGTTTAGCCCCAGTGACTTCAAACTGTGAGCCAAAGGAGTCAATGACTCTTGTCCACCGCATCGCACAAGATTTCCGCTTCATATAAACCTGAATAAATGATATTCAATGCAACCTTGGCCCTGGTGTTGCTTTCTAGCACTACCACGGCTCCTGTTTACTCCCTGCTCTTTACCTCATTGCCCATGATGGAGTGACAGATCCATCACTCCAACTCGCTTTACTGTATTCAGCAATCAGTTGATGACCAAAAAATAGTGCAAAATATGCAATCTAGCCTCATGTTTTGAAGCATTTAGGGAATTCATACAATGTGCCAGTGTGTAATGGTGATTGATGACGAGATAATGAGGTGATTATCAAAGACAGAAATGGACGCAGCTCCCATTAAGTTGTGTAATGTTGCTGTTGTCCGTCTGGATTTCATTTGCTAATTTTGCTCTTTTCAAAAAGTGTAAAGAGCACGCTGTCCCCAATCTCTGAAACATGGATGAGATTTTTCTTTTTCTTTTCTTTCTGCAAATTATGCCTTCTGCCTACCGAGCTGAAGGACTGGACTCTCTAGTGTGTGAAAAGAAGCGCAAAGTCATTTTCTTCTGCCAAGAGTGGCCAAGCGGTGTGTGTGTGTGTGTGTGTGTGTGTTATGAGAAAGAGTGATGTGGTCTGGGAAACTGCCAGATATTTCAGTTCTTCAGCGCCACTTTCAAAATGACCCTAATAGAAAAGAGATGGTTGTCTAGTGTGAGAGGCCACCTCAGTTCAGGGGGTGACTGAATTAAGTCTTTCACCCCGACAACTTTATTCTCATAACTGCTCATCGCTGGACGGCCAGCCCAAGTTTTTTTTTTTTTTAAAGTATCTAGCTTCAATCAGTGGGGTGTAGAATTGATTACAGTGTGAAGTCGTGGTTTAAATAAAGCAGGCTGAATCATCAAGTTTAACAGTTTAATGTTACTGACTTGCTTCAATTCTAACTTCTTTTTTTTTAGCAATGTAAATGTGGCTATCCATCAGCAAAATGCAAAGTACTGCATCTGAAACCTCTGAGATGGATTATCAGCATTCATGAGTGGCATAACAATGTTTAAGTAATTTTCCAATTTCCTGTCGCAGCAGAAAACCACCCTGTATGTGATTTTTGTCACCTCAGAGCACAGATTTGATGTGTGTGTGTGTGCCTGTGTGTTTCTGTCCTTGTATGGACATGTGTGTGTAAGTGTGTGCTTGCGTGTCTCAGATATCCTGTTGCCATGACTACCTCTTAACACCACACAACTATCTTGTCAGGAGTGGAGCTGGTACTGACGCATGATTTGTATGTTGTTGCTGTTTTGTTTTTGTTTTTTTTGTTTTTTCACACAGGATTTAAACACTAAATCGGGATCCTGTTTTAGTTGCTTCCTAAAAGGCTGAGATTAATCTGTAAATACCAGCCCTGCCTGAAATAAAATGGTATAATATTCCTATGATTAGAGTGCGTCTGTGATACTAAAAGGAGAGCTTATCACTCTTTATAGCTCTCCTGTGGTATCACTGCATTATTCCTGCAGGCTTTTCCATGTAGTTTTATAGTTTTGCTGTGATATTCGTATGATATCTCTCTGACATTTATTGTAGGATTTCAATAACAGTTTATCATAATGGCTCTTACACAAAAGGCAAATCAAGTGAATACCAGGGCAATGGTTCACTCTGAGATGCATGGGAATGAATAGGGCATTGCTGAAGGTCTAAATCTCCATTAACCACAGACTTGTCCAGTGTTTGGATGAATTATAGGCCGAATGGTGATGGAGATTGCACACCTGACAAGTGATGACAAGGTTATCATAACTTAGGCCAGCCCACGCCACCGAGGTGTTAATCTTGGTGGTTCAGCTTTGTGATCCCATCGCGTGTCCTTGGCATTGATGGCTTGATATGAAGCTCGACTGTATATAACATCAGGTGTCCTGTGTCACAGGAAGCTTATCTGAATGCCGCAGCTTCAACCGCTTATCGGTAAAACCCCAAACTCTCAGTTTCTGTCTTGTATAATGTAACTACCACAGCAGTTTGAAAGGATTTAGCAGTATGAAACTGATCTCCTCATGATGACCAACGACCGAAGCAGACCTGTCTCTCCCCTGGTTCTCGGAGGATGAGAAAGTTATTTATTTGACAATGACATGTAATGGAATTATCAAATCAAACTGCCTTAAATAATCTGAAAGGGATGGATTTTCTTATTTTGTATTATTAGTGAGTACTATTCTCTTCTTTCACCAAGATTTGAGTTCCTAAAAGCCAATACCTAAAATAAAAGTAGTTTTAGAGAGATCATGTAATGTTTTCAGGTCCTGTGTTCTCCATTTCTATATTTTCTTAACACACTTTAACTCTTACCCTAACACCAACCCTAACCCGCATTGGACCCTGGGAACACAGGAGCCCGGGAACAGAGGACCCTGAGAACAGAGCACCGAGGGAACAAGGACCTCGGAAACATAGGACCTTGGGAACATAGGACTTTGAGAACATAGGACTGTGGGAACATAGCACCCTGAGAACAGAGGACCAAGGGAACACACGACCTGGGAAACGAGGACCTTGGGAACATAGGACTTTGGGAACATAGGACCTTGGGAACATAGGACTTTGGGAACATAGGACCTTGGGAACATAGGACTTTGGGAACATAGGACCCTGAGAACAGAGGACCCTGAGAACAGAGGACCAAGGGAACACACGACCTGGGAAACGAGGACCTTGGGAACATAGGACTTTGGGAACATAGGACCCTGAGCGAGCACATAATTAGAACTGGGAAACATAGGACCTTGGGAACATAGGACCCTGGGAACACAGGACCGTAGGAACATTGTTCTCAATATGTGCCATATAAATCAGGGGAACATATGAATGACTCTGTTTTGGGAGCTGCATTTCCCACTGTAATCCATTACTGCTGGGCTGGATGGCCTTTATTTCCCTTAACAATATTGTCTGGACCCTGGTAAGACCAATTAACTGTCCAGCAAAGAGGAAATTATCCTGCTTGTTGGAAATTAAAGAGCTATGGGTCTTACCAGTGCTGCAACGTAGCTTAGGTTTTGAGCAAGTGAGCTCTACAGCAGTGTTAGCCAGGAAAGCTTCCTCTTTGGAGGCTTTCCTAACACTGCTAGGGCTTTCCTAACCCTGCTAGAATGTTAATGTAGTAAAACAAGCTTTGGTAAAATGGTAGATTTATATCCAGGAACAACACAAAATCATGAAATAATAGTTAATGTTACTCACTACTGTTGGTTGATCCTCGTGGAGGATAACAGGTGAAGTTAATGAGGGTGTGGGATAAATAAAAACTCTGCTGATGTTCTGATTGGATCACTCCACTCCTATGTCTGAAAGGAGCTTTTAATCCCCGATGATGACAATAAAATGAATCAAATGTTGTTGTTTTTTTGTTTGTTTTTGTTTTTATATATATATATATCTATATAGATATATATATATATTAAATGAACCCTAACTCCCTAACCCCAACCCTGGCCCAAAATATGAAATATGCTGTCACTGCCCCTGTTATTTATATTCATTTGCTGATATTTGCCAGAGAAACATACCACGCATTCCAATGTCATCTGCGTCTCTGGGTCCGATCGCATTTACTGTATGCTAAATCTCTTCTTCTTTGCTCTGAACCATGGTGGAAAAGTTTGCTTTGCTCCATTTTTGTATTGGATTTGTTTAGGTTCACACTAGCCAATTATAATCTAATCATGGCTTGTAAACAAAAGTCTCATGGACTCACAAGAAGCTTGTTTATCGTACAGTTTTGCTAACCTGTCATCCTGCCAGGTTAGAGATGGAGGCGTTGAGGGGGAGTCAAAAACAAATTTGAGTCCCTGAAAGTTAAGCCAAGCATTTTTGATTGCTTCTCGACTTGAGTACTTAAGTATTGTGCATTCTTTCAGGAGTAGGAAAATGTGCTTCTAGCTCATATAGTGGAGAGGGATTGTACCTCATATCTTGGTTTAAAAGACTCCCATTTCTCTTCTCACCAGATGACCCCCCTCCTCTCCCCTCACTCTTCACACTCACTTTTTTGAATTTCTCAAAATCGTGCAGCAGGCAGAAAGGAGCTCAAACTGGGTGCAAAAATACTCTTTGACAAGGAGTTATCCTTTTAGGAATCTTCTAAGCACAGTTATGGTATAGTAAAGCTCCTCTAACATGAATATAACAGTAATAATTTTATTTGCAAAGCCTTACAAAGTGGTGTAAAGGAGACTGACACATCCAGTTAACACAGTACATTTCAAATAGTAATACTGACACTTGCCTGGGTACAGGTGAGTTGGTTAAAACAGCTTGCGTTAACTAGATTTTCCTCACCTTGAAAGAAGTCTGTAGTACAGACGGGGAGCCGTCCACAGGGAGCCAATTTGAACATTAATAGCAGCCAATACTTTGGATGAACCAATCCTTTTCTCAGCATTTCTGTCTATGGTAGCACCCCTGTCTCAGCAGGCCATATGAGGCAGGACATTTACATAGCAAATTGCTCTCATTTCCCCTGCGCTCACAGAAAAAAGGAGGTTATGAGCTAAAGCATCTAGTCCAATTACTGTAGTGCCGTCCTAAATTCCACGGCTGCATGCTGTGTGCAAATTTCACCCTTCAATTGACTTAATACCCGTGACTCAATACTCTTACTCTAATTTAATACTAAAAAGAGCTTTTGACCTACGTACTTTGGGCACTCATTATTCTGAATGGCTCCATTTATCTTGTCATAGGGACTGTTAACTGCAAGGGAATGACTAAATGGCACGAGGAAAATGCCACTAAGCATTTTTTAACTAGATGTGTATTGATTAGTTGTGGTAATTAGTATCTGTTGATTTGTTGCTGTAGGTGTGTCTTTGACAGAGCCGCTTTCACATGCCTTATGCCTGCACAAATGAAACACGGTATAGACTTGAAACTGCAGCTTGTTTTTTTTTTTTTTTATATATGATTCGGTTTCTTCTCTTATTATGACGACCATTATGCATACACATATCTCGATTGTCACCGAGGCACCATATGGACATTTCTTCCTTTCATTTTCTCTGGTGAAGTAAAATAAAAATGTCACAGTCTCTCTTTAAGTGCCAAGTCCTGCTGCGAGGCCTCATTTCACCGGGAAAGCCTAAACATTATAGGGATGCAGTGTCGGGAGGCAGCTTTGCACAAATTAACATGAGATGAAAAATTTAAAAAATGAAATTACAATCCCTGTTAAAGTGCCCACATACACCATAAAGATTTAAAAATAGAAAGCATTAGTAATTTCTATGGGGATATCATATTTGGTCCATTGTGCTGTTAAGGGTTCTTAACCATATAGTGGTATTTGCTACCCCATAAAAATAATAGGTCCTCCAAATTTGACCCGTCAGCTGCTCCCCTTAGTGTAGTATGCTTGTTACACACCTGGTAAGTGAAGCCTTTGTGTAGTGATGCAGAAACAAAACAGTTCCACCTGGAAAAGAACATCAATAATGAATAATTTTCATTTCCTTTTTTCATTTTATATACTTTTATAATTACCTTGCGAGGCAGCTGGATTTGTGAGAAACAGCTCAGGCGAGAATTCATCTTGCCAGGCTTTTGCACATCATATGGTTCGTTGATCCGACTGGTTGAAGTTAGCCTGTGATAGACAGTTACAGACAGATGGTTCGTCCAATCACCTGGCATGTATTTTTTTTTTTTTTTTTTTTTTTTAAAGTGCCTGCCCTTTCCCAAACAGTTTCCAATGACAACTTGTCAGATGGTTGTGTGTAACAAACCATCTGGCGCGTCAGGTTACTAAATTTGCCTTGGACTGAGCATACAAATTATACATACACAATAAGCATAACATATCATTCACCCAGACATCCATAAAAAACTTAAACAAACACGTGCTACTGCGCATCCTTCAAGACAATTTTTCAGCTTTGGATCGCCCCTTGAGATCAAACTGTTTGCAGGGTCAGCTACATGTCTTTCATTTTGGTGAATAACACTTTGACAGGTAAAACTATATATTATATATTACACTGGTATGAATTTAGCTGTATAGGTAAGAACCTGAACCACCACTTTACAGGATTATGCAATAAATCCAGTCTCTAAATTAGTGTAATTAGATTTATTGATGTTAAAATGATACACATAGCCACATAATTTTTAAATAGTGGCATTATTCAGGCAGAATAGATAGATTCTAAGTAATTTGCCCACCAGATGTTGATTTCATATCATGTATTAGATTTACTGAAGTATTGCTCAGCTCTGAGCCACTGGAGCATCATGCAATAATCTCTCTTGGTCATGCTGCAGCAGTGCTGGCATAAGAAGGTTGAAAGACTGCCTCTAAAGCATCTACAACAACCATTATCAGTGTACTGTACTGGAGTGGAGGACTTTTATCTCGACTATAACACCTCTTTACCTTTCCCATTTTACTCCAGTTTTGGGAGCACTTTTACTGCTGATACACCTTTAGAGCGAATTACTTTCTAGCACTGTAAGACTTTGAATTAGTGGAGAAATCTATTATTAGAATTTACTCTTTTAAATTGGGCACTTGCGGCCGACTCTTGGTTTTAGAGGGCGTTGTAAATGGAGCCCTAGGGGTCGGTTATGTTTTTTTTAACAGCTGAAATGCTTTGGAAATTATTTTGAAGTTTCAGTTTATGAGTTAAACTTGTTTTTTTGTGTAGTATTGACATGGCCAGTACCCTAGGCTTTATCAATACGACTGAGATGAATGAAGCCTCTCACTGTGAATATTAATTAAACTGGAAAGACAAACTGGAGTGAACTCGCTCAGTGTCAATTAAAGTGGCTGAATTATCTGGCTGGATGTAGATGTAACAGACGGGAGCGAAAAAGTTTGATATTTACTTGATGTTTGCACTTACTGAATGTAACATCGCCTCCAAACAAACACACCAAAACATGCCATGTGAATGTTAGTCTTTGGGAAGATCAATTTCCCAGATGATTGCTGTGTGGGTGTCATGCTGTTTGTGGATCACGTCTCTGAGACGAACCTGTTGATGAATTATTTCAGGGTCTGCTGGAGGGATCGCTGGGAAGATGGTGAGAAGGAATTGGAGAAATGTGTGTGTGTGTGTGTGTGAGCACATGTGTGTTTGTACATGCATTACAAGATAAGTATTCAAACATTTCCCTGTCACAGAGCTTGATACAGACAAAAATTAGACTGCAGACCCCAATTTGATATGATTTTTCCCTGTGTCTCATAGAAAAGTTGTTGATTTACTCTTGAATTTTCAGTCTGCACTAGATCTGGGCAGATAATACTACTGAAAATGAAAACCTATGATTAGAGTAGATGCACAGTTTTTGAATTACAGTGATAATCCTTGACTTCCTTGTGTTTATGATTTTTTCTCTGTCTTTCTTGCTCAACACTCTGTGGCTGTGGTGTTTCTGCACTGCACTGCACTGCACCTGTCAATCAAATGGTGTAGGCGGTGCTGTGGCATCTTTTCCCTTGGATTTCCTGTTGACAGAGTTTGATTTTAGAAGGTGGTGCTCTTACCCACCAGAAAACGCATACTTTGAGCAGCATATGTGAAAGCTTTCATCAGCTGGATATAAGCTGAATCACTGTTGTGTCACATTAATCGATGACAATAAGTCGCAGAACTGACATGTATTCTTATGGATTAGTCACTTCAATTATAGTGAAATTCTGGGAAGCAAGTTGGAGACAGAAACATATTTACTATGTGTCTCATTATCATGAGGCTTGCATGGGTCAAAACTGATCCAAATCCATCCTAATGTGCTACACGTCCTGGGACATCTATATATGCAAAACACAACAAGATGACCAGTTTTCCTGTATAAACATGGACTTATTTACATAATTTCACTAGTAAAAGCAGACAGCATGTTGTTAGAGACCACTGCCTATGTTGAATACATTTATGACTTTCATATTATTGGGGAACTCTTAATTTTTAATCTTTGAAAGGCTACAATATTTATATGAGGATCTCGGTGCAGTGGCTTGAAGAGAAAGCACCCTGCCCTTCGTTTGATTGACAGCTGTTATGAATCCTTCAAAACAAATCTTCAGCTTTGTGTCACTGCTCAAAATGTACTGTACTGACTTAATTCACCATGGAGCAGTACAACCCACCATGAAGCTCCTGTTCTCAGGACAGGGAAGGATCTCATGGACCAAACTTGGTGGATGTATGACAATCTGGACTGTCACTTTAACTAATGTCATTGGTAACACCTTTGTTTATCCTTCTATTTCATGTCAAAATGGCTGCTGTGAAACAGGTCTACTGTTTAGGGTCTCTGAATGTCATGTATCACTTGCATAACGTGCAATATTTATAAAAAAGCAACAAAAGCAACAGCATAAACCGTTGAAAACACCTTGACATCGAGAAACTTTATTCACATCAGTGGAAAGAGACACATTGTCACCAGAAGCCAGTTTGCATCAGAGGCATGGAACCTCGTAACCCTGATAGCTTGATGTGAACTTGTGCTGCTTTGTTATTGTAGCTTGTGTTATGGTACTTTATTTATTACACTTATAAGGTAATTCAGTGAAGAAGGAGGGAATTAAAACATTTTCATAGAGGGTCAAGAGAAAAAGCTTCCATGCAATCTTGAAATAAACCAGCCCTCCCATCTCAATGAAGAATGCTCTGTCCCTAACCAGCTCAGTGTCACGGTATTTTGTGCAATAATCACAAAATTTAATCTACAGATATGTGTCCTTGGACACCTAATACCCAGTTTCCCCTCAGGGATCAACAAAGTATTTCTGATTCTGATTCTGATTCTACAAATTTCTTTTCCATGAAAGTCAGCACAACTCTAAAAATAATGTGTTTCAATTGGCAGTATGTTTGGTGCCTGTACCATGTACCGTGAGGTGGTATAAAGATTGAGAGAGTTTGTGTTAGGGGGAAGTTAGTGTGGTGGGTCAGTCAACACAACATTTCTGTGGGAGATTGGGGTTTAATTCCCAAGTCTGTTGTTCATTTCCTGTGATGTTACATCGGGTTAACATTTCATAACGTTAACCATGACCTTTTCCTATCCTTAACCATTACCTCTCTCTAACCTTAACCATAACCTACTTCTAACCATAACCATTACCACTTCCTGTTACCTAACTTTAACCCAGTTGTTTTGTTGGCTAAAGCTACTGGAATTTACCGGCTCTGCTGGAAGAAAAATTGTGCTCATGCCATGAATTAAGTTCATGTGCATATGCACGAAAAAGGAAAAATTATGTTCAATTCACAAGATGGACAGTTTGTGTTCAGGGACACAAAACTGGAGATTAAATGTCTTGACTATTGCACAAACTGCTGGCAGGGTTTGTCCCTAACGCACCAGTCAAGTAATGAAAAGCCTTTCCACTGTTAATATGGTTTCTCCTTTAATCCTTTTCTGAACTCAACAATATGATCAAATATTTGTTTCTTTGCTCCACCAAACTCAAATGCACGTCACACTTCTCTCAACAGGATTTCTCAGTGAGCATCTTTCTACGTCACCTCAGTATCCATCACGTGCTCGTGTGTCCTTGAGTGCATTTTTGTTGCTCACTAGCGCCACCGGTGACCAGAACATCTACTGGTCATCTTTGAACTTAATAATTTAACTTTGAACCTTACTGTAATTGAAATGTCTGTCTTTGAAGAACGTGTTTCAGAACTAATCATTTGATGTGGATGTCATCAGGCCTGTGGAGTGTGCTTTGGCTTTGACGGAGAAGGCATATAAGGGATGGTCCTAATGTACATGCAATATCAAAGCAGGCTGTCTTCTGCTTGACAGTACTGAGCAAAAGCGCTTGCATTATTCAGAAATAGCAGGAGGGGGTCCACTCTTAAATCTCCCACTGTGTGAGCCCTGTAAAATCACTTGAAAATGTAAGAACACGGCAGGAGCCAGGCATAAAAAAAAACATTGTATAACCCTCCATACAGTCATTTTGATTCTAGACCTGGGCAAGGTAAGCATAGTAATCTTGTTAATGTATTTTTCTTGGGGCAAAGCTGTAGCAGACGGAGAGAAACATGGCTCTGACCACCAATAAATTAGTTTCAGTCAGAATGGAGCACCTAAAGCGGCAATCTTTCAATGTCTTTGATTTTGAGGCATGGAAACTCCCTGGGCTACCAACACATGAGGACTAGTGGGGAAAAAAAAAAACCTGACATAAAAAAAAAAAAAAAAAATCAAATTTTAGTTTTTGTGCGCCTCATTAAAATTTGATCAGCTTAAGGTGAAAGAATGAAAATTTTACATAGAGAGGCAAACAAAAAGCCACCACCGCTCAATAACTCATCGACTACCCTTTTTGGTATATTGATCCCTTATCTAGACCCATAATTCAACCCTAATTTATGTGGCCTGGTCAAATTAGCATAGGCTCTCCTCAATATGGCTGTCCGTAAAGGGTGTAACAGCAGGCGTACGCTGTAGATTGGTGAGTTTACAGCCGTATAAAACACTTGTAACATTTCGAGCAGATTCCTCCGAGGTAAAGAGAGAGGAAATTAAAGGAAGACAAATAGTCATAGTCTCCCATCACTATAGACCTTTGGTTTTAACCTGTGAACATTTCAGAGATGAATGAGAATGTCAGAAATCCCATAATGCGATTTCCACCCACATCGCCCTACCCTCTCCAGAGGACACATTGTTAACAGTAACAAAGATTTCTGCTCAATATTGTTTTGGCTCGGACTGTGGGAGTCTAGAGGAGGCACATTATCGTGCCATAAAAACTTTTTCTGCTTTAATCCAGGCTCGCTATTACAGTCAGAAACACATCCCCTGCCACCACTCATCATTTAAACTTTTGCTCATTTACAACAGGAGCATATTTCCTGCTGTATTTGTCTAGCTTGTAGAGTTCCCCTCATTCCAGTTTTGGCAGAAGCCTGTTACATCTTAATTGATTTAATGAGGTGTGTTAAGCCCTCTGTGCAGAGGCTGGACACTCTTGAAGCACGTACAAATCCAATTTCATACTTCTTTTTTTTGCATTTCTACTCTCAGCCTGTTGGTGTTGAGGTGTAGTGAGGCATTAAATGGAATAGCTTAGGGTATGGCCAGTCTTTGCATATGGATATTACTGAAGGGGTGCCTGCTGAGGAACTGAATATTTAATTCAAGCCCATGGCAAGTACTGTCCATTTTCTCGCAAAACCAACTCCCAGGTTGAGCTCATCAGAAGTGGTCTGGATGAGTAGAGGGGGGTTGTCCAAGTGCGCTTCAGGCCATGCTTTATTCACATCTCTGTGACCTTGGGACTTGGGATCCATTAAAATGTGATTAGTTTTGATGTTATTCTGCTGACTCAACAAGAGATGCGTGCCGGTATCCTCCTCAGACGAGAAGCCTCATAAACTCAATTCAGCTTATCACTGTGTCAATATCGCCAAAATTAGGAATAGTAATAAAAAATACGCTCTAACACAGGGGAGGGGGTGGTAATATATTCTTGGTGCATGAGCGCAATAGATAGACATACATTGTTTGCACGCATCCACACACACACGTACACACACAAGACGGTATTTCCCCACTATTTTATTGATGTGAAGCCTATGAAACATTCAGACCATCATGGGACAGTAAAACACTCCACTGAAACCCAGGTTAATGAAATTCTTTTAGATGGGCTGGTAGCTTCTTGAAGCCAGGTGACCTCCCCGGGACCTTTTCAATGGCAGGGCAAACTGTGACACACACTGTGCACACACAGCCAGCCACTTCAGGTTATAGCAGGACAGGGGCCTAGACGGTGCCTCCCACCTGCTGTCTTGATGATTGGAGTGGAAAACTAAGTGGAAGCGCTAATCAGGAATGAAAATGATGCTGAGCTCACCTCTAATCGGACCGCTTCTTAGTCACCGTGTCAGGCTGGAGGTCATTTCGCGGGTAGAGGCTAAAAGTGCTGTGGCCCGGATCGGCTGAAACCTTGTCTAATCCAGGGAGGAGAAAACCATTTCATCAGTTAAAAAAAAAAAAAAAAAGTAAAATATTTCAAAGAGGACTATATTTTCTTAGTCGTGGTGTTTTATTCCAACACCCAAGGACGTTTCAGTCTCTATCGCCTCCTGTGCTGTAGAAATTTATGAGAAAGGAGAGGCCGTTCTGCACCACTTTCTGTGATGACCTACAAATATAAAAGATTGCAAAAGGAATATGACAATACAGAGGATGGCAGATGTGTTATTTGGATCAAAACTCATAGCACTATTGGAAAAAGGGCAAGATGTTGCTGTGTGTCCTCAGTCTCACACTTGTATTATTGATAGGGCATCAGGCTGTACACCAGAATAACATCATATAATAGCGTCTGGTTCATAGTTATATCTTCATATTTCAAGCACTTGCTCACAAGTACCCGATTAGACAACTCAAGGCCGTAGGAATGAAATGCAAATTATTAAAGCAAGTGATTTTCCTCTCAAAAATTTACTCTTTAAGTCACAGTGTCATGCAGTTATTTTGGCAATGTCAGGCCCACTGGGGCAATGCATAAAGATGATGTTCTTGTTTTGAAATACTTACCTGCTGTGTTGACTGAAAGGTTATCTTCTTAAGCTGCTATCATTATTCCTCTTTGAATAAACTCTAACTGAGGTTGTGATGAAAGGTGTTTCCTCTCAGATAGATAACCCAGATGGCAGAGGCAGCACAATTCATGCATCCTGTTTTACTGCGTGTGAAGCGTCAGTGATGCTCTATTATAATAAATGGGAGGTTGTGCTGACCCTGTTAAATATGATGTGCTGTGGAAGTAGGATGAGCTAGGAGGCCGGTGGGGATGTGGTGCCGGCAAGAGCTCGGCTGGTTTTTACACGGCGAGCTCTGAACCTGGTGTGACAGGACGTTGCGATGACACTGATGTAATTGTTTGGCTGGATGTACAGCATCTGTCACAGTTTGTCCAAAATGACCCCATTGATGCCTCACATTAAAGCGCAAAGTATGAGGCGTAAACATCCAAAGCTGTCAAGGCTACAGGTGGACACATTATCATTGCAGGAGGAAACATCATCACCACAAGTACAGGTGCCACCACTAAATATACAATACAACATCAAATACCACCACCGTGGGTAATAACGTCATCTCTACAGGTGAAAATGTCATCATCATTTTGTTGACAATAGCTGACTTGCCACCTCTCCACCTACTCAGCCGATCTGCATAATGCACAATCTGTTTACTGTGTAGAAGAATGCAGACAAAAAGAACACACATCAAGTGGTTGGTGTCAATTGCAACTAATCGGGTTGATTCTCATCCATAACATATCAATACAGACTGAATGCTGCATGTGCAAGTTCTGACACTGAAGTAACCAGAAAGCTTACATTTTATTTAGACTGTATGATGCTGACATTCAACTTAGGGGGCTTTCACATCAATTACGATTACTTTGCCCACCTGCAACCGCTCGCATTTGTAGTGTTGTTCCATACCCAAGTGCACTTCTGTATCTACACAGATAGGGAGAGAGAGAGATAGAGCACATAGCGGTCAAGTGAGTTTAAGAATGAATGAAGAGGTGGAGCAGCCCACGTCTGTGTTTGGTACAGTTACGTTTACACATGATGTGGACCGTGCCTGAATATGTTCAAGACTATGGCTCAGTACCTGGGTATGGCATGCAGCGTCCACACTAAGCAAACAAACTGGACGCTGGGGTGAAGTAGATAGATAGATAGATAGATATACTTTATTGATCCCAACCAGGGAAATTCTGGTGTTCCAGCAGCAACAGTAGAAACATATAATAAAGTTAAATAAAACAGAATAAAAGCTAAATATATACAATAAAGACCATAAAGGCTAAAAACTAAAAATATACAATAAGGGCTAACCTAAGAAAAAGAGATATGAGATGTGAAATATACAGATGGTAATGAATATGAAATATACAGATGGAGCTGAAGTACATGATTGTATAGATAAGGTGAGTTAGCATGAAACCCCGAAACCAAGAACCAAGTGGCAGAACCTGACGCCCGGTACTGGGATTCAGGAACTAACCGACTTGATTCGACCTCTTAAGGAATCATCACTTCCCCTCTAGTCTGAAAAGCAGTGTGAATGTATATTAACCTAGGATGTAATATATAGATAATAAATAATAAATAAATAGTTAAGGTGCTGGGTAATGGATAATAAATAAACGGTTAAGGTGCTGAGTAGTGGAGTGAACTCGAATGCGGGCTCAAGTCCCTACTACTGAAAGATCCCCCCCACTCAAAAATGTGTTTCTCTTAAGTGTCCAGAGGCATCGGAGACATCTAGAGACAGCAAAGACATCAAGGAAGCGTTGTTTTGAGTGGCAGGTAGAGCATCTCTCCTTGCTACCCGAGCTGAACTTACTGAACTTGAAAATCAGAGAAGTGATCCTTTAACTTCATATCAACTTGTCCAAGGTATGTACTCGACTTTGTATCACTAGACTCTCAGCAGAACAGTCAGTGGCCTTTAAGAAACTACGCATGGGGTTGAGGTGACGGCAACATGAGAAGCACCGGTGCACTGAACGGGAAACAACACAGTTTGTTTTCTTTACAAAAACTTTAAGAATTCTGTACCAGAATGCAAACAGGACGATTGATCCAATCACCTGCTATGTATTTTTGCAAATGCCCACAGTCCGAGGTAAATTCTCAACTTACCAACTTAATATCAGTTGTGTTAAGGTTAGGGTTAGATACAAGGATAGCCTAGCAACTAGATACTAGAGTTCAATATCAACTTTGGACACTCCAGCTAAAGTGTTACCACAATTATGACATAGGATACACAATATCATTCTTTGTCTGCCTGCGATCTTGTGTTTCCTTAGTGCCTGATATTGTGTTGTGGACATTTATACGTGTAAACAACTTGCAGTCACTGTGTCATACGGCTGTGACCAACGATGTGCTTGAAGCTACATTTTTGCAGCAGACCAAACCAGCAGTGAACTATGGTGTTGCTTTATTGCACACAGGCTGAATTCAGCGTCTACATCTTTCGTGACTGCCGTGGCATTATGGATGCTGCTTACCTCAGCCCCGGGCTACTTGCTGTTTCAAGGTAGACAGCCGATCAAGATGAGTGGCAGGTGTTGGGGCAGGAACTTGACCAAGAGTGGAGGAGAGGGGAAGGACTTGCGATGCACTCTGTTGACTCAAGGCAATAGAGTTGCATACTGTACTTTTATAAGCCAGTTTAAATTAAGGTCATCGAGTTTTGAACTGGTTGGGTGTATATCATGTTCATCAAAATGCATGGTTTAGTGCAAAGATAATGAGTATTTGGTATTACATAAATGGCCAAAACCAGACACCCAAATCCATCACATTCAATTATGTATGATATCACGTGTCGCTTGTCTTTCAACAATATCACGCTGAAAGATTGGAAACCTTGGCAAGGGTTGTGTGTCTGGATTTGGCCAAGGTTGTCTGGTTTTGACCACTGTTGGGTTTGAGTCCGGGATGGACTAAATGTTTTAACGTTGGGGGGAAAAAAAACAAAAAAAACATTTGGAACATTCTGGCTTTCGCACAATTCTGTCCTTCACCTTTGCACAAATAATTCCTCTCAGTTTCTGTGAAGTGTAGACTTTGGCCTTCACTGGCTGAGGAGAACTTCAGGCTTTGCATTAGTGAGCCACGAGGGAATGGATGGAAGATGAAGAGAGAAAAACAGAGACAGAGAAGTAGTAGAAGTTGAAGACTTGAAGACATCTTTTTTATTTTTGTATTTGTACGTCTGAATGCTGGCAGGATGCCCCATTGTCTGCCTTTCATGAAAGAACTTGCTGACAAAGACAGAAATGTGCGGAAAGTCTACTCCTCTTAGTACAAATATACCGTGTATTTTTTTGCTCCGTGTTTTGATGCCACCTGTCTACTGCTGTAGGTGAAGGTTTAGTCTTCAAAGTAGGAGACATTCAAAGTTGTATCCGCCTGCATCATTTTCATAGCATATTCGAGGAATAAGAAAGTGTTACTCGCATCAAGTCTGAGGAAGAGGTTTTAACAAGACAGCATTGATCAGGAGAGTTGGTGGCTGGCAAGTCGTATTATTGTCCTCCAAACAAGTTATTGCGCTGCACTGTAAAAAATCTTTATTGTTCCCATCAAAAGTCAGCGGATGTAAAATAGGACATCAATATGCTTCAAAATGCCCAGGTGTCAGATATTCTGTGCCATGCCTGCACCCATAAAATCAATTACCTAAGTCGGGGAGAGATAACATTTGCAGGATGCCGCATACAGTGTGCCTGTTATCAGGAGGCTGCTGTTGAATCAAATCAGAGCACTTGAGTGTGAAACCAATCCCAAACCAAGCGTACTTATCCTCACCGCTGATGACGACATGACACAATGGCTGTGTTTGCCGCTAAACCCACCGTAACCTTGGCTCTAACCCGAGGAGGAGAGAGGGAAGAGAAGCTGAGGAAATCTCATTCAGGTGGAATAAAATTGTGGGTGTCTTTACTTCCATGCTTCTTTAGGAAGCTTAGGTCATGCACAAATTTCTTCCAGTGGGCATGGGGTAGCACGTTTTTTTTTTTGTCTTTTTTTCCCACTCCACTCGCTGTTTCTCTGTTGACATTGAACTGCCAACGTGAAAGGCATGAAAGGGATGACGAGAGTGCTTTCACTGAGAGGTAAGGAGGTGAGATCAGGTGATGGGGGAGCTGAATAGAAACACAGAGATAGACAGAAACACAGATAAACAAAAACACACACATAGACAGAACACCTGATAACCTTTCCTCTCTGTGTCAGCACAGAGGGCCCTTTACATCTTATTTCTGCGTCAGAGACTATAAGCACGATGACCAAACCCAAAGACCATCACCCGAGTCCACGGCGAGAAAGGCAGAAACAAAAGAAAGAGGACTTTGTGATACCATTTCACGCATTACAAGTTCCAACGCCCGTTATTCACTCCCTATGTTTTGATGAGCCTGGAACATTGGCTGCTACGTGTCTGTTTCACTTACACCACTTCTTACTTCTTACAGCGGCAAATCAAACTCCGCGAACTTATGGAGTTTTCACTGAACTCGCATGACTTTTCCCAAAGCGGGAGGGGAGGGCTGTTATTGCAACGCATCCTAAATCCAGGGCATAGTCTCAATCCAATTCAGTTCAAAAAACTTCATTTCCTTTTTTCTGCGAGGAGCGTCACGCGCTGCAGATAACTGGCTGCACAGCAGACAGTACATAGGAGTAGGATAAGAAAAGGGCAACAAAGGACTAGACAGCTCTATGAATGCAGGAGCGGGCTGAAAGGCCTGCCTCTGAACGCTCAGAAATACTTGACAACAAATTCACAAACTCCGGCATTAACAACATCCCCTCATATTTATCAGTTTGGGAACAACAAATTCACCTAACAGTGTGGATCAGCCGCTCCGGCCTCGACATGCCAAAGTGATCTCCTAAGTATGTTGGTATTTAGAGAGCAGTTTCTTGTCTAGAGTGCAGTGGTGTGTCAAGACAGTCAGCTGCTGCACAACATGCGCTCACTAAGCTAGAGCTGCAGGCGAAATTTACCTGCTGGTTTGAGGACGTCCATAAGGACCTGATGCACTCCATTAAATCTGACTTAAAGTCTCAAGGAGTTTCTCATCCAATATAACTTTTTTTTTTTTTAAACCATGACCGATATCTATGCCCTTGGACAGTTCTTTCTCTTCAGACCCTGGCTGGGCTTCTGCTGGAGTTTTATTAATGTGATTCATGAAGTATTCAATTAGAAAAGCCGAAAGGAAGTGTTTGACGACACTAAGTCATACTGAATATGAATTTGTTGAACCAATAGTGATGTCAGCGTGACACAAACAGCCCAGTAAATGCAGCTTTGGACTTTTCTTCATTTTAAATGTCTGTAAAAATATGTGACGACTAAGGACTCAGGGGACGTAGGATGAATTCTAAGGGCTCAGAACTGACAGAGGCCTTGAAATAATATAAAATAATATGAAATAAGGTTTCTAACCTTCTTATTTCTTTGATGACCACAATCACTAAACCAGTGCTAATGCGATGTTTTACTTACAATGTAGTAATAAAACCACTGCTTTCTGTCATTGTTCTCTCAAAGTTGAGTCTTTACATTTTGCTGACCGATATTTAATTAGCAGACTACAGCCTGGCAAATTTTTAGCAAGCTCCTCATACTAAATCAGTTGTCCTGATGCCAGATACTACAAATGCATCATCATCTGCAGCAGTGTGCCCCGCTGAACACAATGAACCAGGTCAACTCCCTGAAGAAGGTGAGCAGAGCACAATGTCAGGCAGTTAGCCCACTTTTACTAACTTGATGAAGGCAAGGCGTCTGTGGGAACCTTTTTATCATTGAATGAATGATTGAATGGTTATATATATAAATAAATAAAGGGCTAGATAGTTTTTTTCACTTAGAATTCAAATAGAGTTGTTCATTTTCTACACAAACTGACCATTATGTCAGACAAAAATCGTCTAATTGGTATTAGGTGCAGGACACTTTGGGTTGTGTGATTTAGTTTGTTAAAGTGACAAGTGAATATTTAAATAACAGCCATTGCAATGCTACGGTCAAAAATGAAAGTCAGTATGGTGACTGGCAGTGTCAAATTATAATTAGTCACTCAATATCATCAACACTGCAACAAATTTGTTATAATGACAGTTAATGAAATGTATGCATTTAATAATCACAGTAACAAAATGGTAGGAACTGAAGTTATGCTGATGTGATGTGATGCTAAAAGGTATTACATAGGATATGTTCCATAGTGCATGCTTCATATAAAATACAGAGTCAGGAGCATCATTAGGTTATGGAGTTGAGAGAAGTCACAGAGGAGTGCAGAGGTGGAGGAAACAGTGAGAGACAGTCGGAGCAGTTTGGATGATACCCTTTGTACTTATGTTTACTATACTTTGTAGGCCTTTTGTTTAGAAATCTGACGCTGATTGAAGTTTTTTGTTGGTATGAGATCAGATCAGTTTAGTATCAAATAGTAAACTTTACACAAAGGTTTGCATGCATGGCTGCATATTATTAGTCATTTTTACATGGCTCATTATCAGCAGGTTTTGGACAGTAAGTATAGGGACTACAGGAGAGCTACAAACTGCAAAGGCAGAGGAGTTTAAAGGTTTGAATAATTTGCCTGGGTTCTGGATATATGAGTACAGCTGTTGGAATGGGTTGTGGGTGGCGGGGCCCAAAGATATTCCTTCATGTGACCCAAAATCTGCGGTGGCCCACCTGCCTGCTGTTGTTCCTTTATATAATACAATCCATCGTGGCTGTACAGCTTTTACTTTGATGTATTAGACTACTGCTAAATGCATTTCCTTTATCTTCCTCCTCAGACAGCCTGAAATAAGGCTCGCTGGCCTGACATAACAACAACAACTTGTTGGGCACTATTCTGTTCTTGAATGACTCTTTCCATTTTCTTGCGTTTGCTTTTGACATTCAAGATGATGATTTATTCACTTCAGCGCCCACCAGAAGGGAGCGTGCCTAATTCCTGGTTTGTTTTTTGGGATGTTTCAAAAGTTTGCGCAGCAGTTGGATGGAAAATGGAGTCACAGAGTGACGGGAAGAGAGAGAGAGAGGGAGGACCAACACAAAGAGACAGGGAGAGAGACATCAGGGCCATCTGTGGCCCCTAAGCAGCTCAAACCATCTCTTGTCTATTCTCAGCCATCCCTACTTCCATCCATCCAGGGACACGACTCTACACCCTCCTCTCTCTCTCAGCCCCTCTATTTCCTGTTTTCATCTCACCCTCTGGTCCCCACAGACAACAGGAAGGAAATGAAAGAAGGTAAAGGTGCTCTCTCCCTCTCGCTCCCTGCCTGCATATTTCATTGGATTTATTTTAGTTGTCTGGCCTTCTCCCTCTTTTACTGTCACTTTCCTACCTCTCCTGCTCAGCCTCACCCTGGGGGTACACATGCCCCATCTCCATGCGCGTGCACACACGCACACGCGTGCCTTACGCACACATGCATTGCCCGATGCACGCATGCATGAACGCACATTTTCCTGCTCTCCTTATCTCTCTATTTTAAAAGAATACTTTCAGAGTAGCTTGAATAATTCCCTTTGTGCTACACACGGCTCCTCTCTCTCAGAAAGGTTAAAGAAACTTCTCTCCGAAATCTGTTCCCTGGAGCCCTTAGACACTCAATGAAAGAATAATTTACATTGCATCACTGCACCTCTTTCATGAGGCTATAGCTTGTAGACCAGCATAAACCAAGGTAATACTATGTTGTAAGGTTGCAATGTTCCACAGCCTGAGCCCACGCTCAACCCCAGCCTGCCTCATAATGCTATGCATAAGTGTATCAATGCACTGAGTCACTAAGCTCTTGCACATATTTAGTGCAGTGAAAGGTCTGATTTGCAAATGTTTGCAGTTTAATGATTATTGTACTTTTGTATTCTATTTTCGCTAAGCAGAATATTATCCCTACTTAGCATAAAATCACAATTGCAGTTGTCGCTGTAATGACAACACTGTTCATCTCTAGTGTCATTGAGTAATGGCATGGCAGCGAGTTGACAGAATCACAATGGCTGGGAAAAAAAAAAACATTAAGTAATGTTGGAAGTCAAACTGATCTCCATAAAATGCTGTGCTGAAGCACTTACATGCACTCCTAATTTGCATTTCACTCAAATCTGAAATGCACATGAAGACAGTTCAGATGGATAACATTCTTTGCCAAAGCACCTAACAGGATTCAAATGAGCCCTATTAACATGTTTAATTAGTTTCTGTTGATAGAGGCTTGCATCTAATACCCCAAAAATGATTCAAAGTGCCATAATACGATGACATACTGCACACAGTAAGGAATTGTCACTTGTGTGTCCCTGTCCCCTCTCCTTCTGTGAAAATTTAGCACTTCATTTAAACATTGACTTAACACTTCCCTGCAATCTGTTTCTTTTGCCCAGATTCCAGCAACGGCTCAAATTGCCTCACAATGGAGCTGAAAAATGCCACTGGTGTCACTTGCAGAACCAGCAGAAAACTGTCCCAGTGCAAAAAGAGAAGAGGACATGAATAAAAGATGGACAAAGCACAGCCGGGAGCTCTCTATTATTAAAGTGAGTTTCTACATCAAGGAACATGGTAGCTCAAAGTGTGTATGTTTCTGTGCATGTGTGTGTGTGTGTGTGTGTGTGTGTGTGTGTGTGTGTGCATGTGCATACCTGGGTTGGGATCAGCAGCCGGGGTTGCGATGTAATTCACTGTCACGGCAGTTCACACTACTGTGCTCATCGCTTTCCTGGTAACAAAACCAGTGCATAATGGTGTGTTTTGGAGCAAAAACTATTTTTCCTACTGTGAGAGTATTTGTACTTTGATAGCATGCTTTAAAGGGATAGTACTTCACTTCCCCCCAGCTGTTCTATAGGACAGTAGTGGTGCTAAGGAGGTTATTTTTCAGAATGTTGGCTGGGGGGAAGTCCACCTCAATGGCAGGAGGCTAACAGTTAGCATGTGGAGCATCCATCCAGTATCCAGCACTCAGTAACAATGAGAGGAAGAGAGCACCACTACTGTCCAGCTGGGGGGGAAGAGAAATCATATCAAATTTTTCATAATGGGTGAACTATTCCTTTCATACTGCATTATCCTATCAGTTTACTGAAAATGAATATAAAAATGCGCAGTACAAAAGCATAGCCTATGTGTGTGTGTGTGTGTGTGTGAGAGAGAGAGAGAGAGAGAGAGAGTGACATGCCTAGAGTAAGTCAACAATCTCTTTGTGTCTATCTATGTGGCCACAGGGATTTAAACGCTCTCCTTCTGTTCTTGAGCTTTATTAGTGTCATCGAGCTGAACCCCCTTGAAGAAATACAGTATGTGCTAATGCATGTAAGGGCCAACAGCATCTGATCACCACATTATGACTTCCACAGGTGAATTATGTGGTGAGCACGGATGAATATATTCAGGATGTGTCACGTTATGCGCTTTTATTGTGCACAACCTAGCCACGGGCTAGATTTTAATTGGCTTCCCCGAGACATGTAAACATCAGCTCTCATATGCAGCGAGCAACATCAGATAAGAGAACGGAGGGGAAGCAGGAGGGGGATGAAGAGGGTGGAGAAGAAAACACCCTCCATAACGTTAAGAGCATGATTTCCTGTCTTTATAGAGAGAGAGCATCCTCATTTCTTCGGCGCGTGTACCACTGGGAAGGTAATTGAAACGGTGATTGGAGATCTCGGCGCTGTTCTTCTTCACGCCAGACGGCAACAATGTGACAGTTCCTCTTGCCACATATCATCTAAATCAGGGCTTACGCTCAAAGGATAAAGTCACATTTGGCCACTTGAAACGCAGAGGACTGAGATAAAACGATGCGCCGCGCTGAGTCAAGCGATCGCGCCTGAATGAAACCTATAATTTGCCGAGATTGCGGCCTTTTGCGTTGATGGATTTCTGCAGTCGAATTTGTTTGTTTGTTTGTTTGTCTAAATGTTTGCGATCAGCCTGAACTCTTCATCCTCGCGCCGTCTTGTTTCCCCCCCCCCACTTACTTGCCGCGCTCCACATTCCTGCCTCATTTTAATATTTCACAGCACATTTTGAACTTATGTTTACTTATCTGCCGCGTGGGTACAGAAGAACATCAACTTGCTTTTAACAAATCAAGCCTAGAATAGACACGCGGTCGACTGTGTGACGAACACACACACACACACACACAGAGAGAGAGAGAGGGGGAAAAAAAAGAGGATTTAGTTCCTCCCTAGTGATTTGGGTAACACCATTTCTTTTATTCACTTTATGTATTAAATTCTTTTTTTTTTCTTTGTTTTTCCAGCTTCTATTTGGAGATTGTCCTTTTTTCTGATAGCCACTTCCTGATATAAGTTGTTACTTTAAATTTAGGACACATCAGTACTTGACTATTATATGGAGTTGGTCTCTAAAGACGGCAGTGCTATGTGAAGCACTCATCATATCCCTTAGTCTCAGTGAGTCTGAATTTGATCATTTACTTTATATCAATATAACACAGAGCAAATACCAAGCAAATACTGCTAGATATGTATTTGGAAGCCATATCTACGTGAGGGTAGCATTCAGGACCACCAGGGCTCCCTCTCAATTGATAGCTTTGCGACTCACCTCTGATAATTTAGAACTGCCAAATAATGTCTAGTCATTCATTGCCATTACTCCACTTTGAAATTCAGTCGATAAAAAAGCGTTTTCAAAGATCTGGTGTACGATATCAGACGCATTGGCTTTATCATAGCTTAGGTTTTGGAAAATTGATGCTCCTGGTAGATGTACCTCATTATTTCTAACAGTCCTTATTGACACACTGTCACCAATACCGTCTCATCTCTTCCTTGGACACGGATCGATAAGCTAAGAGTGGGAACTTTCTGTTGGTGACATCTGAATGGCAGGTTTAACCACCTTCCCCCGCGACTCACACACACCCTCTGTCTCGCCCAATTATTGGAGTCTCCCGGGAGGCTAGCAGCTCACCTCGATTGCCACGTCTGTCCCAAGTCAACCCCGCTGCCTGGTTCACCGGCTCTGACTGTCTGTCTCTGGATCTCGATTTTCTACCTCCTACCTCCTACTTTTCAGCAATATCCTAATGCACCATACCTGTGAATGTCTGATGTGTATGCGTGACTTTGTGTTGGGGATTGAATCAAAAGGCGCTAATCTAGGTAAGGGTGAACAAAGGCTTAGCATCGAGCAAAACAGTGTCCTGGTCAGGTAGGCCACAACTTGATGTAATAACCTAATGGACGCACCGTGGGATTGAGGTTGGATCACTGCATTGTTGGGGAGAATTGGTGGATTAGTGGCAATTAATTGATTGGAGATGAAGGTTGAATCAGGGAAGAGTCAGCAAGGTGGGTGCTGTCACACTGGGATAATCCGAGGCCACGCATGGGTTAGCTGTTGAGATGCATGAAGCAAAAACGGCTACAATTTATCCCAACAAATAACCTCACTCTCTCCCTTTGTTTCTTGCTCAAACAGGTCAGAAATTGTTGTGTGAACAGCTTTTTCCGGTTTCAAAAAGCTCCTCATGGCTCCGCAAACAACGATGTTAGAGGAGATGTTGTTTCTGATGGGGGTCCTCCTTCCGCAGTTTCACATGTTTCTGGTTGAAACAGGATGCTGAGGCGAGACATGACTCAGCAAGGGACCGGAAAATAGTTGGCAAAAGTTCAAATTTGCGCACAACATTTGGCTATCTCAGTTTTCTGTCAAATGAATGATTCCCAGACACTGATGCCACGTTAATGTCATCTGAGAGGGAAAGCATGAAAGGTTTCTATCACTGCGACGTGCAAGTGTTCACATTAATTTGAAAGTCGAACAGAGAAGTAAAGTAAGCTACCACTCAAATTCTTTGAGTCTGCATCAAACGGTAAAAATATGTTCTGTTTTGCAATAAGCAGAGCTGGTATGTGGTTTAAAATGCATGCATGGTAAAAGTGGTTTAAATTGGGATTTACCTTGAACAGTGGTAGATGACTGAGGACGCTATTTTCCAGGTGCTTTCATGCCATTATCTCGTCAAATATATTGAAGCTTTCAGTGAAATACGCATTTGTACTTACCCTCTACTTATTTGTACTTTTTGTATATTGTTGTATATTGTATACAGGTTGTTCATTGTATATATTCTTTCTATTTTATCTTTATTTTTATTTTATTTTATTTTATTTTTATTATTATTATCGTTATTATTATTATTATTATTATTATTAATTTTTTTTTTACTTGCACAGTGCTGGAGTTGTTGCAATTACATTTCACTGCTGCTGTACCTGTACATTCATGCATGTGACGAATAAATCTTGAATCTTGAATAAATCTTGAATCTTGAATGTTAAGATGTAATTAATTACTAATTGTGTTGAGCAGCTAGATGTAGTTGCAAGTTGGAATATGGTGCTTATGGTAGATACTGTGCTAATGTGGCATGAGACACAGATGTGTTCGGAAAAGGAAAGAAAAAGAAGTGACCCTCTGTCACTTTGAAAATTGTGAGGCTGCGGATTTGATAATATGAGAGGGCTGGAGGGGCAGGATTGTTCCAGAGGTATTATTGGTTGGAATTTTTATGAGTAGCTACTAGCACACCATGAAGTAAGCACTAAAACTATGCCTTTCTCCAGTAAAAGTAATTGGATTTTGATATAAAATACAATGAAATAAATGGCATTTATAGCTGCAAAGGTGTATGGTGTGATACAGACAATGATACAGGTAACAGAGTGAAAAAAGTTATTTTGCATTGCCTTGTGCCTTTACAGCCTCTGTGATTTCAAAATGCCTTCTCAGGTAGGTGCCTCTCAACTCCTGCCGGGAAACCCTTGACCACCGCCGTTATGCAGAAAGGTTGCTCTAACAATAAAAACATTCAACTTTTTGACACATACTCACCAGCCTCTGCTATTCAATGTTCAGACCAGAGGCCACAGATGAGCTTTTCGAGATCAAGCTGAAACCCAGTTCCCGCGAAACAGGACAGAGTGTCTGCTGTTAGGAGCTGCAGGGGATCGCTCACTCCAGGACAGAGTTGCATTACACATTTATGCATTTCTCTGACCAGTAAGCCTTGAATAAATCCCCTCATCAGTGAAAAGTAGTAAAATGAAACACTGTCCTGGGCTAGTTGTGCCTGGGTGATGGAAACAACAACTCCTCTTGCATGCTAGCTTCTTCCCAGTGCGGTAATTTTACAAATATATAGAAGAAAAATATATTCATGTCTGTGCAGTTCATCGTATGTTCACATGCAACACCAAGGATGGATAGCCTGTGCTTGTTATGAGTTTTCTGTCTCTTGAAAAAGGAGGACATGGCTATTTCATTCATCTGTTTTTCGATTTTCTAACTCAGGTATGAGAGAATATATTTCGTATCTGTATCATAAGATACAGTCTCATCAGTGTCAGCCTGCTTGCTGGAGGTGTCCCTGGCAGCACCCACCTTAACAGACCACACCGGTGGTTTTTCACCAGCAGTTGTCACTTTCATGGTTTATCAGTGGCGACGACTTTGTTAGCCACAGAGACAGAGCATAATGTGGGTGTTTCAACCAAAAATTCTAATTTGAAAATCGAGCAATTTTGATTACCTTGAAATGCATTTTTTTTACTAACCAGTGATGGCGCTCGGTGTTTGTGGCCTACATCTACATATCTTCTGCCACATGGCAAATTAAAATTAAAAAAAAAAAAAAAAACTGTCAAACAGATATTAAAAACATGCGATGGATTTTTTTGGTTTATTTTTGATTTTTACAAACCAAACTAAACAGTGATGTATGGTGACTGCACACTCAAAATACTCTCATTTCATGTATGCATTTTAGTTTAGCATTTTAGCATTTTATTTTAGCTATATTACAGTCCAAGTGTATGTGTTTAGTATCAGTCATGAAAAATGTGTCGTTTTCTCGAAGTTCGTCGGGGTCATTCTTTACTGATGAGAATGAATTCTTACTTATAAGAAAGTACGTTCTCTCAACTCGTCCTCCTCATACATACTTCATGTCCAAAGTTGAACATCTTTATCTTCCTCTCCAGAATCACAATATCAAGCATATCCACCATCTTTATACATGAATATATGCTTCGCTATGGACCACTCAGGCTTTGATCCATGTAAGAAAAGCTTCAAAAACACTTTGGAGGTCATGTATGTCCTGGTGCTGCAGCAGACATTGGACATGCGCTCTTTCGGAAAGGAATGTGAACGCTCAGTATTCACCTCTGGCTAATGAACATTTCCTGGGCTGTTGGCACCGCTGAATAAATTCCAAGTATGACATTAACGCTGGTCAGCTGTATCCTTCAGAGGGCATCTTTAAAGGCTTGCAAATGAAGTACAGTCTTGGGGCAAATATGTCTGCTCTGAATGATAGCCAAGCAGGCCATTCATAATAAGAGGATATTTCATAGGCATGACATTTAGAATATGTTTGATGTGGGTCGCTTTAATTTTGTTTGAATTTATGACTCTAACATTTTGTATGCACACACACAAATTCGCTCTGTAGCCCCCACACACACATACAAAATATCATTATAGATGTCCACTTCATCCTGTTCCCTCCATTTCTGAGCTATCACATTAACAAGCATCCATACCCCCCCGTGGCTGTAATAGCCATGTAATTTGTATGTTGTTTAGCCCGGCAACAATGACCTGAGCCATTCGTGCTGTCCTGTCTCACGTGCAAGCCGCCCAGCCGCCCCACCCCATGGGCACCGCACAACTTCTTCCACTCCATGGGCTGAATATATTACTCTTGCCCTCTCCCGGCTCGGATTGACAGCGACAGATTGAGCTGCCCTCTGATAGCTGCAGTAGCTACTGTTATGGGAAATGGAGCCGCACATTTACATTTACTCATTCTATTACTTTGATTGATCTTCCGGGCTGCCACTGCCAGGCAACTATTTGAGGGGTTTTGCGGCTCAATATGGCTTTTTGGAGTAATGCCGAAAAATAATGAGGACAGGTATTGAGCATCATCCGGGAGATGCACAAGTTTGTTATCAAGCGCCGCAGACTGCATACTTAGTGGCGAGTTAGCGGGCCTTGGCGAGCCGGGTCTTACACACGCTTCGTGTGTGTGTGTGTGTTGTATCGGTGTCGTAAAGTTAAATGAAATTGCGAAAACCGAGCAGAACAAAGTGAACAGTCACAGTTGAGGCGTGAACCGCAGTGGTGTCTGGTTGACGTTGGCAAGCAGACAGGGTACATTTTCACACTTCAGCGAGCAGCACTCAGTTTGCTCACACATCAAACCCTTATTATATGACAGGCTAATTGTGACTTAAACAGTTTATAAGCTGCAAAATGTAGACTATGAGTTGCACTTCATTTATATTCATAATTCTTCCCACCAAACCCAATACTTGATCTGTGAAAATTCACAGCTAAGGAAAAGTATCTCACACATTCTTCTGTGGGAGCACCTGTGATAAAGCATGGCTAGTGCGGTAAGCCAACACATTACTGGTGTATAACAAGACTTATTTGTGAATTTTGTGTCCCTGCAGAGCCATTCGGCGTCTGTCTCTTTCTCTTTTTGAAGGCTATAACTTAATTGGAGGAATGCTATTACAGCTGCGGTGCCACAGATGAGAGGAGAAAATAAAAAGGAAAAACACAAAATGCTGAAGCCTTGGAGAGGAGACACTTGATGGACTTATTGTAGCAAACATGACTCTCGCTGTGCATTGACAAATATAGTGAGAGAGAGGAGATGCCATGCACTTGAGAAAATTTCATCTTGTTCATCCCTATTCATTCCTCTACTTGTATAACACAAGGCAAGTTTTTTAGCAACGGAAACTGAAAGTGCACTTGCAACTTTGCATATGAATAATGATGAAAGTATTTGTACCCTTGCCAAGGTAGCAGGTGTGCACTCATAAGTGCTCATACATAAGTGCTCAGGCTGTAAAAAATAAAAAAAAGTTTGACATCAGTTCATCACACAAACTTCCAGTTATACAATGCTCATAATAATTTGCTTCATATTGTAAGCCATCATCGTTTTGAGACTATAGCTGCTTTGTCTATCAGACTGGAGTCTCACTGTAACCTATCCTTCAGGTCAGGTTAGCGATGAGTAACAGAGTCTTCCATGTAAACAACATGGATTTGTACGGTGCAGACCCTGGTGACCATGTTGAATACATTTATGGCCTTAAAAGACATTTTGGATGTCTTAAATTTTAATGCTTACAAGGCTGTGATGTTTACTCAAGGGTCTCAGTGCAGCTTGGAGAGGATGATCCATCTCTTCCGTTGACTGACAGCCTGCTGAAGGCATTTCAGGTCACCACGCCGGCTAATTGACCCATCGGCAAATCTAACATAGCAATTTCCAGCTCGACATGGGTGTTTAACGTAGCTGCTACATCTGCACCGCTGTCTCTAACTCCCCACTATTAATATGGTGTCTCCTTTTATCTATGACTTTTCTCCGTGTGACATTACAATCAACTTTTGGTTTCTTTGTGCTCTCAAACTCAGCTGTGTCTCTTTCTTCTCCCATCATTGAGTGAGCAGAGAAGAAAAAAAAAAAAAAAAAAGAAAAACACTGGGAGAAAGTCACAGTAGAAGGCTGAGACTCAGAGATACCACTTTCTCTGCAGACGTTATCCTCAATAGACCAGAACGCAGAGCGATGACAAAACATGATGTTTTCGGAATAAGTGTTGCTCACTTTTTCTGAGCAGAAAACCTTTTTTTTTTTTTTCTGATGCTCTAACTATGCTATCCCTATGGCTATTACTCGCTCCACCTGTACAGCTGAACACAACACATCCTGGTGTGAAGATGAACAGGCATAGTGACAAATGTAGGAAGTTCTGCATCAAAAACTTTAAAGGAGCATGCCAACATTTTTTGGGCAAAAAAACAAAAAACAAACTTTTTCTGACTTACCCAGTGTTATGTGCCAGGCAGGGAGCAACTGCTTGTGTGTTTTTCTTTCCCTCCTGCTTTTCTTCCTCTCCGTCTCTTGTTTTCTCTCCAGGGGTCAACGACATGATTGGTGTCCACCTGTGACGTCCTGTCATGCGGCTCATTGGCTACCCTTGACTTTGAACTGGCCAATCATCCTTCAGAGCCCTCGGTAAAAGGAGCACGCGGAGTTTGTTCTTCTTCTTAGAACTATTTGTGCACTGGCTGGTTCCTCTGTATGTTTTGGTGAAGTCCTTTTTCTTAAAATAAGCCGGTCAGGTCTTTGTGATTTTTTGTTTTCAGGGTTTGTTCAGTCAGGCCTGGTTTTGTTGTGCTGGTTTCATTTTATTTGGCACAATCAACAATCATTTAGTTCCATCCTCCCCTGCTATGAGAACATTGTGTTTTGTTTGCAAATAGATCTACATGCTGTAAATAGATAATTTTCATTTCCACTCCTACTCTGACTAATTTAAAGTTGTTGGTTGCTGAGTTATTGTCTCCATTTCCCCCCCTAATTTCAAAAGGGGACTTGATAACCCAGACTGAGACAAGATGTTGGATTCCATTTTCACCTCTGTATGTCCACTGGTTTGATTCCTCTGGGTAGCATTTTGTGTTGGAATGACAAATTTTGTACTGGATCTATCTATACCTTCAGTGATGTGCGGATCACTGCGGTAGGAGGAGATACGTGTGTTCAGTGGTTCTAACCATCTAACTTCTCCTAAAATGACAAAGAAAATAAATAAATAAATAAATAAATAAAAAATCCAATATGTATATTTCAAATACATATGATACATTGTGAAGTAGCAGTAACGTTTATTTTTTGATTTGTTTGATGGTCTAGGTAAGTTGGAAAAAGGCTATTTTGCCCAAAATGTTGGAGTATTCCTTTAATAAAGGACCACACTGGTCCAATTTTGACTTCTCAGCAGTGGTTGTAATAGCATCTGTCCATCATTATTTGTCTACAGAATAAACTTTGGTAGCTTAGAAGTCAAGGCTAACTTACCCCAATCCACCTCTATTATAATCAGTTAAAATTCATACAAAAAATTAATATTGAATGTGTTCAAACCCAAAGAGGTTTCTTGGGTCTGCTTGTTAAGTCCTCCGGTCAGATCTATGCTGGGCTAAATAAAAAGCACTCCCTCTGTTTCTACTATGTTTAAGGAAGCATGAAACCGCATATTCAGAAAACCTATGCATTGCAACTTTAATGGATCAGTTTTTTTTCTTTTCTTTCTTTTTTTTTTTTAAACAAACGGGAGTGAATTAGGGTAAATTAGCTTTTAGTCCTTGGCTAACCTGAATAGCAAGTGCTCCATCAGCAGTTTTCACATTTTACTGAACATGAATGTGAATGGCTCAAGTTAACCATGACTTCTAAGATACTAAAACGTGCTCTTTAGACACAACTGACCGATGTGATCACAGCTGTTGACTAGAAGTTGAAACAGCAGGATACCAATATGGTCCTTTAATTTCAACACTTAATGACAATATAACTCCTGGATTGCAGTCAACATCACCGTCTGATGATACATACCATCACAGGGTGGAATTTTCCTTGAACGTTGACCAACTGGCCAACCTCCCATAATTCTGGTGAATATCTTTTTAACGCTTTATTGAGCCAAGAATAATAATATGGATGTGGCTGGGAGACAGAAAACCAAACTGGGTCACAGGACAGTGCTGATGACTTGGCGGGGCAGGACAGGGCAGCAGCTATAAGTCCTGGACTAAATCCAACCACACATACAGGAACTGCTGCGCCTGACAAGCACTTAGCTACATAATTGATTGGCTTATTCAGAGACTGCTGGTCAGCAAACAAGCCAGCCATATGTACTAGACATGAATCAGGCCAGCATGTACCAGATGCACAAGTCATGTACTGCTCTGCACTCTTATTTTAAATAATAAACTAGCTGCAAAGCGTCTGCTGTCTGGCCATTATGAGCCCAGCGCAGACCAAGGCACTGCACTAACTATTTCATGTAAAGTCTGCAGAAGGCTTCTTTTCCTTTGAAAAACTTAAATAACAATGGAATGAAACATTTATTTTGCAATGTGCAAATGCATTCCATATCCAGTTGCCCTTCAGCGTTCACTGTTGTTTATATCACTCGCTAACAAGACCTGGGTAAACTGAGTTTTTATTTTAATTTAGGGCTACCTGGCGGAGATCAAGAGTTGGAGCGTGAAAGAGGGAAGGAGGGTGGTGGTGGTGGGGGGTTGGGGGATTGGCTGAATCCCAGAGAGGTCTGTCAGATGAGAGCGATGTAACACATCTGGCCTGTCTGCTGCTCCCAGGTCTTTAATATTCACAGGAACTCCCAGGAATCCACTGTAAAAAACCCCATAATGAATAATTGATGTGGCGTGGTGCCACAGAGCTCTTTCCTTCTGTTAATTGGATTTCAAGAAAAAAGAACAGAGGCGAAGGTAACAAAAAATGAGGAAACTATTATCATGCTGCTGGCGTGCACTGGTACAGTATGGCCACTGTGGCCTTAATTATTCATTCTTTTTAAGACGTGCCGTCCACTGACCTCAGCCTCACAGCAGTGTGATGTAGGAACTCTCTTCGGTTTGTGGATTTCTGAGTCAGTCTTTCACCACTAACTTGAAGTCTGTCAAGTCATGCGGCCTCATGTTTAAAAGTAAAATTAGAGCTTAAATCCTGAGATCGTTTACACATACTGTGCATGAGGGACAAAAGGGGTAAATTTAGCCTGCAGGTATGTCGAGCCACCTCTTCTGCGGGAGAAACAAAACGCGATTTTTAATCCTATAGGTGTAGCTAATCAGATTAATCAAAGGCCTTATGATTAAAATGTCAAGCAGTTTAGCCAAAAAAGGGTTTATGTAATATCAAAAATTTTAGAGATTGCTCAGTTCTGTGATGAAAATGCCCTCTTAAAACTTGCCCTCTGGTTCGTTAGTTCGCACATTTTGTAAAATGACTACACCCTCCTATTGTGACACTATCAGCAATGTGCTTTTTCCTGTGACTTGAGAAAGATAAGTCCAGGTTAGATTGCTCAGATAGCTTTTTATTTAATTTTCTGGCACCATTTTAGTTGTGTATAATATGAAATAAACTGCTAGTTTATGCTCAAGCACATGGTATTGAGCAATAAATGTCAGTTTATTAACATGTCTGTATTTAAAGATTTTTATGGATTTTGAGGATAAAATGAATTAAACATTAGACCTTTGCTTAAATGAGATCCCTATATCCTTCTATCTCCGAGGTTCAGCCTATAATTTGATTTGGAGAAGATTCTCACACTCTTTTCCCACTGACCCTCAGCAGGTAGCTTAGCAGAGGCTCAATACCTAAGGCTTTGTTCACACTGCAGGCAAATCAGATTGTTTTTTTCAAATCAGATCTTAAAGACAGACTGTCCACGATATTCTGTGCAAGTGGCCAGATCAGATTTGTGTGTCCAGACGTCATGGTGATGTGGTTTTCCAACATGGAAGCATGAGAAGTGGAGGTCCGTCATCTCGCCCTCCAAACAACAGCGCTGTCCAGTCAGCTGTTGTCCTCTGTGTTGTCCTCCGTACTGCTCTGCTCGTGGCAGCATGGATTCTGCTCAGACGCTCTGAGGCACTTCCGTCACCCAGGATTCAACGCTGTCATTGTGTGTCGCACAAAAGACACTTTGAAATCCTATTTGAGCAGCTAGACCAGGCAGACTTAGACATATCTGTTTGAATCTCAATTCAAAAGGCCTCCAAATGTAGCTTGGATCCAATTTGCAAAACCTGCATTTCATATGGCTTTCTTTTTTTCATGTGTTTTTTCCAATCCGGATACAATCTAAATACAACAAAAAAACAGATTTGGGCTTGCAGTCTGAAAAAGGCCTAACTGAGTCTTTCCAACTCTTTGCAGTTTTGCCCACACACACTGCTGTGTAAAACTCAGTGCTGAGGCACAACAATTCACCAACA
The DNA here is from genome assembly GCF_902150065.1 of Myripristis murdjan. Lineage (NCBI taxonomy): Eukaryota > Metazoa > Chordata > Actinopteri > Holocentriformes > Holocentridae > Myripristis > Myripristis murdjan. The sequence continues at coordinate 18,544,705 of NC_043998.1, forward strand.
TCATGTGTGACCATGGGCATTTTATGAGGCAAATGAGGGCAAAAAAGCCGAATAGCCTGAAGCCATTGCTGCATAAATATTATGAGCCAAAATTGGAGTGAAATGCTTGAATCACACTGGTGGGATGTGGTAGCAAGATGCTTCAGAGGCAGTCTTGCAGTCAGAACAAAATACTGCAATTGGATTCAAGGACACAAAGAGGGTGGTTGTGCAATAAAGACACACACACACACACACACAAAAAAAAAAAAAGGTGGTGAGACTAGAAGTGTAGACAATGAGAATTACTGAATGCATCAAATATTGAGAGGAAGGAAAGCAGACTGAAGTTTTAGTTACACAAGAGCTGGCCAAGAGGCTGAAACAATAGAGTTTCCAACAATTTCCCCATATTTTACATCGCAACAATCCATTTTTGCAGATCATTCGGAGGGGACTACAAATTTCACCACATACAGTCAAAATCCCTCCATTTTCAAATATGACTTTTTGGTTGAAACACCCACCTAACATAACATAACAATGCTGAGTTCTAATATGCGACTGCTAGCTCTGGGAAAAGATGAGCAGAAATTTCACTAAAAATGCACAATCATTGGTGTGGTCCTTTAAGTTTGACTCCAAACTCCAAATATGTTGAAAAATATGAGTGGCATGCACACCCTTCCCTATGCAAAGTTCAGCTCTTTGCTGTTCAAGACCAGCTTCCCGGCTTGATGAGCTCATCCATTTTCAGCAGTGGTGCTGAAGCCAAATCGCACACAGGAGATGTGCATTTTCCGTGTAGCTGTGGGCTATGGCCATTCAGACAGCATAGAGAGGGCACTCCATCTGTTGGCTCATAAAACCAGGTTAGAGCAAGCAAGAGAGAGAGGGAGGGGAGGAAGAGAGTTAGGTCATGATACAAGCAGCAGACTTTTATGTTTCACCGGCGCACTGCGGCCTTTAGACGTCAGTTACTAGCAGGCCATCGTCACTTACAGAGGTATGTTAAAGCTGCAGCACATATCGGAGGGGAGTTATGGGAACACGCTGGGGGAGTAGAGAAGCTTGTTTCAGAGATCTAAAGTGTTGTTATCTGCGTCTGCATGTGTGTGTGTGTGAGTCTGTGTGTGTGAGAGAGAGAGAGGCAGAGAGAGAGTGGCAGAGGGAGATCTTTTCAGATTATCAGGGTGGACTCTGTGACACAGTAGAGTTCAATAAACCATTAGCCTATGTGTTTTACTTTCATTTCTTGTGGCCTGGCATCGGCTCCGCTCTCTGGAATCCCAACCAGGGCCAGGACGTGACCCAACACTTTGATACAGGCCGGGGCCTTTCAAACTTTTTCATGTTCTGGACTCCAGCGTGGAGTTTCACTGTGCCGCAGCCTCCCTGTCTGGAATTATTTTGCCTTGGGAGCCATGAAAAGAAGGAAACAGTTTTTTTTTTGTATTAAGCATTAAATTGTTTAGATGCCAATTCTGAACACTGCCAAAGATTAAAAGCAGTGAGATTATAACATCGTGTTAAAATAATCACTCTTTGGTAATGTGGCAATTTCTAGTGATTTAATTAAGAGTGAACTTAACCCTTTGAAATCCGAGCAAATGATTTCTTTTAAAAGCCTGGGGGAAAAAAAGTGATTAGGAAGTAATTGAAAAGCACATTAGTAAAAAATGCCAGAAATGGCCCATAAATAAATAAATAAATAAATAAATAAAATTCCTAGAAAAACACCAGCAAATTAGCAAACAAAAACCACACCAAAATTAAAGAAAAAAACTAAACAAAAAATCCTGAAAATTTTGAAAAAAGCATGAAAATCGCCAGCAAATTAGCAACAAATCAAAAGAAAAAACAAACAAACAAACAAACAAATATTAACCAAAAATTACCTAAAAATATGAAAAAATTACAAGAATTTCTTGTGTTTAACTTCCAAAAGCATTTTAACCATTCCTCATTTTGCTGAGGACCCTTGGAAGACTCTCAAGGATGCTTATGACTATAGGCTGTATTTTCTCTATTGGCCATATTGAATGAATGCAGTCTCGTGATCATTGTGTGATGGGATTGTTGGTGCAGATGTCTGACACACTGTTCTATATGTGGCACGGATTAGTGAGCGATATGCACAAATCTGACAGAAAACATCCAATTCCATCTGTGGAGATGGACAATCTGTGACCGATATGCTCACTAAATTGGATTCTTTGTGTAAATCCAGCCTACATGCAGGCATGTGATGCAATTGGGCTGTTTGGTATGGATGGTATGTTGTATGTTTCCTTTACTACATTAAATTAAACTGCAGTTTATGTGTCTGTCTCACCTCTTTGGATCTCTGTTAGTTAAGCCACCTCATGCTGCTTTGAAAACTCGCATACAAAAGTGGTGATTGTCAGAGCTGATCTTGCTTATTAGCATTCAACCTATTATGACTGGCCTGTGTCGCTGCCTTTGAAATTGGGATTTAGTAACTTCAAAGAAAAAGCCTTTAATTAGGTGGAATTTCTGTTCTTGTGTCCACCCCCATTATGTCAGCTGAAAGATGGAGACTGTAAGTAAAAGCTGTTCGGCAAATTAAAGGGTAAGTGCGCTACATCCCATCAATATCTCAGCAAGTATGACGCCGAGCAGAACCTCATTTACTCCTACTCCAGACAAGTTGTCTGGGCAGATAAGGAGCCATGATAGTCACGCAGACACACACCGTAATGTATTGACATTGGATGATTTCATAGCACTTCCGATAAAGATTCTCTGTGTGCTCGGTTTTGAGATTTGGGTCCAAGTTGATTGTTTATGTAATGTCACACTGCCACCAGCAGCACTGCACCATGGGAATGCAATTCACTATGCATGAATTCATGTACCCATGTTGGATGTGCACGTATATGATAACAATGCTGTCACGGTGGATAAAGAGAGGACTGAATAGAGCACAGCTGCAAAGGGAGGCAGAATACATGAATGGTAAAATCAATTAGCGCCCACTGAGACGGGGTGGCGTTAGTGCGGGGCGAGTTAGGCCGGCTCTCGGAGACTTGGAGGCCTCGGAAGAAGCTGCCGATTATGGGGTAAGCAGATTATACAGCTCTTCTGCACTGATCGTTCTGTGTAGCCCGCATTTTCAATTTGCATGTCAGAAAATACATACAGTTGAAACCAAGATGTAATCTTCTCATTCATTGTCTCTAAATAGCATTGCAGCTCTATGGTTAAACATCTCAGCCAGCCTGCTGAATACATGTTAGCATTGCAGTACAGGGAAGCATATCAATGCATACTGTTGCAATTCAGTTTAACCTCAGGGAGCAGTAATAACACGAAAATCTGCCTTTGTATCAGTAAAAAAGGAAACAAATTCGATGTACAGGCATAATATTAAACCAATTAC